>NC_029777.3:63565879-63567119 GCF_000817695.3 Arachis duranensis
GCTATCTTTGGGTTGTGAATCCAACCATATTCTAGCTCTGTCTCTTACAGCAAAAGGGAAAAGCATGAGTCTGTAGACTTCAGGATTAACTCCATTCGTCTTTACAGTCTCACATATCTGCAAGAACTCAGTTAAAAACTGATAAGGATCTTCAGATGGAAGTCCATAAAACTTGCAGTTTTGTTGCATTAAGGCAACTAGCTGAGGTTTCAGCTCAAAGTTATTGGCTCCAATGGCAGGAATGGTGATGCTTCTTCCATCAAATTTGGACGTTGGCTTTGTGAAGTCACCAAGCATTCTCCTTGCATTATTATTATTTTCGGCTGCCATCTCCTTCTCTTGTTCGAAAATTTCTGAAAGGTTGTTTCTGGATTGTTGTAACTTAGCATCTCTTAATTTTCTCTTCAGAGTCCTTTCAGGTTCTAGATCAATTTCAACAAGAGTGCCTTTTTCCTTGTTCCTGCTCATATGAAAGAGAAGAAAACAAGAAAAGAAAGAGGAATCTTCTATGTCAGAAGAAAACAAGAAAAGAAAGAGGAATCCTCTATGTCACAGTATAGAGATTCCTTTATGTTAGTAGAAAAAGAAAGGGGAGAAGAATGAAGAAGAGTGGGTTCGGATATTTAGATGGAGAGAGGTGAAGAGAAGTGTTAGTAATTAAATAATTAAATAAAGTAAGAAAAGAGAGGACAAATTTCGAAAATAATTTTGAAAAAGGGGTTAGTAATTTTCGAAAATTAGAAATAAGATACGATTAAAATTAAAATTTAAAACAATAATTAAAATTTAAAACAATTAAAAAGAATTTTTGAAAAAGAGAGAAGTATTTTCGAAAATTAGAGAGGGATAGGTAGTTAGATGGTTTTGAAAAAAATAGGAAATAAACAAAAAGTTAGTTAGTTGATTGAAAAAGATATTAAAATCAAATTTGAAAAGATAAGAAGATGAGAGGTTAGACAAGATATTTTAAAATCAAATTTTTGAAAAAGATAAAATTTTGAAAAAGATAAGATAAAAGATAACAAGATTTAATTCAAAAATTTTAAAATTACTTACTTCACTAACAAGAAACTACAAGATAAGATTCTAGAACTTAAAGATTGAACCTTTCTTAACACGAAAGTAACAAACTTCAAATTTTTGAATCAATCACATTAATTGTTAGCTAATTTTTGAAAATATGATATAAAGATAAGAAAAAGATTTTGAAAATATTTTGAAAAATATTTTTGAAATTTTC
>NC_029777.3:63567297-63567512 GCF_000817695.3 Arachis duranensis
AAGTCAACTCAAATTTTCGAAAATTATGAGAAAAATAAGGAAAAGATATTTTTTTTATTTTTGAATTTTTAATTATGAGAGTGAAAAAAACAAATATGACCCAAAACATGAAAATTTTGGATCAAAACACAAGATGCATGCAAGAACACTATGAATGTCAAGATGAACACCAAGAACACTTTGAAGATCATGATGAACATCAAGAACATATTTTG
>NC_029777.3:63567635-63568086 GCF_000817695.3 Arachis duranensis
GCACATGAAAAACAAGAAAAGACACAAAACAAGAAATCATCAAGATCAAACAAGAAGACTTGTCAAGAACAACTTGAAGATCATGAAGAACACTATGAATGCATGTATTTTTCGAAAAATGTAAGAAAAAATTTTTAAAGCATGCAATTGACACCAAATTTAAAACATGACTCAAGACTCAAACAAAAAACACAAAATATTTTTTATTTTTATGATTTTCTAAATTTTTTTCGATTTTTATTAAAATTTTTTTTTCGAAAATATTTTTGGAAAAGCGAAAAAGAAAAAAAAATTTTGAAAAAGTTTTTGAAAAGAAAATTACCTAATCTGAGGAACAAGATGAACCGACAGTTGTCCATACACGAACAATCCCCGGCAACGGCGCCAAAAACTTGGTGCACAAAATTGTGATCACTACAACTTCGCACAACTAACCAGCAAGTGCACTGGG
>NC_029777.3:63568304-63584540 GCF_000817695.3 Arachis duranensis
AAGAGAATTGAATAGAAAGTAATAATAATTGTATTGAAACTTGAGGTACAGCAGAGCTCCACACCCTTAATCTATGGTGTGCAGAAACTCCACCGTTGAAAATACATAAGTGAAAAGTTCAGGCATGGCCGAATGGCCAGCCCCCATGGTCTAAGGACTAGGCGTCCAGAGATGTCTAATACACTAGTAAAAAGTCCTATTTATAATAAACTAGCTACTAGGGTTTACATGAGTAAGTAATTGATGCATAAATCCACTTCCAGGGCCCACTTGGTGTATATTTGGGCTGAGCTTGATCTATCCACGAGCTGAGGCTTTTCTTGGAGTTGAACGCCAAGTTATAACATGTTTTGGGCGTTCAACTCCGGATCATGACATGTTTCTGGCGTTTAACTCCAGACAGCAGCATGTACTTGGCGTTCAATGCCAAGTTACGTCGTAAATTTCCGAATAAAGTATGAACTATTATATATTGCTGGAAAGCTCTAGATGTCTACTTTCCAACGCCATTGAGAGCGCGCCATTTAAAGTTCTGTAGCTCCAGAAAATCCATTTCGAGTGTAGGGAGGTCAGATTCCAACAACATCAGCAGTCCTTTTGTCAGCCTCCTATCAGAGTTTTGCTCAAGTCCCTCGATTTCAGCCAGAAATTACCTAAAATCACAGAAAAACACACAAAATCATAGTAAAGTCCAGAAATGTGAATTTAACATAAAAATTAATGAAAACATCCCTAAAAGTAGCTTGAACTTACTAAAAACTACCTAAAAACAATGCCAAAAAGCGTATAAATTATCCGCTCATCGAGCCTCAAAACATCATATACAGATAAAGGCATTATACTAACACATGCTCCTAAATCACACATGCAATCATAAATTACTACACCACCAATAGTACAACTAACTATGCAAGGACCTGGATCACTACATTTTTCAGGTAATCCTCCCATTAAAGCAGATATAGAACTACCTAAAGGAATAGTTTCTAATTCATTAATTTTATCTTTATGGATACATAAGTCTTTTAGAAACTTTGCATATTTAGGTACCTGCTGAATAACATCAAAAAGGGGAACAGTTACCTCAACCTTTTTGAATATTTCTACCATTTTAGGATCAGGTTCCAGCTGCTTCCTAGGCTTCCTTGCATGTTGTGGAAATGGAATGGGAGTAGTGTTTTCTGTGGTGCCTGCATCTTTTTGTGCCTCTTCCTGTGGTTGAACTATCTCTTCTTCAACTATGTCCTGTATATCCTCTTTCTCTTCAACATCTTCGATTTCTACCACCTTTTCAGCTGAGGCGTATTCTGGTGAGCGTGGGTCCTCCTGATTCCTCTCCTGCAGTGTGGTTTCGGACCTCAGTGTGATGGCATTAATGCCTCTCTTTGGATTGGGTAATGGTTGAGAGGGGATTCCAGTGGTGCTTGAAGGTTGGTTACTGGAATTTTGTGCTGAACCAAGTTGTGTCATAAAAGCTTGCAGAGTAGAGGTGAAACCATTCAGACTGGCGTTAATACTGTTCACGATGGTATTTTCCATGGCCAGTTTTCTTTTCTCAAAAGCTTGTAATAATTCTTCATTAGAAGATACAGAAGAATGAGTAAATTGAGAGGTTTGCTGCTGGTTGTTCGGTGGTCCTTGGTTTTGCCTCAGGTGAGGTGCTCGGTATGGTTGATTTTGCTTCCTGTTGTTGTAATTATTCCACCTCTGATTTCCCTGATTATCTCTGCCTCCCCTATTATTGTTGTCCCTCCAATTCTGGTTTGAATTGTCCTGGCATCCATGGTTATTATTTCCACTTTGATTGTACCTTTGGTCGGGGCGGTCATAGAAGTTGTGAGTGGATGCCACCATGTTGTCTTCTTGTTGGAGCTGCGAGCATTCATCAGTGTAATGGCTGTAATCAGCACAAATTCCGTAAATTCTTTGTGGAACTAGTTGTTGGTTTTGCTGCGGTTGAGTTTGCTGAGCTTGTTGATTTAACTGCATTTGCTTCAGCAGGTTGGTCATTTCACAGATGCTTCAATTTAGAGCAGCAGTCTCTATGCCAGAAGATACTTCTGCAACGGCCCTTGAACGGCCTTGCTTCTGTCTGTGATTCCGAGTAGATTCAGCTAAATCACTGATTAATTGCCAAGCTTCATCAGTGGTCTTGTACTTCTTCATAGACCCATTGCTGGCACTTTCCAATGTGGTCTTATCTTGGGGCCTCATACCTTGTGTGACATAGCTGAGTAGCATGATCTTGTCAATCATGTGGTGGGGGCATACTTCCAGAAGCTGGTGAATTAAAAATTTATTAAAATGGTTACGTTGCAAGTATAGTTCTTAACTCACCGAAAATCTGCCTATCAATTTAGAAATATGTCACTGAAAGTTTAAATTAAAATTACTGGGAGTTTTAAGTCCCAGGTCGTCTCCCCAACGAGTTGTAGAAAAGTGTGCTGTATTATTAATCAGATATTCCAAAAAGAGTTGAGCTAAGTAAATTGGGATTTAAATTGAGGAATTTTAAATAATAAAAATGAAAGGCCTTGACTGGGAATTGATTGGTTAGAATCTCTATCATTGATGGTGTGATTGTAAGATTAATTTATAATTAATAGTTGTTCTGTTTGGTTATCCCTTACTAGATAAGTGAAAGTCAAACAAGTGGAAATGCCAGATCTGTTCACAAGTTGCAACCCACTTGGTTTAAAGGAATTGGCGTCGGTGACAAGATAGCAATCCAACATTTAACCCAATTACAAATTTTTTCTTTCAATCCTTCTAACTCAAGAGTTCCCTTTAATCAACTCCCCATCAAGTAATAAAACTACTCACGCATTGTAAATAAAGAATTCATGGCACATGAAAGGGAATTAAAAGAAGACATGATTATTGGAATGGAAATTAAATTAAAAAGAATTAATCATTGCATTAATTAATCATAAAAATATCTGAATGACAAAATTGAACATAACAAAGAACATGGAAGAATAAAACCAAGTTAAGAGAACAAACTAGAGTGATGAAGTCTTGATGAGGAAAATAACTCTTCTCAATGTTCCATTGCTAAGATCAATTGAAAATTAAAATTCTAAAAACTAGAGAGAAAAACCTAAGAGAGTCAAAAACTAGATCTAAACTACTCAATGAATATGTCTCTTGTTTCTGCATATTCTCTGACTCTAGTCTGCTGTTCCGGGCCGAAAACTGGGCCGAAATAGGGTCCAAAGTCGCTGGTTTCAGATTCTGCAGTTTATGCAGATCGCGCATGTCACGCGATCGCATCGTCCATGCGGACGCGTCGCTAGCGCTTTTCCTCTACACGCGTTCGCGTCGCCCACGCTACCGCGTTGCTTGTGCTTTCCAATCCGCGCGGCCGCGCAAGCCATGCGGCCGCGTCACTGCGATTTGTGCTCCTTCGCGCGGTCGCTTGAGCCATACCACCGCGTCACTTTTCGCTGGTTATCTCCTCAAATTCTTGTGTTCCTTCCATTTTTGCTAGCTTCCTCTCCAATCTCCGTCTCATTCATGCCCTATAAAGCCTGAAACACTTGACACACAAATTACGGCATCGAATGGAATAAAGGAGAATTAAGATTAAATAATTAAAGTCTCTAGGAAGCAATTTTCAAACATGTAATAAATTCAGGAAGGAAATCTAAATGCATGCTAAATTGATGAATAAGTGGGTGAAGATCACGACAAAACCACACAATTAAACACAATATAAACTATAAAATAGTGGTTTATCAGGAGGCCACAACCAAACTCTAAGTTTGGTGTTGAACCCCTACATTCAAACTCTAAGTTTGGTGTTGGGAGGCCCCAATAATGCTCTGAACATCTGTGAAGCTCTATAAGAGCTCACTGTCAAGCTATTGACATTAAATAAGTGCTTATTAGGAGGCAACCCAATTTTATTTATCTATGTTATTTTTTTAGGTTGATGATCATGTGGAGTCACAGAAACAACTACAAAAAATTAAAAAAAATAGAAAATAGAATTAATAACAGCACACCCTGGAGGAGAAACTTACTGGCATTTAAACGCCAGTAAGGGTAGCAGCATAGGCGTTTAATGCCCAGTCTGGCACCATTCTGGGTGTTAAATGCCAAAAAGAAGCACCAGACTGGCGTTAAACACCAGAAAGAAGCAACAAACTGGCGTTAAACGCCAGAAACAGGGTGCAGCTTCGTATTTAATGCCAGAAAAGGAATAAAAACTGGCGTTTAACGCCAGAAACAAGCAGCAGTCTGGCGTTAAACGCCAGGATTGCACACTAAGGGCGTTTACACGCCTAATTGGAGTAGGGATGACAAATCTTTGACCTCACAGGATCCCCACTTACCCCACCTCTCTCTCTTTCTCTCTCCCTCACACATCTCTATAAACATTCTACCCAAAACACCACTAACCAATCAAATCCTATCCTCTTCCCTATATTCTCTTCACCAATCACCTTCCCCTATAAATACCCCTCTTCACTCCTTCATTTTCACACATCACAAACCCTCTCCTACCCCCTTGGCCGAACCTACCTCTCCACCCTTCTCCTCATTTTTCTTCTTCTTCCCCTTCTTTTTTTCTTCTTTTGCTCGAGGACGAGCAAACCTTTTAAGTTTGGTATGGTAAAAGTATTGCCTTTTGTTTTTTCATAACCATTTATGGCACCTAATACCGGAGAAACCTCTAGAAAGAGGAAAGCAAAGGCAAAATCTTCCACTTCCGAGTCATGGAAGATGGAGAGATTCATCTCAAAGGTCCATTAAGACCACTTCTATGAAGTTGTGGCCAAGAAGAAGGTGATCCCTGAGGTCCCTTTCATGCTCAAGAAAAATGAGTATCCAGAGATCCGACATGAGATCCGAAGAAGAGGTTGGGAGGTTCTCACCAACCCCATTCAACAAGTTAGAATCTTAATGGTTCAAGAGTTCTATGCCAATACATGGATCACTAGGAACCATGATCAAAGTATGAACCCGAATCTAAAGAATTAGCTTACAATGGTGTTTAACTTGCCAATGATGCAAAAAAAACGCACGCCCCTACACTAGAAGGGTCAACTTTGATCAAAAGTTGGACCAAGTCCTCATGGACATATGTGTGGAAGGAGCTCAATAGAAAAGTGACTCAAGAGGCAAGCTGGTTCAATTGAGAAGACCGGACCTTAAGCCTGTGGCTAGAGGATGGTTAGAGTTCATCCAACGCTCCATCATTCCTACTAGCAACCGATCTGAAGTGACTGTGAATCGGGCCATCATGATTCATAGTATCATGATTGGGGAGGAAGTGGAAGTTCATGATATCATACCTCTAGAACTCTACAAGGTGGTTGACAAGTCATCCACCTTGGCAAGGTTAGCCTTTCCTCATCTCATTTGTCACCTATGTAATTTGGCTGGGATTAACATAGAAGGAGACATCTTCATTGAAGAGGACAAGACCATCACTAAGAAAATGATGGAGCAAACAAGAGAGCCCACTCATGGACCTCAACAAGAGCATGAGGAAATTCCTCATGAAATCCCTAAGATTCCTCAAGGGATGTATTTTCCTCCACACAACTATTGGGAGCAACTCAACACGTCTTTGGAAGGCTTGAGTTACAACAGGGACCAACTAAAGGTGGAGCACCAAGAGCACTCCATAATTCTCCATGAGATTAGAGAAGATCAAAGAGCTATGAGGGAGGAGCAACAAAGACAAGGAAGAGATATAGAGGAGCTTAGGCATTCCATTAGATCTTCAAGAGGAAGAACTAGCCACCATCACTAAGGTGGACCCGTTCTTTAATTTCCTCGTTCTTATTTTTCTGTTTTCGAATTTGATGCTTTATGTGTTATCCATGTTTGTGTCTTTATTACATGATCATTAGTGTCTAGTGTCTATGCCTTAAAGCTATGAATAATTCCATGAATCCTTCACCTCTCTTAAATGAAAAATGTTTTAATTACAAAAGAACAAAAAGTACATGGATTTCAAATTTTATCTTGAAATTAGTTTAATTATTTTGATGTGGTGGCAATACTTTTTGTTTTCTGAATGAATGCTTGAACAGTGCATATTTTTTATAGTAAAGTTTATGAATGTTAAAATTGTTGGCTCTTGAAATAATGATGAACAAAGAGAAATGTTATTGATAACATGAAAAATCATGAAATTGATTCTTGAAGCAAGAAAATGCAGTGAATAACAAAGCTTGCGAAAAAAAAAAGTAGCGAAAAAAAGAGAAAAGAAAAAGAAAAAGCAAGTAGAAAAAGCCAATAGCCATTTAAACCAAAAGGCAAGGGTAAAGAGGATCCAAGGCTTTGAGCATTAATGGATAGGAGGGCCCAAGGAAATAAAATCCAGGCCTAAGCGGCTAAATCAAGCTGTCCCTAACCATGTGCTTGTGTCATGAAGGTCCAAGTGAAAAGCTTGAGACTGAGTGGTTAAAGTCGTGATCCAAAGCAAAAAAGAGTGTGCTTTGAGTCACAATCTGAAAAGGTTCACCCAGTTATGTATCTGTGGCATTTATGTATCCGGTTGTAATACTAGAAAACAAAGTGCTTAGGGCCACGGCCAAGACTCATAAAGTAGCTGTGTTCAAGAATCAACATACTAAACTAGGAGATCAATAACACTATCCAAAATTCTGAGTTCCTATAGACGCCAATCATTCTGAATTTCAAAGGATAAAGTGAGATGCCAAAACTGTTCAGAAGCAAAAAGCTACTAGCCCCGCTCATCTAATTAGGACTAAGTTTCATTGATGCTGTGAGATTCATTGTATATTCTCTTTTTTTTATCCTATTTTGTTTTCAGTTGCTTGGGGACAAGCAACAATTTAAGTTTGGTGTTGTGATGAGCGGATAATTTATACGCTTTTTGGCATTGTTTTTAGGTAGTTTTTAGTAGGATCTAGCTACTTTTTAGTATATTTTTATTAGCTTTTAAGCAAAATTCACATTTCTAGACTTTACTATGAGTTTGTGTGTTTTTCTATGATCTTAGGTATTTTCTGGCTAAAATAAAGGGACCTGAGCAAAAATCTGATTCAGAGGCTAAAGAAGGACGCAAATGTTGTTGGATTCTGACCCCCCTGCACTCGAAATAGATTTTTTGGAGCTACAGAAGCCAAAATAGCGCGCTCTCAATTGCGTTGAAAAGTAGACATCCAAGGCTTTCCAGCAATATATAATAGCCCAAACTTTGCCCGAGTTTAGATGATGCAAACTGGCGTTCAACGCCAGTTTTTGCCCTATTCTGGCGTTAAACGCCAGAAACAAGTTGCAAGCTAGAGTCAAATGCCAGAAATAAGTTACAAACTGACGTTTAACTCCAAAAAAAGTCTCTACATACGAAAACTTCAATGCTCAGCCCAACCACACACCAAGTGGGCCCAGAAGTGGATTTCTGCATCATTTACTTATTTCTGTAACCCTAGTAACTAGTTTAGTATAAATATAACTTTTTACTATTCTATTAGACATCTTGGATACGGGGATCTTTTTGATCATCTTTTGATCTCTTGGTCATGTTTTGGAGAGGCTGGCCTCATGGTCATGCCTGGACCATTATCACTTATGTATTTTCAACGGTGGAGTTTCTACACACCATATATTAAGGTGTGAAGCTCTGCTGTTCCTCGAGTATTAATGCAAAGTACTATTGTTCTTCTATTCAATTCATGCTTATTCTTATTCTAAGATATTCATTCATACACAAGAACATGATGGATGTGATGATTATGTCACACTCATCACCATTCTCACTTATGAACGCGTGATTGACAACCACTTCTGTTCTACATGAAAACAAGCTTGAATGTATATCTCTTGGGTTTCTAATCAACGATTCACATCGACTCCCCTCTGACAATGGGGCATCCGAATCTGAGATTAAAACCTTCGTGGTATAGGCTAGAATCAATTGCAGTATTCCTGAGATCCAGAAAGTCTAAACCTTGTCTGTGGTATTTCGAGTAGGATCAGGGAAGGGATGACTGTGACGAGCTTCAAACTCGCGACTGTGGGGCGTAGTGACAGACACAAAAGGATAGTAAATCCTATTCCTACACGATCGAGAACCAACAGCTAATTAGCCATACAATATCTGTCCATGGTATTATTCATCCGAGACGAGAAATTCGACAGTTGATTAGCTGTACAGAAACCGTAGAGGACCATTTTTACTAAGAGGACGGGAAGTAGCCATTGACAACGGTGACACCCAACATACAGCTTGCCATAGAAAGGAGTATGAAGGATTGGATGAAGGTAATAGGAAAGCAGAGATTCAGAAGAAACAACGCAATTCTATACGCTTATCTGAAATTCCCACCAATGAATTACATAAGTATCTCTATCCTTATTTTATGTTTATTTATCTTTTAATTATTAAAACTCTATAACCATTTGAATCCGCCTGACTGAGATTTACAAGATGACCATAGCTTGCTTCAAGTCGATAATATCCGTGGGATCGACCCTTACTCACATAAGGTTTATTACTATGGACGACCCAGTGCACTTGCTGGTTAGTTGTGCGAAGTTGTGAAAAAGAGTTGAGATTACAATTGTGCGTACCAAGTTGTTGGCGCCATTGAGATCACAATTTCATGCACTAGATACCATTGCAGGTAGTTTTTATTAATTTCTATACTTTTTACATTGCTTTGATTGATAGGTTGTTTGCTAGATTCATGTTTTGATTAGACTAGTTGTTGTTGAATTGTGATTTGCTTGAAGTGTAAGTTGTGTTTGTATTGTATTTGAAAAATTTTCAAAAACCAAAAGATTTATTGTTAATTTTAAATTTTGGTTGCTTTAGAATGTTTATAGGTTAGGAGAATCCTGTTTCTGTTTTATGCTTCTATAAAAAAAAGAGGCGTGCCACGCGTGAGCATGGCCGACGCGCACGCATCGTAGGCCATGTTGGGACTCCTAGTTCAAAAACCCGAGAGTTACACTGGAGTAGTGCTACCTTTGTGCGAGGCGCACAATTTAGCTCCATACGTACGCGTGGACGACGCTTACGCGTCGCCTCTACCTCCTGCTTTTCGCACGCACGCGTCGCTTTAGCGCCCTGTTTTCTACTTCTTTCTTCTTCTCTCCTTCTTCTTTCCTTCTTCTTTGTTTCTACCTTTCTTCTTCTCTTTTCTTCCTTTCTTATTTTCTTGTTCTCCCTCTCCTCAAAATTCCACTTCTCATTTTCTCATCTTTCATTTTCTTTTGTTTATTGTATTTGCTTATTTTCATTCATTGCATTTTCATTTTGTTTTTATAGCTTATTCTTCTTTTCTTTTCTAAGTTTCCTATTTTAACATTGGTTTTGAATTCTCATACTCAATTGTTGAGAATTTCTTGGATTATCTTGGTGCTTCTTGACTTGTTTGATATTGTTGAGTGATGAAACTTCTAAGTTAATGCTTAACCTTTGATGATTCTTGCATCCTTTGTGCATTGACATGAACTTTCATGTCTTTCATGACCCACTCTTTCTTGTTTGAACTTGATGCTCAACATACTCTTCATGGCATTTACTTATGCTTTGATTTCACTCTTGCATCAAGTAGTAGTTGATATGCCCTAGCTTATATTATTTTCTCACTTACATGTTGTAGCTAACATATAGTTGAGAACCCTACTCTTATTTGGCATTAGCCTCCGCCTATGTTCTATTTGCTCTGATATCTTTGTTGTGCACTTAATTTTCTTTCTTTTTCTATTCTTTTAGGTTGGCCACCAAGAGGGAAATGGAAAAGCTTCTGAATGGGGCGACAAACAAGTCCCTTCACACAATCCTTTGTGGAAGCTCTTCGGTTGTAGCAACCCATCCACCTTGCTCTTCTTTGCATGTACCGAGGACGGTGCAATCTTCAAGTGTGGGGAGATTGTCCGACTGACCTCCGTGGGTAACAACTTCCTCTTTCAACACTAATTCTTAATCTTCTTTGTTATTTAGTTGTTGCATTGCATAATAGGTTGCATGTTAGTTAGAGTTTGTACATATTTTACCATTTCTTTTTATGTTAGGACTACTTGGTTAGAGTGATGATTTCTCTTCCAAGAAAACTATTTTAGGGCACCCTACCAATTTGAAAAAAATTTTTTGTGTTGAACTTGCTAGAAGAATTTATTTTGAAACATGGTTTTTAAGCTAAGAATACATAAGCATGTGAGTCTTGAGCCTAATTGTGTGGTTATATCTTATAACCACTTATTTCCATTCTTGTGTGCATTATTCTCTTTCTATGATTGTAATCTTTAATTTGTTTGATTCTATATGTCCATTATTTTTTTTATGAATGTATTTATATGATTGAGGCCATCATTTCATTTATCTCACTTTATCTTCCAAATAGCCTACCTTTTATCTTCCATTGTTAGCCAATTTTGAGCCTATGCTAAACCCATTTGTTCTTAATTTTAGCACATTACAAGCCATAAAGTGAAAAATAATAAATGTCCCTTAATTTGGATCTTTGATTAGCCTAGGCTAGTGAGTGGGTGTATTATTTGGGTATGAGAAACTTGGGAACATTGGTTGAGGTAAAAGTGTATTTTGTATTTTTGTTGAAAATATTGGGAATTGGGTACATGCTCATGTATTAATTAAGTGTAAAATCATATGCATATGGGATGTGAATTAAAGAGAATGCATGAGTATGTGAAAAAAAGTGGGAATCATGGGTAGTTAAGTTGTGCATTAGAATTGTATAGGTTGTTATATGTGTTTGGTGAGAGCTTAGGTTAATTAAGGATTCAAATTTCAAGCTCACTTGACCATATGCATCCTTACCTTGACCTTAGTCCCATTACAACCTATGAATAAGTCCTCATGATGAATGTATGCATGCATTGAATAATTGTTGATTGTTAGATGAAAAACAAATCTTGTAAAGTATGATTAGGGGAGAATTGAGTGAATCAACCTTATACACTTGAGCGACTACGTTGAATATTATGTAGACCGCTTGTGGTTGTCAGGCAAGCGAATCTTGGCTAAGCGAGTAACAAAGATTGTGGGTGATTGTCACGGGTCACCCCTTCATTCTGACTTAACTGAATTAAGTACGAGAGTATATCTTGGAGAAGAAGTAGGCATTAATTGAAAGAAAAACAATAGTACTTGCATTAATTCATGAAGAACAGCAGAGCTCCGCACCTTAATCTATGAGGTGTAAAAACTCCACCGTTGGAAAATACATAAGAGAGAAAGGTCTAGGCATGGCCGAATGGCCAGCCTCCCTCCAAGTGTGAAAAATGGCATAAGTTGATCAAAAGATGAAATACAATAGTCAAAAGAGCTATTTATACTAAACTAGTTACTAGGGATTACAGAAAAGAAGTAACTAAGTGCAGATAGTGCAGAAATCCACTTCCGGAGCCCACTTGGTGTGTGTTTGGGCTGAGTTTTGAAGCTTTCACGTGCATAGGCTATTCTTGGAGTTAAACGCCACCTTGGATGCCAATTTGGGCGTTTAACTCCAGTTCTTGTGCCAATTCTGGCATTTTATGCCGGAAAAGGGTCTCTGGTGGGTGTTTGGACGCCAGTTTAGGCCATCAAATCTCAAAAAAAGTATGGATAATTATACATTTCTGGAAAGCCCAAGATGTCGTCTTTCCAACGTAATTGAGAACATGCCAATTCAGTTTCTGCAGCTCTAAAAAAATTTACTTCGAGTGCAGGAGGGTCAGAATCCAACAGCATCTGCAGTCCTTTCTCAGCCTCTGAATTAGACTTTTGCTCAGATCCCTCAATTTCAGCCAGAAAATACCTGAAATTATAGAAAAATACACAAACTTGTAGTAAAGTCCAGAAATGTGATTTTTGCATAAAAACTAATAAAAATATACTAAAAAGTAACTAAAACATACTAAAAACTATGTAAAAATAATGCCAAAAAGCGTATAAATTATCCGCTCATCACAACACCAAACTTAAATTGTTGCTTGTCCCCAAGCAACCAAAAACAGAATAGGATAAAAAAAGAAGAGAATATACAATAAATTTCAAAATATCAATGAAGCTTAGTTCCAATTAGATGAGCGGGACTAATAGCTTTTTGCTTCTGAACAGTTTTGGCATCTCACTTTATCCTTTAAAGTTCAGAATGATTGGCATACATAGGAACTCAGAATTCAGATAGTGTTATTGATTCTCCTAGTTTAGCATGTTGATTCTTGAACACAGCTACTTTATGAGTCTTGGCCATGACCCTAAGCATTTTGTTTTCTAGTATTACCACCGGATACATAAATGCCACAGACACATAACTGGGTGAACCTTTTCAGATTGTGACTCAGCTTTACTAGATTCCCAGTTAGAGGTACCCAGAGTTCTTAAGCACACTCTTTTGCTTTGGATCATGACTTTAACCACTCAGTCCCAAGCTTTTCACTTGGACCTTCATTACACAAGCACATGGTTAGGGACAGCTTGATTTAGCCGCTTAGGCCAGGATTTTATTCCTTTGGGCCCTCCTATCCATTAATGCTCAAAGCGTTGGATCCTTTTTACCCTTGCCTTTTAGTTTAAAGGGTTACTGGCTTTTTTCTCTTGCCTTTTAGTTTAAAGAGCTATTGACTTTTTCTGCTTGCTTTTTCTTTTTCTTTCTTTTTTCTTTACTTTTTGCCCCCTTTTTTTGCAAGCTTTGTGTTTTTCACTACTTTTTCTTACTTCAAGAATCAATTTTATAATTTTTCAGATTATCAATAACATTTCTCTTTTTTTTCATCATTCTTTTAAGAGCCAACAATTTTAATATTCATAAATTTCACTATAAAAAATATGCACTGTTCAAGCATTCATTCAGAAAGCAAAAAGTATTGCCACCACATCAAAATAATTAAACTAATTTCAAGATAGAGTTTAAAATTCATGTACTTCTTGATTCGGCAATTCCTTGATGGGTGATGTTGTGCATTTATCTTAATGCACCAAGTGTCTTGATGATATGCATCCAAATGTTGTGCTTAAGCCTCAATGATATGTTAACCCTTAATTGTTTAACTATGTGCTCTACACATACTTGAAACTATTCATTTTGGCATAATGCTTCATTTGTGAAATTGGATTATAAGCTCACATAGGGACATCTTTTTGAAATCCGCAAGCTTTATGGACCGTGCATGCTATGTGATCGATTTTCACTTCTATCTCTCTTTTCCTAAGTTGCATGGCAACCATGTTTCCCACTTCATGTCAATTTGGTGATGCAAACAACAAAATTTAAAGTATATCATTGATTGATGTGGGAGTTCTATATTTCACTCGATTCATTGATTTCTCTTGCACATTATCCAATGTTCATTCATTATCCATTTCACAATTGTGTGATTCTTGCTTGAGTACTTTCATGCTTCTTTATTGCTTGCTTGTTTGTCTTAACCTACAAGTTTTCTTTGAAGTATTTCAAGCACACAAGAATGAGTGCAATGCATACTTCTTTTGTATAATTGTGACATAGCTTTCTATGCTGGTGTGTGTGTGTTCTATCCTGCATGCAACTTAGAATTCACACATATTTTTCTTAATGTCACAAACTGATCAACTCACTTCATTTTAGTGACTCTTACCTCATTCCAACAACATATGCTTCATTGCTTTTGCATTTACCGGTCTTACTATCCTATTTTTCATCTTGCAGGATGATTCACCATAAGCAAAAAAGGGAAGCAGAAGAAAGAACATGCAGCAACTGGTTGATCCATCAGCTGAAGGTGGCAATCCGTGTAGTCGTCGTACCCCCTTGCTCATCTTTGAACGCACCAAGGATGGTGCAAACTTTTAATTGAAGGGAGGTCATCCAACCAATCGGCCGATTTTTTTGGGTAAAAATTTCTAATCCAAACACTTTCACATTCCATTTTTTTCTTTTCCTTCTATTACTAGATCTTTAGAATTTTTAGTTGCATTTTCTTGGTTTGCATATATATAATAAGCTTAGTCAAAATAATAAAATTTTCCAATAAATTTATCTATAGGGCACCCCAATTGATTTGAGTAAAAATTTTTCATTGAACTTGAATGAATTATATATCGTGGAACATGTTTTTGAGCTAAGAATAAACAACCATGTGATTTTTTAGCCTAATTGTGTGGTTACATCAAATTAAACACCATTTTCATCCTTGTCTGTGTTATTCTCTTTCTATGATTATAATCTTTGATTTGTTTGATTCTTTATGTCCATTATTTGGTGTATGAATGCATTTATGTGATTAAGGCCTATGTTTCATTTAGCTCACTTACCCAAATAGCCTACCTTTCATCTACCTTTTTTAATCAATTTTGAGCCAATTTTAATCTCCTTTGTTCTTTATTTTAGCACATCACTACCCCTAAGTAAAAAATCATAAATGTCCTTAATTTGGATCTTTTATTAGCTTAGGATAGTGAGAGTGTGTATCATTTAAGTGTGGAAAGTTTGGGAACATTGGTTGAGATAAAAATATATTTTGAGTCTTCATTGAAAATCTTGGGAATTAGGTATATACTCATGCATTAAATGTTTAAACCATATGCGTTGATACTTTTGTATATATTTTATTTTGAAAAAAAAAAGAAAAGAAGAAAAAGAAGAAAAAGAAGAAAAAAGAAAAAAATGAGAAAAAAAACAAAGCAATAAAAAGGAGACAAAATGCCCCCCAAAGAAGAGTAATAATAACAATGCATATGTGTTATGGTTGAAAAGAATCCATGAGTATATGGAAAAAAAAAAGTGAGAATTATGGGTAGCTAGGTATTGTATTAGAATCGTATAGGTTGTTATATGTGTTTGGTGAGAGCTTAGGCTAATCAAAGACGCAAATTTCAAGCTCACTTAGCCATATATATCCTTACCTTACCCTAGCCCCACTACAACCATGTGGAAAGTCCTCATGATATTTGTATGCATGCATTGAATAATTGTTGATTGTTAGATGAAAAACAAATCTTAGAAAACATGATTAGAGGAGAACTGAGTGGATCAACCCTATACACTTGAGTAATTAGAGTGTATACACATCCAGTGAGGGGTTCGATTGCTCAATTACATGTTTTTACCGATGATCATCTCTTATCTTGCAAGTTTATAAATTCTTTTCTAGAACTCAATTCAATTGTGGATTTGATTTAATTGCGATTGCTTTAGCCCTTACGTTCATATATGTATTCTTAGGAGTTGATTTATTTTTACCAAGTAGTTGTATGCATGTAGATAGGTTGCATTTAGATAGTTTACATTGAGTAAATGTTGATACCTCTTTCTTGTCTTTCTTGGTCTAGCATGAGGACTGATGAGCGGATAATTTCTACGCTTTTTGGCATTGTTTTTAGTATGATCTAGTTAGTTTTTAGTATATTTTTATTAGTTTTTAGTTAAAATTCACTTTTTTGGACTTTACTATGAGTTTGTGTATTTTTCTGTGATTTCAGGTATTTTCTGGCTGAAATTGAGGGACCTGAGCAAAAATCTGATTCAGAGACTAAAAAGGACTGCAGATGCTGTTGAATTCTGACCTCCCTGCACTCGAAGTGGATTTTCTGGAGCTACAGAGGCCCAATTGGCGCGCTCTCAACGGCGTTGGAAAGTAGACATCCTGGGCTTTCCAGCAATATATGATAGTCTATACTTTGCCCAAGATTTGATGGCCCAAACCGGCGTTCAAAGTCACCATCAGAATTCCCAGCGTTAAACGCCGGAACTGGCACAAGGATGGGAGTTAAACGCCCAAACTGGCACCAAAACTGGCGTTTAACTCCAAGAATAGTCTCTACAAATGAAAGCTTCAATGCTCAGCCCAAGCACACACCAAGTGGGCCCGGAAGTGGATTTTTGCATCATTTATTTATTTTTGTAACCCTAGTAACTAGTTTAGTATAAATAGAACTTTTTACTATTGTACTCACATCTTTCGATCGTCCTTGATCTTGGGATCAAGTCTTATTCCCTATTTTTTCAAATTCATATGAGCTCTGCTGTACCTCGAGTATTAATGCAATTACTATTGTTCTTCTATTCAATTCTGCTTGTTCTTGTTCTAAGATATCATTTGTTCTTCAACTTGATGAATGTGATGATCCATGACACTCATCATCATTCTCACCTATGAACGCGTGCCTGACAACCACCTCCGTTCTACCTTAGATTAGGTGGATATCTCTTGGATTCTTTAACCAGAATCTTCGTGGTATAAGCTAGAATTGATGGCGGCATTCAAGAGAATCCAGAAGGTCTAAACCTTGTCTGTGGTATTCTGAGTAGGATTCAATGATTT
>NC_029777.3:63584847-63586565 GCF_000817695.3 Arachis duranensis
TTGTGCGTACCATGTTGATGGCGCCATTGATGATCACAATTTTTTGCATCAAGTTTTTGGCGCCGTTGCCGGGGACTTTTCGAGTATGGACAACTGATGGTTCATCTTGTTGCTTAGATTAGGTATTTTTCTTCAGAGTTCTTAAGAATGAATTCTAGTGTTTCAAGATGATCTGTTGAAGTCTGGCTGGCTGCGAAGCCATGTCTAATTGTATTGGACCGAGGTTTCAACTCATCATCACAAGAGCTTGTTGATTTCTATCAATCTTGCTGTTGGAGCAGTGATCTGCTAAGGCTTGGCTGGCCATTGGCCATGTCTAGTGTTTTGGACCGGAGCTTTCTTTGAAAGCTTGGCTGGCTATGAAGCCATGTCTAATTCCTGGACAGGAGTCTTAGACTAACATTGCATGATTCCTGGAATTCTCATTAAGAATTTTGATACCTTTATTTTCTTTTCCACTTAATTTTCGAAAAAGCACAAAAAAATTTACAAAATCATAAAAACCAAAAATATTTTATGTTTCTTGTTGAGTCTAGAGTCTCATGTTAAGTTTGGTGTTAATTGCATATTTCTATTCTTCTTGCATTCATGCATGTGTCTTAAGTGATCTTCAAGATGTTCTTGATGATTTCATTACTCTGATCTTTAATTCCTCTTGACTTGAGTGTTTATGTGTCTCATATGCATTCTCATTTTTTTTAGTGTCAGCAGTATACAAACTGCTAAGTTTGGTGTCTTGCATGCATTGTTATTTTGTTGCATTTTGATTATTCCTCATTATTAAAAATCCAAAAATATTTTTAATTTGTGTCTTTTCAAGTCAATAATACAGAGGATTGAAGATTCAGAACATTCAGCAAAGGAATTACACAGAAAAAGCTGGACGTTCAAAACGCCCAGTGAAGAAGGGCAAACTGGCGTTTAAACGCCAGCCAGGGTGCCTGGCTGGGCGTTTAACGCCCAAAAGGGTAGTGGTTTGGGCGTTAAACGCCAGAATGTGCACCATTCTGGGCGTTTAACGCCAGGATGGCATAAGAGGGAAGATTTTGTTTTAATGCAATTTTTTTTTTCAAGTTTTCAAAATTTTTCAAAGTCAAATCTTTTTCAAATCAAATCTTTTCAATCAAATCTTTTTCAAAATCAATTTCTTTCCATTTTCAAAGATACTTGCTATCAATTAATGATTTGATTCAACATTCCAAGTATGTTGCCTTTTCTGTTGAGAAAGGTTTAATGTTTGAATCATATCTTTTCTTGTCAGCCAAGTTATTATTTTTTTAAAATCAAATCTTTTTAAAATGTTTTTCAAATCATATCTTCTCAATCACATCTTTTTAAAACCAATCATATCTTTTTAATCACATCCTTTTCAAAATAGTTTTCAATCATATTTTTTAATTTCTTATTTCAAAATCTTTTTCAAAAATCACTTTACTTCTTCCTCAATCTTGGTTTTCGAAAATCAATTAAAGTTTTTCAAAATATTTTCAAAATCTTTTACTTAATTTTCAAAAATTTCTTTCCCTCTTCTGACATCCTTCTATTTATGGACTAACACTATTCCTTAATGCACAATTCGAACTCCATCTTCTTTGATAAGTTCGAATTTTCTACTTCTGCCTTCTATTTTTCTTTCCTCTGACACCTAAAGGAATCTCTATACTGTGACATAGAGGATTCCATATTTTCTTGTTCTCTTCTCTTTCATATGAGCAGGA
>NC_029777.3:63587634-63590423 GCF_000817695.3 Arachis duranensis
ACAAGTGGGTCAGCTGAGCAAGAAAATTACTGAACTCCCTCCTAGTACTCTTCCAAGCAATACAGAAGAAAATCCAAAAGAAGAGTGCAAAGCCATCAACATGACCGAATTAGGAGAGGAGGAAGAGGCAGTGAACGCCACTGAGGAAGACCTCAATGGACCTCCACTGGCCTCCAATGAGTTCCCCAATGAGGAACCATGGGAATCTGAGGCTCAAAATGAGACCATAGAGATTCCATTGGACTTACTTCTGCCATTCATGAGCTCTGATGAGTATTCTTCCTCTGAAGAGGATGAGTATGTCACTGAAGAGCAAGTTGCTAAATACCTTGGAGCAATCATGAAGCTAAATGACAAGTTATTTGGAAATAAGACTTGGGAGGATGAACCCCCTCTGCTCACCAAAGAACTGGATGACTTGTCTAGGCAGAAAATGCCTCAAAAGAGACAGGATCCTGGGAAGCTTTCAATACCTTGTACCATAGGCACCATGACCTTCAAGAAGGCCTTGTGTGATCTAGGGTCAAGTGTAAATCTCATGCCTCTCTCTGTAATGGAGAAGCTAGAGATCTTTGAGGTGCAAGCTGCAAAAAATCTCACTAGAGATGGCAGACAACTCACAAAAATAAGCTCATGGACTTGTAGAGGATGTTCTGGTAAAAGTTGAAGACTATTACATCCCTGCTGATTTCATAGTCCTAGAGACTGAGAAGTGCATGGAGGAATCCATCATCCTTGGCAGACCCTTCCTAGCCACAGCAAAGGCTGTGATTGATGTTGATAGAGGAGAATTGATCATTCAAGTGAATGGAGAGTCCTTTGTGTTTGAGGCTCAAGGATATCCCTCTGTCACTATGGAGAGGAAGCATGAAGAGCTTCTCTCTAAACAAAGCCAAACAGAGCCCCCACAGTCAAACTCTAAGTTTGGTGTTGGGAGGCCACAACCAACTTCTAAGTTTGGTGTTGAACCCCCACATTCAAACTCTAAGTTTGGTGTTGGGAGGTTCCAACATTGCTCTGAGCATCTGTGAGGCTCCATGAGAGCCCTCTGTCAAGCTACTGACATTAAAGAAGCGCTTGTTGGGAGGCAACCCAATATCTATTTTTCCTTGTTATTTTATGTTTTCTGTAGGTTGATGATCATGAGCAGTCACAAAATCAATTGAAAAAGCAAAAACAGAAAGAAAAACAGAAAGAAAAATATCAATGAAAAAAGCAAAAACAGAATGAAAAACAGAAAGAAAAATAGCACACCCTGGAGGAAGATCTTGCTGGTGTTTAAACGCCAGTAAGGCTAGCAGATGGGCGTTTAACGCCCAGTCTGGCACCATTCTGGGCGTTTAACGCCAGAAAGGGGCACCAGACTGGCGTTAAACGCCAGTAAAGGGCAAGAACTTGGCGTTAAACGCCAGAAAGGGGCACCAGCCCGGCGTTTAACACCAGAATTGGCATAAAGAGCAATTTTGCTCGCCACTTGGTGCAGGGATGACTTTTCCTTGACACCACAGGATCTGTGGACCCCACAGGATCCCTACCTACCCCACCACTCTCTCTCTTCTTCTTCACCCATTCACCAATCACCTCAACACCTCTTGCCCAAAAACCCTTCACCTATCAAATCCCATCTCTCTCGTCACCACTCACATCCATCCTTCATAAAACCCCACCTACCCCACCATTCAAATTTAAACCACTTTCCCTCCCAAACCCACCCTCCCATAACCGAACCATAACCCTCCCCCTACCCCTATATAAACCCATCTTCACTCCTTCATTTTCACACAACCTACACACTACTTCTTCCCCTTTTGGTCGAACCACAAAGCCCCCTCCATCTCCTTCATTTCTTCTTCTTATACTCTCTTATTTCTTCTTTTGCTCGAGGATGAGCAAACCTTTTAAGTTTGGTGTGGTAAAAGCATTGCTTTTTGTTTTTCCATAACCATTTATGGCATCCAAGGCCGGAGAAACCTCTAGAAAGAGGAAAGGGAAGGCAAAAGCTTGAGATCCGACATGAGATCCGAAGAAGAGGTTGGGAAGTTCTTACCAACCCCATTCAACAAGTCAGAATCTTAATGGTTCAAGAGTTCTATGCCAATGCATGGATCACCAAGAACCATGATCAAAGTGTGAACCCGGATCCAAAGAATTGGCTTACTATGGTTCGGGGGAAATACTTGATTTTTAGTCCGGAAAATGTAAGGTTGGCATCAACTTGCCCATGATGCAAGGAGATGAACATCCTTACACTAGAAGGGTCAACTTTGATCAAAGGTTGGACCAAGTCCTCATAGACATTTGTGAAGAGGGCGCCCAATGGAAGAGAGATTCAAGAGGAAAGCCGGTTCAATTGAGAAGGCATGACCTCAAGCCCGTGGCTAGAGGATGGTTGGAGTTTATCCAACGCTCAATCATTCCCACTAGCAACCGGTCCGAAGTTACCATAGACCGGGCTATCATGATTCATAGCATCATGATTGGAGAAGAAATAGAAGTTCATGAGGTTATATACCAAGAACTTTATAAGGTGGCGGACAAGTCCTCTACCTTGGCAAGGTTAGCCTTTCCTCATCTCATTTGTTACCTCTGTTATTCAGTTGGAGTTGACATAGAAGGAGACATCCCCATTGATGAGGACAAGCCCATCACTAAGAAGAGGATGGAGCAAACAAGAGACCCCTCTCATCATCAAATCCCTGAAATGCCTCAAGGGATGCACTTTCCTCCACAAAACTATTGGGAGCAACTAAACACCTCCCTAGGAGAGATAAGTTCCAACATGGGACAAC
>NC_029777.3:63590572-63591184 GCF_000817695.3 Arachis duranensis
TCAAGCACTCCATAGGATCTTCAAGAGGAAGAACAAGTTGCCATCACTAAGGTGGACCCGTTCTTTAATTTCCTTGTTCTTTATTTTTCTGTTTTTCAAAAATTATGCTTATGTTTAGCTATGTTTGTCTCTTGTGATCATTAGTGTCTTAGTGTCTATGCCTTAAAGTTATGAATGTCCTATGAATCCATCACCTTTCTTAAATGAAAAATGTTCTTAATTGAAAAAGAGAAGAATTGCATGAATTTTGAATTTTATAACAGTTTAATTATTTTGATGTGGTGGCAATATTTTTGTTTTCTGAATGTATGTTTAAATAGTGCATATGTCTTTTGAATTTGTGGTTCATGAATGTTGGCTCTTGAAAGAATGATGAAAAAGGAGACATGTTACTGAGGATCTGAAAAATCATAAAAACGATTCTTGAAGCAAGAAAAAGCAGTGAATACAAAAAAAAATATTTTTGAAAAAAAAAAGAAAGAGAAAAAGAAAGAAAAAGAAAGAAAAAGAAAGAAAAAGAAAGAAAAAGAAAGAAAAAGAAAGAAAAAGAAAGAAAAAGAAAGAAAAAGAAAGAAAAAGAAAGAAAAAGAAAGAAAAAGAAAGAAAAAGAAA
>NC_029777.3:63595147-63595871 GCF_000817695.3 Arachis duranensis
TGGCTCAAGTCTTCTAAGGAGGTACTGAGTTGCTCCCAATAGTTGTTGGGAGGAAAGTGCATTCCATGAGGCATTTGTTGATGAACTTCCTCATGTTCTCCTTGGGGGCCGTGAGGAACTTCCCTTGTTTGCTCCATCCTTTTCTTGGTGATGGGCTTGTCTTCTTCAATGGAGACATCTCCATCTATGATAACTCCAGTTGAATAACATAGATGGCATATGAGGTGGGGGAAGGCTAGCCGTGCCATGTATGAAGGCTTGTCAGCTATTTTGTAGAGTTCATTGGCTATGACTTCATGAACCTCTACTTCCTCTCCAATCATGATGCTATGAATCATGATTGCCCGATCCACAGTAACTTCAGATCGGTTGCTTGTAGGGAAGATGGATCTTTGGATGAACTCCAGCCATCCTCTAGCTACAGGCTTGAGGTCCAGTCTTCTTAGTTGGACCGGTTTGCCTTTGGAGTCTACTCTCCATTGGACGCCTTCCACACAAATGTCCATTAGGACTTGGTCCAACCTTTGATTGAAGTTGACCCTCCTTGTGTAGAGGCGTTCATCACCTTGCATCATGGGTAGATGAAACGCCAACCTCACATTTTCCGGACTGAAATCTAAGTATTTCCCCCGAACCATTGTGAGATAGTTCTTTGGATTCGGGTTCATAATTTGATCATGGTTCCTAGTGATCCATGCATTAGCATAGAACTCTTGAACCATCA
>NC_029777.3:63596900-63597983 GCF_000817695.3 Arachis duranensis
AAATAAAATTAGATAAATAAAATTGGGTTGCCTCCCAATAAGCGCTTCTTTAATGTCAATAGCTTGACAGTGGCTCTCATGGAGCCACAGAGCAATCAAGTCAATGTTGTCTAGTCCCAACATCAAACTTAGAGTTTGGATATGGGGTTTGAACACCAAACTTAGAGTTTGGTTGTGGCCTCACAACACCAAACTTAGAGTTTGACTGTGTGGGCTCTTCTTGACTCTGAATTGAGAGAAGCTCTTCATGCTTACTCTCTTTTGTCACAGAGGGATGTCCATGTGCTTGAAACACAAGGTATTCTCCATTTAATTGAAGGACTAGCTCACCTCTATTGACATCTATCACAGCTCCTGCTGTGGCTAGGAAAGGTCTTCCTAGGATGATGCATTCATCATCTTCCTTCCTAGTATCTAGGATTATGAAATCAGTAGGGATGTAAAGGCCTTCAACCTTTACTAGCACGTCCTCTACCATTCCATAAGCTTGTCTTATTTATTTATCTGCCAATTGTAATGAGAACAAGGTAGGTTGTACCTCAATGATCCCTAGCTTCTCCATTACAGAGAGTGGCATAAGGTTTATTCCTGACCCAAGATCACATAGAGCTTTCTCAAAGCTCATGGTGCCAATGGTGCAAGGTATTAAGAACTTGCCAGGATCTTGTCTCTTTTGAGGTAGAGTTTCCTGAATCTAAGTATCCAAATCACGAATGAGCAAGGGAGGTTCACTTTCCCAAGTCTCATTACCAAATAGCTTGGCATTCAGTTTCATGAACCAAACAGCTTGGCATTCTGTTTCATGATAGCTCCTAGATATTGAGCAACTTGCTCACTAGTCACATCTTCATCCTCCTCAGAGGATGAATAATAGTCAGAGCTCATGAATGGCAGAAGGAGATTTAGTGGAATTTCTATGGTCTCTGTGTGAGCCTCAGATTCCTCAGGATCCTTATTAGGAAGCTCCTTCTTGCTTGGAGGACGTCCCAGGAGTTCTTTCTTACTAGGATTTTCGTCCTCCTCCTCCTTTGTGCTTTCGGCCATGTTGACTAAGTCAATGGCTTTGCACTCTCCTTTTGGATT
>NC_029777.3:63613931-63616920 GCF_000817695.3 Arachis duranensis
AGAGCGCGCCAATTGGAGTTCTGTAGCTCCAGAAAATCCATTTCGAGTGCAGGGAGGTCAGAATCCAACAGCATCAGCAGTTCTTTTGTTAGCCTTCTTCAGAGTTTTGCTCAAATCCCTCAATTTCAGTCAGAATTTACCTGAAATCACAGAAAAACACACAAACTCATAGTAAAGTCCAGAAATGTGAATTTAGCATAAAAACTACTGAAAACATCCCTAAAAGTAGCTTAAACTTACTAAAAACTATATGAAAACAATGCCAAAAAGTGTATAAATTATCCGCTCATCATTCTTCAACTTGATGAATGTGATGATCCGTGACACTCATCATCATTCTCACCTATGAACGCGTGCCTGACAACCACCTCCGTTCTACCTTAGATTGGGTGGATATCTCTTGGATTCTTTAACCGGAATCTTCGTGGTATGAGCTAGAATTAATGGCGGCATTCAAGAGAATCCGGAAGGTCTAAACCTTGTCTGTGGTATTCTGAGTAGGATTCAATGATTGAATGACTGTGACGAGTTTCAAACTCGCGATTGTGGGGCGTTAGTGACAGACGCAAAAGAATCACTGGATTCTATTCCGACATGATCGAGAACCGACAGCTGGATAGCCGTGCCGTGACATGGTGCGTTGAACATTTCCACTGAGAGGATGGGAGGTAGCCACTGACAACGGTGAAACCCTTGCATACAGCTTGCCATGGAAAGGAGTAAGAAGGATTGGATGAAGACGGTAGGAAAGCAGAGAGATGGAAGGGAAATAGCATCTTCATACGCTTAAGGGACAAAGTATCTCCATACGCTTATCTGAAATTCTCACTAATGAATTACATAAGTATCTCTATCCTTGTTTTATGTTTTATTCATATATCATCCATAACCATTTGAATCTGCCTGACTGAGATTTACAAGGTGACCATAACTTGCTTCATACCAACAATCTCCGTGGGATCGACTCTTACTCGCGTAAGGTTTATTACTTGGACGACCCAGTACACTTGCTGGTTAGTTGTGCGAAGTTGTGTTTATGCCATGGTATTGAACACCAAGTTTTTGGGTTCATCACCGGGGATTATTTGAGTTGTGAAAAGTATTGATCACAATTTCGTGCACCAAGGACATACTTGGTTTAAGTGTGGGGAGGTTGATAAATCCCAATTTTAGGGTTTATCTTGTGTTGAATTCAGTGAATTTTATCAACTTATTCCACATTTATTCAATGAAATAGAATGGTTTTGTGAATTTCTCCTAAATTGTGCTTAAGAGTAAAAACATGCTTTTTAGGCCCTTAATTTGCTAAATTTAATTCACTTTGATTCCACTCGATGCCTTGATGTATTTGTTTAGTGATTTCAGGCTTAGGAGGCAAGGATTGGATAAAAGAAGTGAAGAAAAAGCATGCAGGATGGAGAATTCATGAAAAATATGGATTTGGTGAATGCAAGGCCACGCGTACGTGGTGCACGAAATTGTGATCTCTACTTTTCACAACTCAAACAGTCCCCGGTAATGGCTCCAAAAACTTGGTGCTCAATACCATGGTCTAAACATAATTTCACAACTTCGCAAAACTAACCAGCAAGTGCACTGGGTCATCCAAGTAATAAACCTTACGCGAGTAAGAGTCGATCCCACGGAGATTGTTGGTATGAAGCAAGTTATGGTCACCTTGTAAATCTCAGTCAGGCAGATTCAAATGGTTATGGATGATATATGAATAAAACATAAAGATAAAGATAGAGATACTTATGTAATTCATTGGTGGGAATTTAAGATAAGCGTATGAAGATGCTTTGTCCCTTCCGTCTCTCTGCTTTCCTGATGTCTTCATCCAATCCTTCTTACTCCTTTCCATGGCAAGCTGTATATTGGGCATCACCGTTGTCAGTGGCTACAGTCCCGTCCTCTCAGTGAAAATGTTCAACGCGCTCTGTCACAGCACGGCTAATCATCTGTCGGTTCTCAATCAGGTTGGAATATAATCCATTGATTCTTTTGCGTCTGTCACTAACGCCCAGCCTTCAGGAGTTTGAAGCTCGTCACAGTCATTCAATCCTTGAATCCTACTCAGAATACCATAGACAAGGTTTAGACCTTCCAGATTCTCTTGACTGCCGCCATCAATTCTAGCTTATACGACGAAGGTTCTGATTAAGAAATCCAAGAGATAAACATTCAAGCCTTGTTTGCTTGTAGAACGGGAGTGGTTGTCAGGCACGCGTTCATAAGTGAGAATGATGATGAGCGTCACATAATCATCACATTCATCATGTTCTTGGGTGCGAATGAATATCTTAGAACAAGAATAAGCTGAATTGAATAGAAGAACAATAGTAATTGCATTAATACTCGAGGTACAGCAGAGCTCCACACCTTAATCTATGGTGTGTAGAAACTCCACCGTTGAAAATACATAAGAATAAGGTCTAGGCATGGCCATGAGGCCAGCCCCCATGATCTAAGAACTAGACGTCCAAAGATGATCAAAAGATCTAAAATGATCCAAAGATGAAAATACAATAGTGAAAGGTCCTATTTGTAGAGAACTAGTAGCCTAGGGTTTACAGAAATGAGTAAATGACATAAAAATCCACTTCCGGGCCCACTTGGTATGTGCTTGGACTGAGCATTGAAGCTTTCATGTGTAGAGACTTTTCTTGGAGTTAAACGCCAGCTTTTGTGCCAGTTTGGGCGTTTAACGCCGGGCAGTTTTGAGCTGATTTGGAATGCCAGTTTGGGCCATCAAATCTATAGAAAACTATGAACTATTATACATTGCTGGAAAGCCTAGGATGTCTACTTTCCAAAGCAATTGAGAGCGCGCCAATTGAACTTTTGTAGCTCCAGAAAATGCACTTCGAGTGCAGGGAGGTCAGGATCCAACAGCATTTGCAGTCCTTTTCAGCCTCTGAATCAGGTTTTTGCTCAGGTCCCTCAATTTCAGCCAGAAAATACCTGAAATCACAGAAAAACACACAAA
>NC_029777.3:63617078-63618550 GCF_000817695.3 Arachis duranensis
CCAAAAAGCGTATAAATTATCCGCTCATCACAACACCAAACTTAAATTGTTGCTTGTCCCCAAGTAACTAAAAATCAAATAAGATAAAAAGAAGAGAATATGCAATGAATTCCAAAAACATCTATGAAGCGGGACTTTTAGCTTTTTGCCTCTGAATAGTTTTGGCATCTCACTCTATCCTTTGAAATTCAGAATGATTAACTTCTATAGGAACTCAGAATCCAGATAGTGTTATTGATTCTCCTAGTTAAGTATGATGATTCTTGAACACAGCTACTTCATGATTCTTGGCCGTGGCCCAAAGCACTCTGTCTTCCAGTATTACCACCGGATACACACATGCCACAGACACATAATTGGGTGAACCTTTTCAGATTGTGACTCAGCTATGCTAGAGTCCCCAATTAGAGGTGTCCAGGGTTCTTAAGCACACTCTTTTTGCCTTGGATCACAACTTTATCTCTTTCTTTTTCTTTTTATTTTTTTCCTTTTTTCTCTCTCTTTTTTTTTGTGTTCACTGCTTTTTCTTGCTTCAAGAATCATTTTTATGATTTTTCAGATCCTCAGTAACATGTCTCTTTTTTCATCATTCTTTCAAGAGCCAATCATTCATGAACAACAAATTCAAAAGACATATGCACTGTTCAAGCATACATTCAGAAACCAAAATCTTGCCACCACATCAAAATAATTAATCTGTTATAAAATTCAAAACTCATGCAATTCTTCTCTTTTTCATTTTAAGAACATTTTTCATTTAAGAAAGGTGATGGATTCATAGGACATTCATAACTTTAAGGCATAGACACTAAGACACTAATGATCATGTAATAAGACACAAACATAGATAAACATAAGCATAAAATTCGAATGAAAATAAGGAACAAGGAAATTAAAGAACGGGTCCACCTTAGTGATGGCGGCTTGTTCTTCCTCTTGAAGATCTTATGGAATGCTTAAGCTCCTCAATGTCTCTTCTTGCCTTTGTTGCTCATCTCTCATGATTCTTTTATCTTCTCTCTCTCATGATTCTTTGATCTTCTCTAATTTCATGGAGGAGGATGGAATGTTCTTGGTGCTCCACCCTTAGTTGTCCCATGTTGGAACTCACTTCTCCTAGGGAGGTGTTGATTTGCTCCCAATAGTTTTGTGGAGGAAAGTGCATCCCTTGAGGTATCTCAGGAATTTCATGATGAGTGAGATCTCTTGTTTGCTCTATCCTTTTCTTAGTGATGGGCTTGTCCTCATCAATGAGGATGTCTCCCTCTATGTCAATTCCAACTGAATAACATAGGTGACAAATGAGATGAGGGAAGGCTAACCTTGCCAAGGTAGAAGACTTGTCCGCCACCTTATAAAGTTCTTGAGCTATAACCTCATGAACTTCTATTTCTTCTCCAATCATGATGCTATGAATCATGATAGCCCAGTCTATAGTAACTTCGGACCGATTGCTAGTGGGAATGATTGAG
>NC_029777.3:63618604-63621659 GCF_000817695.3 Arachis duranensis
GTGATCCATGCATTGGCATAGAACTCTTGAACCATTAAGATTCCGACTTGTTGAATAGGGTTGGTAAGAACTTCCCAACCTCTTCTTCAAATCTCATGTCGGATCTCCGGATATTCACTCTTTTTGAGTTTGAAAGGGACCTCGGGGATCACCTTCTTCAAGGCCACAACTTCATAGAAGTGGTCTTGATGCACTCTTGAGATGAATCTCTCCATCTCCCATGACTCGAAGGTGGAAGCTTTTGCCTTCCCTTTCCTCTTTCTAGAGGTTTCTCTGGCCTTAGGTGCCATAAATGGTTATGGAAAAATAAAAAGCAATGCTTTTACCACACCAAACTTAGAAGGTTTGCTCGTCCTCGAGCAAAAGAAGAAAGAAGAGAGTAGAAGAAGAAGAAATGGAGGAGATGGAGGAAACTTTGTGGTTCGACCAACAGGAGAAGTAGTGTTTAGGTTGTGTGAAAATAAAGGAGTGAAGATGGGTCTATATAGGAGTGGAGAGAGGGGTAGGTTTCGGCTATTATGGGTGGGTTTGGGAGGGAAAGTGGTTTGAATTTGAATGGTGAGGTAGGTGGGGTTTTATGAAGGATGGATGTGAGTGGTGAAGAGAATAGTGAGATTTGATAGGTGAGGGGCTTTTGGGGAAGAGGTGTTGAGGTGATTGGTGAATGGGTGAAGAAGAGAGAGAGTGGTGGGGTAGGTGGGGATCCTGTGGGATCCACAGATCCTGAGGTGTCAAGAAAAATTCATCCCTGCACCAAGTGGCGAGCAAAAATGCTCTTTATGCCAATTCTGGCGTTAAACGCCGGGCTGGTGCCCATTTCTGGCGTTTAATGCCAGCTTCTTGCCCTTTCCTGGCGTTTAGCGCCAGTCTGGTGCCCCTTTCTGGCGTTAAACGCCCAAAATGGTGCCAGACTGGGTGTTAAACGCCCACTTGCTGCCCTTACTGGCATTTAAATGCCAGCAAGGTTTTCCTCCAGGGTGTGCTATTTTTCTTTTTATTTTTTATTCTGTTTTTGCTTTTTCAATTGACTTTGTGACTTCCTATGATCATCAACCAACAGAAAACATAAAATAACAAAGGAAAATAGATAAATATAACATTGGGTTGCCTCCCAACAAGCGCTTCTTTAATGTCAGTAGCTTGATAGAGGACTCTCATGGAGCCTCACAGATACTCAGAGCAATGTTGGAACCTCTCAACACCAAACTTAGAGTTTGAATGTGGGGGTTCAACACCAAACTTAGAGGTTGGTTGTGGCCTCCCAACACTAAACTTAGAGTTTGACTGTGGGGGCTTTGTTTGACTCTGTTTTGAGAGAAGCTCTTCATGCTTCCTCTCCATGGTTACAGAGGGATATCCTTGAGCCTTAAACACAAAGGATTCTTCATTCATTTGAATGATCAATTCTCCTCTGTCAACATCAATCACAGCCTTTGCTGTGGCTAGGAAGGGTTTGCCAAGGATCAAAAATTCATCCATGCACTTTCCAGTCTCTAGGACTATGAAATCAGCAGCGATGTAATGGTCTTCAATTTTTACCAGAACATCCTCTACAAGTCCATAAGCTAGTTTTCTTGAATTGTCTGCCATCTCTAGTGAGATTCTTGCAGCTTGTACCTCAAAGATCCCTAGCTTCTCCGTTACAGAGAGAGGCATGAGGTTTATACTTGACCCTAGGTCACACAAGGCCTTCTTGAAGGTCATGGTGCCTATGGCACAAGGTATTGAGAACTTCCCAGGGTCCTGTCTCTTTTGAGGTAATTTCTGCCTAGACAAGTCATCCAGTTCTTTGGTGAACAAAGGGGGTTCATCCTCCCAAGTCTCATTACCAAATAACTTGTCATTTAGCTTCATGATTGCTCCAAGGTACTTGAAAACTTTCTCTTCAGTGATATCTTCATTCTCTTCAGAGGAAGAATACTCATCAGAGCTCATGAATGGCAGAAGTAAATCCAATGGAATCTCTATAGTCTCAGTGTGAGTCTCAGATTCCCATGGTTCCTCATTAGGGAACTCATTAGAGGCCAGTGGACGTCCATTGAGGTCTTCCTCAGTGGCGATCACTGCCTCTTCCTCCTCTCCAAATTCGGCCATGTTGATGACCTTGCATTCTCCTTTTGGATTTTCTTCTGTTTTGCTTGGAAGAGTACTAGGAGGGAGTTCAGTAACTTTCTTACTCAGCTGTCCCACTTGTGCCTCCAAATTCCTAATGGAGGACCTTGTTTTAGTCATGAAACATTGAGTGGTTTTGATTAGATCAGAGACCATGGTTGCTAAGTCAAAGTGGCTCTGCTTAGAATTCTCTGTCTGTTACTGAGAAGATGATGGAAAAGGCTTGCCATTGCTAAACCTGTTTCTTCCACCATTATTGTTGTTGAAACCTTGTTGAGGTCTCTGTTGATCCTTCCATGAGAGATTTGGATGATTTTTCCATGAAGAATTATAGGTGTTTCCATAGGGTTCTCCTATGTAATTAACCTCTTCCATTGAAGGGTTCTCAGGATCATAAGCTTCTTCTTCAGATGAAGCATCCTTAGTACTGCCTGGTGTAGTTTGCATTCCAGACACACCTTGAGAAATCAATTTGACTTGCTGAGTCAATATTTTATTCTGAGCCAATATGGCATTCAGAGTATCAATCTCAAGAACTCCTTTCTTCTGATTTGTCCCATTGTTCACAGGATTCCTTTTAGAAGTGTACATGAATTGGTTATTTGTAACCATTTCAATGAGTTCTTGAGCTTCTGTAGGTGTCTTCTTTAGATGAAGAGATCCTCCAGCAGAGCTATCCAATGATCAGAGGGACACTTTCTGATTAATTGTTTGTATCTTTTCCAAGCTTCATAGAGGGATTCACCTTCCTTCTGTCTGAAGGTTTGGACTTCCACTCTAAGCTTACTCAATTTTTGAGGTGGAATGAACCTTTCCAAGAAGGCATTGACTAGCTTTTCCCAAGAGTTCAGGCTTTCTTTAGGTTGTGAGTCCAACCATATCCTAGCTCTGTCTCTTACAGCAAAAGGGAATAGCATAAGTCTGTAGACCTCAGGGTCAACCC
>NC_029777.3:63621784-63623334 GCF_000817695.3 Arachis duranensis
GGAGTAGGTGCAGTAAAGTCACCCAGCACCTTCCTTGCATTGTTGGCATTGTTGTTGTTTTCGGCTGCCATGGGTTTTTCTTCTTTGAAGATTTCTGTTAGGTCCTCTACAGAGAATTGTGCCTTAGCTTCTCTTAGCTTTCGCTTCAAGGTCCTTTCAAATTTAGGGTCAGCCTCAACAAGAATGCTTTTGTCTTTGCTCCTGCTCATATAAAAGAGAAGAGAACAAGAAAGTATGGAATCCTCTATGTCACAGTATAGAGATTCCTTGAGGTGTCAGAGGAAAAGAAAAATAAAAGGAAAAGGTAGAAGAATTCGAAGTTATCAAGAAAGATAGAGTTCGAATTGTGCATTGAGGAGAAGTGTTAGTCCATAAATAGAAGGATGTGAGAAGAGGGGAAGAAATTTTCAAAAATAATTTAAAAAAATTTTAAAACATTTTGAAAAATAGTAATTGATTTTCGAAAACTAAGATTAGGAAAGAAGTTAAGTGATTTTTGAAAAAGATTTTGAAATTAGAAGTCAAAAAGATATGATTGAAAACTATTTTGAAAAAGATGTGATTAAGAAGATATGATTGAAAAGTTATGGTTTTAAAAAGATGTGAATGAGAAGATATGATTTGAAAAACAATTTAAAAAGATTTGATTTTAAAAATTAATGACTTGGCCAACAAGGAAAGATATGACTCAAACATTAACCCTTTCTCAACAGAAAAGGCAACATACTTGAAATGTTGAATCAAATCATTAATTGTTAGCAAGTAAGAAAGAAATTGATTTTGAAAGTATATGATTGAAAAGATATGATTTGAAAAAGATTTGATTTTGTAAAATTTTGAAAACTTGAAAAAAATTTGAGTTAAAAACAAAATCTTCCCTCTTGTGCCATCCTGGTGTTAAACGCCCAGAATGGTATCCATTCTGGCGTTTAACGCCCAAAACACTACCCTTTTGGGCGTTAAACGCCCAGCCAGGTGCCTTGGCTGGCATTTAAATGCCAGTTTTCCTTCTTCACTGGGCGTTTTGAACGCCCACCCTTTTCTGTGTAATTCCTCTGCTGTATGTTCTGAATCTTCAATTCTCTGTATTATTGACTTGAAAAGACACAAATTAAAATTTTTTTTTTGGATTTTTAATAATGAGGAATAATCAAAATGCAACTAAAATTAAATAACAATGCATGCAAGACACCAAACTTAGCAGTTTGTATACTACTGACACTAACAAAATGAGAATGCATATGAGAAACAACAAAACACTCAAGACAAGAGAATTAAAGATCAGAGTAAGGAAATCATCAAGAACAACTTGAAGATTAATGAAGACACATGAAAAATGCAAGAAGAAAAGAAACATGCAATTGACACCAAACTTAAATGAGACACTAGACTCAACAAGAAACATACAATATTTTTGGTTTTTATGATTTTGTAATTTTTTTGGGATTTTTTTCGAGAATTAAGTGGAAAAGAAAATAAAGATATCAAAATTCTTAATGAGAATTCCAGGAATAATGCAATGTTAGTCTAAGACTCCGGTCCAGGAATTA
>NC_029777.3:63624170-63643481 GCF_000817695.3 Arachis duranensis
CAGCAGAGCTCCACACCTTAATCTATGGTGTGTAGAAACTCCACTGTTGAAAATACATAAGAACAAGGTCTAGGCATGGCCATGAGGCCAGCCCCCATGATCTAAGAACTAGACATCCAAAGATGATCAAAAGATCTAAAATGATCCAAAGATGAAAATACAATAGTGAAAGGTCCTATTTGTAGAGAACTAGTAGCCTAGGGTTTACAGAAATGAGTAAATGACATAAAAATCCACTTCCGGGCCCACTTGGTGTGTGCTTGGGCTGAGCATTGAATCTTTCATGTGTAGAGACTTTTCTTGGAATTAAACGCCAGCTTTTGTGCCAGTTTGGGCGTTTAACTTCCATTCTTGTGCCAGTTCCGGCGTTTAACGCCGGGCAGTTTTGAGCTGATTTGGAATTCCAGTTTAGGCCATCAAATCTTGGGCAAAGTATGGACTATTAAACATTGCTGAAAAGCCCAGAATGTCTACTTTCCAACGCAATTGAGAGCGCGCTAATTGGGCTTTTGTAGCTCCAGAAAATCCACTTCGAGTGCAAGGAGGTCAGAATCCAACAGCATCTGCAGTCCTTTTCAGCCTCTGAATCAGGTTTTTGCTCTGGTCCTTCAATTTCAGCTAGAAAATTACCTGAAATCACAGAAAAACACACAAACTCATAGTAAAGTCCAGAAAAGTGAATTTTAACTAAAAACTAATAAAAATATAATAAAAACTAACTAAAACATACTAAAAACATACTAAAAACAATGCCAAAAAGCGTATAAATTATCCGCTCATCAGTACGCCTGAGGAAGGAATTTGCCAGGCCATGTGTATGTGTGACACTTGTCACGTGAACAACTTAAAGGAACATGCTGGGGGTGATTTCTGAGCTTAACCAGGCCCAAATCCAACTCATTTTTGAAGTATTTGAGGCCAAATTCTAAAAGTAACAAGGGGGAGCAATTAAAGTAGCTTAGAACCATGTTTTAGAGTAGTTTTCTAGAGAGAAAAGCTCTCTCTTCTCTCTAAAATTAGGGTAGATCTAGGTTAACTTCATCTTAAATTTAGGCTTTAATCTTGTCTTGATTTAGTTTTTTTTTTCTTTTGCAATATATTGTTCTTACATCTTTGTTCTTAGTTTACATTGTTAATTTCCCTTTTATGTCACTTTTATGTTATGAACTCTTGTTGATTTTCATTTCCTTTAAAGCAATTTGATATTTTATGTTTCTTTGATGTTTGTTTCAGTTAGTGTTACTATTTTCTTGCAATTGGTAGTTGTAGATTTTATCCATTCATGCAATTTAATATGCTTTTATTTTATTACACACCTAGTGTTTGATAAAATACTTGACTTAGTTTTAAAGTAGATTTTTTAGCATTCTTGACTTGGAAAGAGAAGCTTGGTAATCTTGAGTCATTAATACCCAACTTATGTTGGTGATGTAGAGTTCTTAGTTAATCTTGTTTCCATTGATGCTACTTATGGATTAGGGTTAACTAGGCATATTTGATTTTCTTCCAATGCGAAGATAATGTAATAGGCTTAGCTCTTGTTAATTATTGTTTTATGATTAATGACTAGGATAGAAAATCTTGATTCTCAATCCTTGCCTTGAATGCCTTGACGTGGCGGAAAAATCACCGATTAAAAGTTTATAGAGAAAACAGCATTGCAAGTATAACTCTTAACCGATGAAGATTCTGCGTATCAATTTAAAAGAGTTGTCACGAAATTTAGAAATAAAAATACTGGAGTATGAGTCCCAGATCGTCTCCCAACGAGTTGCAGAGAGAATGCTAATTTATTAATCAAGGGTTTTCAAGAGAGTTGAGTTTGAATAATGAGCAATTAAATAGTTGTAAAATAAAAACTAAGAATGATTATTAATATTCTAAATAAAAGGCCTTGACTGGGGGGATGATCAATTGGAAGTTCTATCCTTGTTGGAATCTCTTAGGTGTGGTATTAAAAAGGTTGTTGTTTTCACTTAGTTAACCCTCACTAAATAAGGAAAAGTCAAGTGATTGAGCTAACTCTTATTCACAAATCCTAGTCCTCTCCCTTAGGAAGGTCTAGCGTTAGTAAATACAGAACTAGCCAATAACTTCTAGTTAATCTTCACTTAAGCCTTCCAACTCAAGTGTCTCCTCTTAACCAGCCCCCATGTCAAGTAGAGAATCTACTCCATGGTCATGAATATAATACTCAACAAAATATAAGAAAACATAATAAATTAAATAAAATAGAGATTGAAATTTAATTCAAAATAAAAGTAATCCTCTGTATCAACAATCCATGAAAATAATCCAATTATCACTTTAAACAAGAATTAGGAATATGGAATAAATAAAAGAGCAAGTAAGGAAACAAACTAGAATAGTGTCTTCAACGGAGGTGATGACTCTTCAATATCCAAAGCAAAAAGCAATAAGCTATGAATGTAAAGAGAACCTAGAGGAAGAGTAGTTCCTCTCTAGATTCAGATCTAAAATCCTAAAACTATCTTAATGAGAATGTGTTGATGTTGTGTTGAGTCTCTGTATGTTCCCTGGCTTTATTCTACGCTTCTAGGCCAAAAACTGGGTCAAATTGCGGCCCAAAATTGCCCCCAGCATTTTCTGTTATTTCTGCAGATCACGCAATTCACGCGTACGCATCGGTCACACGTGCGCGTCATCCAGCGATTTTTCTAGTCGCGCATCTGCATCGTCCACGCGTGCGCGTCATTCGTGCAGGACTCCAATCCGCGCGTACGCGTCAGGTACGCGCACGCGTTGCTGCGATTTTCTTCATTCCGCGTGCTCGCGTGAGCCACACGCGGGCGTCGATGCTCGCTGGTTATCTCCTTAGTTTCTAGTGTTCCTTCCATTTTTGCAAGCTTCCTCTCCATTCTCTAAGCCCTTCCTGCCCTGTAAAGCCTGAAACACTTAACACACGGATCATGACATCGAATGGTATAAAGGAGAATTGAAATACACAAATTAAAGATCTTTAAGAAGCAAGTTTTCAACCATAGAACAATCTTAGGAAGGGATTGTAAAATCATGCAGTTCATATGAATAAGTGGGTAAAGACTTGATAAAACCACTCAATTAAACACAAGATAAACCATAAAATAGTGGTTTATCAACCTCCCCACACTTAAACATTAGCATGTCCTCATCTTTAAGGAGAAAAAATAAGTAAGTAGGGAAAAGTAAGACTTATGCAATGCAATGCAACCTATGTATATGAATGCAACCATATGCTAAGATGATTTTGTCTACTTGGTTAAAAGTAAATAAGTTCTTCAAGACAAACACAAATCAAACTCCACTAATTATACAGTAAAGACAGGTAAACTTGTAAAAAGACAACTCATGAAAGCAGGGAACATAGAACTAAGCATTGAACCCTCACTGATGGTGTATGTGCACTCTAATCACTCAAGTGTATAGGGTAATCGCTCTACTCTTCTCTAGTCATGCTTTCTAAACATTGTTCTTTACTTAACCAATCAACAAATAATTAATGTACCAATGCAAACATCATGAGGTCTTTTCAAGGTTGTAATGGGGCCAAGGTAAAGGTGAGGATATATATATATATATAGTTAAGTGAGCTATAAATTGAATCCTTTGATTAACCTAAGCTCTTACCTATACATACTTTATAAACTTTTAAATTCATGCCTAGCTACAAAAAATTCTCACTTTTGTATTGCATACTCATGCATTACCCTTTCTTTTAATTTTTATCACATATGTATTGATTTTTTTATTAACTTAACTTAGCATTGGGGTAATTTTGCCCCCTTATTTAATTATTTAATTATTTGAATATTTTTTTATATAAAATATATAAAAATAAACATAACATTATCAATGCACATGGATTTTTAATTTTTCTGGTCTTACATGAGTAGGTACCCAAATTCCCTTTATTTTATCATGATATGTTCCTTTGTTAACCCATGTTCCCACGATCTTCCCACACTCAATTGGTACACAATGTCTAACTTAAGCTAACCAATGATTCAATTGGGGTATTTAATTATTTTTCCACTTGAGGTTAGTGATGTGGTAAAATATGGAATAAATGGGGATTTAAAAGGCTCAAAGTGGCTAACAAGGGTAATTGAAAGGGTAGGCTATTTTGGGATAAGTGAGCTAAAATAATTAATGGCCTCAATCATATACATGTATTTAAATACATTAACTATTGGACATATAGGGTGGAACAAAATAAAGATTACAATCATAGAGAAGTAAACACACGAGAATAAATTTTTATGGTTAAATAATGTAACAATGTCCTCTAAGCTCAAATCTCACGGGTTATGTATTCTTAGCTATCATTTTATGTTCCAAATACAACTTCAAACAAGTTTTAACAAAAAGATTTTCTTTTAAATTAGTGAAAATTTTCAAAAATAGGGTCTTAAAAAGAAACTTATTATTTTTCAGCCAAATAGATTATGCATGCAAATAACCTATTACTATGCAATCTATCATATCCTAATTTAAATAAATAAATAAATAAATATCCTATTTTATTGGTGTTAAAGAAGAGAAATTACCTCCGGAAGTCAGGTACTGACCGACCTCCTCACACTTAAAGCTTTGCACCGTCCTCGGTGCCATCTGTCAGGAACAAAGGGGGCTGGTAGTAGTGTCTTCACAAGCGGGACCGTCATCGCTCCCTGTGTTGGTAAATAAAGTGGAGTCCGGATCTTCCTCGGGTGGGTGGTTGCCAACAAGCAGCTACTAGAGGTATGTAAATCGGTGCTTATTACGGCACTCTCTTTGCTTTCCTTGCTGGTCTAGCCAGTCTAATCTCTCAAGTATCTGATGGAGCAGTTGGTTTGTTGGAGGTACTTGTAATGTGGAAGGAGAAGGAATTTCTCCGGCCGAATCTTCAGGCCGGCTAGTCGTGGCTGCTAGAGGTCTGATGTACTTCCTGTTAGAGACGTGCTGATCATTCCACGGAAGTATGGTCTTGGTATCCCCAGCTCTGTAAGAGACTCTAGCTACTGAGACTAGATCTAAAACCAAGGTAGAAAAAGGTAAGTTGCCCGCAATTTGTGCATGTCCCATAGCATTCCGGATGTGTCTTGGTAAATTGAGGTGCTGGTCTGTAAGGATACACCATAGTAGAACAGCCATGTCTGCGGTAAAGGAGGACTCGTGAGTGCTTGGAAAGACGTAGTGAGACATAATCTGTGCCCATAATTGAGCCTCCAAGGTCAGTCCTGAAGCCAATATTCCCTTAGGTCGGGATCGATGGTATCTATAGATCCATCTGCAGTCAGGTTGTGCTATAACTCTGAGAACGGTGTCCCAGTCAAATTTGTATGTCTGGCATTGGACAGAGGCTTCTTGAAATGCGTCCAATCCTTCAGGGGCAGGGGGAAGATCTAAAGCTCGTTGAATGGCTTCTTCAGTTATGGGGACTTGTTTCTGACGGATATAGACAGACTGTAGTGTTGGCATATGAAAATTGGAGTAGAATTCAACTACCCATGATAGATTAACCTACTACGGCTGTCTTTGTAAGAATCCCCATTGTCTTCGCTCAATGCGGGGTTCAACAAATTCAATGATGTGGGTCGGGAGGATAAGAAGGTACTCATTGTTATAGTTCCGCCCAGCCAGTATGGGGAACATCTGCTCACAGTAGCGGTTAGTGAACCGCGCAATGTCCTTTGTTGGAAAGGATTTCTCTTTTTCATCGACCTTAATGATCCTCTTGATTCGCTTTGTTGAGGGCTTTACAGCTGTTGAAGATGGCTCTGCCATTAGTGCTCTTTTTGTTCCTTTCTTTGCTGGTGGTTTGGGAGTAGCTTTCTCTTTACCCTTCTTGGTGGCCATCCTGAAAGGGAAAAGATAAGTACTTTAAAACTTCAAGGGTTAGAGCAAGGAAGAGAGTAAGATACGTGATAATTAATGCACGGTAAAGAAGGATGTCGTTAACACATGGTCATGACTACATGTGATCACTTCATCAATGGAAACATAGCAAATGCATGTGATGGCAATTAAATGTAAGATGTTTATTGGCATGTGATAAACCCCATTTGTAGGGTTTATCTTGTATTGATTTTTGGGGATTTTATCACCTTTTACCCACATTTATTCAATGAAATAGCATGGTTTTGTATATTCTCCTTTAATTGTGCTTAAGAGTGAAAACATGCTTTTTAGGTCTTAAAATAAATAAATTTAAATTCACCTTGATTCCATTAGATGCCTTGATATATTTGTTAAGTGATTTAAGATTTAAGAGGCAAAGATTGGATCAAGAGAATGAAGAAAGAAAGCATGAAAAGTTGGAGAACTCATGAAGAAATGAAAGAACCGAAAAGCTGTCAAGCCGACCTCTTTGCACTTAAATGACCATAACTTGAGCTACAAAAATCCAAATGATGCGGTTTCAGTTGGGTTGGAAAGCTAACATCCGGGGCTTCGAAACGATATAAGATTTGTTATAGTTGCATCGCTCATAAGGGCGCTCATTCGCATGGTACGCGGACGCACCGATAGTGGCACATGACCCACTTAATGCAACACGTGGCCAGCGATTTTAGAAGCCTTGTGGGCCCAATCCAACTCATTTCTGATGCTATTTAAGCCAAGGATTGAAGGGAGAATTAACATACTTTTCATACTTTAATCATTAGTTTAGTTTAGCTTAGTATAATAGTTAGAGTTAGTTTCTAGAGAGAGAAGCTCTCACTTCTCTCTAGGATTAGGATTAGGTTTAGTTCAATAATCTTAGATCTAGATTTTAATTAATCTTCTTCTACTTCTATCTTCTTAATTCCTTGTTGTCACATTAATCTTCCATTATTTTGTTGCAATTTCCTTTATGTTGTTCTTATGTTTTGTTGTAGATCTACTATTGTTCATTCCATTTTCTTTCAATTCAATAAGAGGTAATTCATGTAGATCTTGTTTCCTTTAATTGTTGTTAATTCCTTACATTTGATTGTTGTTAGAATTAATTCTTGTTGTTGATTTACTATGCTTTTCTTTTGTGCCTTCCAAGTGTTTGAGAAAATGCTTGGTTGGATTTTAGAGTAGAATTTTATGTTCTTGGCTTGGAAAGGTAACTTAGGAACTCTTGAGTTACTAATGTCCAAGTGATTGATGATTGGGAGCCATTGACTCTAGTTCTCACTAATTGAATTAGTGGAGAGTTAGGACTTATGGACTAGGATTGATATAGCTCATTTGACTTTCCTTTACTACTAGTTAGAGGATGATTTAATGAGATTAATCCTTGCCAATTCTCATATTGTGGTTAGTGATTAGGATAGAGATCCTTGACTACCAACCCTTGCCAAGACCTTTTTAGGCCTTAGTTTACTTTCTTGCCATTTACTTTCATGCTTCTTATCCAAAACCCTAAAACACATTTCCAACCAATAACAAGACACTTTATTGTAAATCCTAGGGAGAACAACCCGAGGTTTAAATAATTCGGTTTATAGATTTTTGGGGTTTGTACTTGTGACAAACAAATTTTTGCATGAAAGGATTATTGTTGGTTTAGAGACTATACTTCAACGAGATTTCATTTGTGAAATTCTAAACCGTCAAAAATCTAATAATCAAAATGGCGCCGTTGCCGGTGATTTGCAATGGTGTTGTGTTATTGGTTATTGTACATATGTGAATATTGTGAATAGGTTTATCTTTTGTTTGTTTCTTAATTTTTTGTTAGTTTTATTTTGTTCTCTCACTATGAATTCTCACTTTGGCTTTGAGTTTGGTTCTAATTGTGTTGTAGGAAATATGTACTTTAATGGCAACATGTACCATGGATAGAACTAACAAAGATGGGAGGAGCCTCAAGGAATTGATCACTCCTATTGGCAACAACCTCCGGATACTTATAGGTATAATTTCCATCCTAATGCATGCCAATTTAACGGCTATGATGACTCTTTTTGTGACACTCAACAACCACCATCATATGCCTATAAATCTCATCCTCAACATGAACCTCAACCATTCTCGCAAGCCTTTCATTACCAAACACCGCCCTATGATCCATATCCATCATATAACCAATCACCCATACCATACTCTTATGACCATTATGAGCAAGAACCCTTAGAACCACCACAACCCTATCAAGATTACTCCCAAGAACTACCTCAATACACACAATCTCCACAACCTTACCAAGAAGAACCACCTTCCTACTATGAACCCTCTCTCCAAAATGATGAACCTTCATACTCACCCCAAGCCCCAATAGACGACCCTCTCACTTTGTTACTTCAAGGACAAGAAGCCATGAAGCGGGACACACTTGAGTTTGTGACAAATTTGACCAAGGTGGTGCATACTTTAGCCCACCAATGCTTGAATACTCAAGGTACTTCCATGACCACATGTGAAAAGTCAAAAGAAGAGCAAAGCATGAAGGAGAAATTGGAAAATTCGGTGGAGAAGGAGGAGTCAAATTTTGTGTTAGAACATTTGGAGGAGCCTATGATCATTGAAGAAAAGGAAGAAGTGGTTGCAGATTTAGGAGATGTTGAAAGTCCATGGGAATGTAGCATCATGGAGAACTCTTCCAAGAAGCTTGATATTGATGTTGAAGAGGGTGCGCAACCTCAAAGGCATATCATAGTTGGAGACTTGGAAGAGGCTTATCAAGAGATGATTTAATCATGGATGAATTTCTCTCTACAATGGAACCCTCTCCCATCGGACATGAAGTTGAAATTATAGAAGAGTGTGCACAACCTGCCATACTCTTGGTGAGCAATGAGAACGAGAGTGAATCGAAAGAGAGCTACCAAGAGGAAAAAGTTGGCATGGTGTATATTGAAATTGAAGAATATGAAGAGGTTGATCAAGAGATGGATTCATTCATCAATGAATTCCTATCCAAAATTGACTCACCTCCCATTGGACAAGATGAAGTTCTTGAAGACAACACCAAGCCAAGTAAAAAAGGGGAAAAGGTTGAAATTAAAGAAGCTTGTGAAGAGGTGGAAACAACTAAAGAAGAGCCTAAAGAAGTAGACCTTGCATTATCTAAGTGTGGGGAGGTCTCCCTCCCCAAGTCACCATCCAACACAATATTCAAGTGGGTAAAACTCTTATCCCTAAGCCTTACTTTCTCACTTGAATATGGTTTAATTGAAAATGATGGTCAACTTAGAGCTCTTTGTGGAGTCAAAAGTATAAGAGAGTTGTGTAGTGGTTGGAAACATCATTCTAAGCTCATGACGGTTGTAAGCTCAAAATTCAAGAGCAATGGTCGGTGTGGAACCAAATTGCATGGGTCTAGGAAGTTGTTTGGAAGCTTCTTTGAGAATTCCAAGGCTGTACCACCCGGATGGAATAATGACGATCAATTTAAGGACGGGTGTCAAAACAAAGTGTGGGATCCTAGATCGCACAATGAAAATCAAATTTGGGAGCTCATGGTTTGTAGAGAACTCCATCAAAGCTGGAAGATATTGAAATTGAAGAATGGAGCTTATTGGAGATTCAAGCATTGGTGGAAGTTCCAAGATGAGTACAAGCACAAGCCACCTTGAGAAGAGCTCCCCATAAGTCCAACTTAAGGACAATAAATAAAAGTGCTAGGTGGGAAACACCCCACCATGGTAAACTCTTTCCATACTCTTTTAGTTTTGTTAATAAGTGAATTAAGTTGCCATTGTAGGTAGATTCTCATTTTCATTTTTATCTTTTGTAAATATTGGTAGAATTAGTTTAATTTCATATTTTTATTGTTTTGTTGAGTTTAGTTAGTAGTATAGTATGATAAATAAGGTTTTAGGGTGTTTTGGGAGTTGTTTGAAGGTTTGGAAGGCTTGGATTGGTGCAAGAACTTAGAAAATTTTTTTGAAAAAAACAGAACACCATCCACACGTGCGCGCACATAATGCGTACGCGCACCTGAGCATTTTTTCAACCATCCACGCGGACGCGCACTGTACGCGTACGTGTGGATGAAAAAAAATTCACCCCCAGCCAAAAACCTGAGAGTTAGGCCTGCACTGTGCGAACATTGGGCCTAAGGCACAAGTCTGTGCACACGTGCGCGCACCTGGCGCGTACGCGCACATGATCTTAAATTCGCAATGCACGCGCACGCACACTGTGCGCGCGCGTTGATTGCACAATCTGCACCCCCGGTACTTTTACCCGAGAGTTGTGCCACTTTTGGGCCAACATTATGCCTCTCACCTAACTCGACGCACGCGTGCGCGCATCTGGCGCGTACACGTCCTTAGGCCAATATGCACATCGACGCGTAAGCATGCATGACGCGTACGCGTCGGTAAAAAAAAAAAGAGTTTTTTTTCTCCCCTTCTATTTTCTTTTGCTTATCACATTCGCATACTTCTACTCTTCCCATTTTCATTTAGTTTTTGTAGCATATTTTCGTTTTTTTTAAGTCATTTTAATAATGGTATTGCATCTTCCTACTCAATTGTTGATAATTCCTTGCATTACTTTGGTGCCTCTTGACTTGTTTCATATTGTTGGGTGATGTTTCTCTTCAAATCAATGCTCAATCTTTTATGCACTTGTGTTCTTTGTGCATTGATATGACCTTATATTGTCTTTCATGGCCCACTCTTTCTTGTTCGAACTTGATGCTTATCATGCTCTTGTTGCTTTGACCTTACTCTTGCATCAAGTATCATTGATATGCTATTTTTTCTTATTGTTTCCTCCTCTACATGTTGTAGCTACCATGTAGTAGCGACCCATACCTTTATTTGGCATTAGCCCCTGCCTATGTTCTATTTGCTTTGATATCTTTATCATAGGCTTAATATTCCTTTTCTTTCTTTCCTTTTAGGTTGGGGCAACAAACAAGTCATCCGCACAACCTTTCGAAGGAGCTCATCAATTGTAGCAACCCGTCCACCTTGCTCTTCTTTGCATGCACCGAAGACGATGCACTCTTCAAGTGTGGGGAGGTCGTCTGACCGATGTCCATGGGTAACAATTTCCTTTTTCAACACCAATGTTAGTTAGTTGTTGCATTTGCATGATAGGTTGCATGTTAGTTAGAATTTATACATATTTTACCACTTCTCTCCTATTAGGACTACTTGGTTAGGGTGATGATTTCTTTTCCAAGAAACTGTTTTAAGGCAACCTACCAATTTGAAAAATTTTTGTTAAACTTGCTTGAAAGAATGTATTTTGGAACATGGTTTTTGAGCTAAGAACACAAGCTTGCGAGTTTTGAGCCTATTGGTGTGGTTACATCTTATAACCACTTATTTTTCCATTCTTGTGTGCATTATTCTCTTTCTATGATTGTAATCTTTGATTTGTTTGATTCTTTATGTCCATTATTTTGTGTATTCATGCATTTATATGAGTGAGGCCATCATTTCATTAGCTCACTTACCCAAATAGCCTACCTTTTACTCTCCATTGTAACCAATTTTGAGCCTACGCTTAACCCACTTATTCTCAATTTTAGCACATTACAAGCCTTAAAGTGAAAAACAATAAATTTCCTTTATTTGGATCATTGATTAGCTTAGGCTAGTGTGTGTGACCATCATTCAAGTGTGGGAAACTTGGGAGGGATATTGGTTGAGGTAAAAGGATGTGTTTTGTTTTGTACTCTTATATTTGGGAATCGGGTACATACTCATGTGCTAATTAAATGTAAGACCTTATGCATTGATATTCTAGAAAAAAAATGAGAAAAACAAAAGAAAAAAAATGATATATATGAAAATAGAAAAGAAAGAAAAAAAAGAAGAAAAAAAGAAAGCAATAAAAGGGGACAAAATGCCCCAAAGTAAAGTTCAAATAAAATCAATGCATATGTGTGATAATCAAAAGAGAATGCATGAGTATGCGAAAAAGTGAGGAATAGGGAGTTAGATTAGTACTTAATTGTATAGGTTACTATATAGGCTAGGTGGGAAAGTTTAAGCTAATCAAAGATTCAAATCCTAGTCCACTGGCCATATATGACCCTACCTTGACCCTAACCCCATTACAACCTAAAGAAAAGACCTCATGATAATTGTATGCATGCATGAAATAATTGTTGATTGTTAGATGAAAAACAAATTTTGGAAAGCATAATTAGGGGAGAATTGAGAGAATCGACTCGACACACTTGAGTGACTAGAGTGCAAACACTTTCGGTGAGGGTTCGATGCTCAATTCCGTGATTCCCGGCTTTCATAAGCTTTCTTCTCGCAAGTCTACTTGAACTTTATTTTGATATTCGAATTGGGAGGATTCATGAATCGTTATATGATCTTGGCCCTACTTGTGCATGTATGACTTGGAGGATTGATTTATTTTTAACCAAGTAGGTAAAACCATTTTGCATTTAGTTGCATCCATTTAGATAATTGCATATAGTTTAGGTTGCATATAGTTTATTTACATTGAATAAATGTTGATACCCTTTATTTCTCTCTTGGCTTAAGCATGAGGACATGCTTGGTTTAAGTGTGGGGAGGTTGATAAACCCCATTTGTAGGGTTTATCTTGTATTGATTTTTGGGGATTTTATCACCTTTTACCCACATTTATTCAACGAAATAGCATGGTTTTGTATATTCTCCTTTAATTGTGCTTAAGAGTGAAAACATGCATTTTAGGTCTTAAAATAAATAAATTTAATTCACCTTGATTCCATTAGATGCCTTGATATGTTTGTTAAGTGATTTAAGGTTTAAGAGGCAAAGATTGGATCAAGGGAATGAAGAAAGAAAGCATGAAAAGTTGGAGAACTCATGAAGAAATGAAAGAACCGGAAAGCTGTCAAACCAACCTCTTCGCACTTAAATGACCATAACTTGAGCTACAGAGGTCCAAATGATGTAATTCCAGTTGGGTTGGAAAGCTAACATCCGGGGCTTCGAAACGATATAAGATTTACCATAGTTGCATCGCGCATAGGGGCGCGCACGCCACGGTACGCGGACGCGCCGATGGTGGCACATGACCCACTTAGTGCAACACGTGGCCAGCGATTTTAGAAGCATTGTGGGCCCAATCCAACTCATTTCTGATGCTATTTAAGCCAAGGATTGAAGGGAAAATCAACATACTTTTCATACTTTAATCATTAGTTTAGTTTAGCTTAGTGTAATAGTTAGAGTTAGTTTCTAGAGAGAGAAGCTCTCACTTCTCTCTAGGATTAGGATTAGGTTTAGTTCAATAATCTTAGATCTAGATTTTAATTCATCTTCTTCTACTTCTATCTTCTCAATTCCTTGTTGTCACATTAATCTTCCATTCTTTTGTTGCAATTTCCTTTATGTTGTTCTTATGTTTTGTTGTAGATCTACTATTGTTCAGTCCATTTTCTTTCAATTCAATAAGAGGTAATTCATGTAGATCTTATTTCCTTTATTGTTGTTAATTCCTTACATTTGATTATTGTTAGAATTAATTCTTGTTGTTGATTTACTATGCTTTTCTTTTGTACCTTCCAAGTGTTTGAGAAAATATTTGGTTGTATTTTAGAGTAGAATTTTATCTTCTTGGCTTGGAAAGGTAACTTAGGAACTCTTGAGTTACTAATGTCCAAGTAATTGATGATTGGGATCCATTGACTCTAGTTCTCACTAATTGAATTAGTGGAGAGTTAGGACTTATGGACTAGGATTGATATAGCTCATTTGACTTTCCTTTACTACTAGTTAGAGGATGATTTAATGAGATTAATCCTTGCCAATTCTCATATTGTGGTTAGTGATTAGGATAGAGATCCTTGACTACCAACCCTTGCCAAGACCTTTTTAGGCCTTAGTTTACTTTCTTGCCATTTACTTTCATGCTTCTTATCCAAAACCCCAAAACACATTTCCAACCAATAACAAGACACTTTATTGTAAATCCTAGGGAGAACGACCCGAGGTTTAAATACTTCGGTTTATAGATTTTAGGGGTTTGTACTTGTGACAAACAAATTTTTGCATGAAAGGATTATTGTTGGTTTAGAGACTATACTACAACGAGATTTCATTTGTGAAATTCTAAACCGTCAAAAATCTAATCATTAGCATGCTGGTAAAGGCATGAGTAGCATAGATCAAGCATTAAATGTCCAAGTTAGATTATCAACTCTTTCAAACTAACAATCTGTTTTGTATTGACAATTATATTTAATCAATAAAATATAAAAAGAATTTTGTGAAAAATAGGCAGTAGAATAGAATAATTTAAAATAATGCACAATGTCATACGGGCTTTTTCATAAACACTTAGCATGTGTGGTAAATATGTTATTGAAAGCATTAAAGTGAACATGCAAGCAACCCTTTTTAAGAAGTAATAGTAATTGTCAAACTATTCCTTAATACACTCACAAGGAAGAGATAGAAGAAAATAATCACCCAATTAAATATCTAACACCAATCAAAAGAATATAGAAAGAAAAAAGGAAAAAGAAAACATAGATAATGAAAAAGAAAAGAAAGAGAAAAAAGAAGAAGAAAATATAAATAAAGAGAAAAGAATAATGGAAAAGCAAAGAACCTTGATAATGGATATGAAGAATAAAGGAGGAGAGAGTGAAAAGTGAGAAAGAATAAAGAAGGAAGAAGTGGGAAGAAAGAATAAGAAGGGATAAGAGAAATTAGGATTGGGGAAAAAAAGATAAGATATCTGGCGCTGATCTGGATAAGCTGTGCATCGCATGTGACGCGGATGCGTGGGGCATGCGGTCGCGTGGTTTGTGATAATGTCAGGTGATGCGGACGCGTGACCTGATTTGTGCTATTGGCGCGAAAGCAGCATTGCGCGGGCACAAGTCTCTGATTTATACGCACATTGCCAAATTTTAGGGTGATGCCGCGTGGGTGACGTGGACGCGTGAATGGCCTCTATTTAAATAATGATGCGGACGCGTGGAGGCTTGTTCTTCCAACATAACTCCAGCCCCATTCCATCATAACGTTCTGCCAGACACTTATTTTCGTCGATATCACAGGGTCACGCGTGCGCAGAAGTGATGCAAGCACGTGGAAGGCGGATATTGCAAGTGACGCGGACGCGTCAGGACGCGTTTGCGTGGGCGTGTTTGTGCCTGTGGCACGCCTTCAGTCAAGCTCCCGTGTAACTTTCTGATTCTTTTCTTCTAGTGACGAAAGCACATATGACGCGTACGCGTCACGTGCTTCCCCCCCTTTTTATGCAGAATGCGAATGCAGATGCAGACTAAGTACAGAGGTTATGAGAAAAGTTATTAAGAAAAAGAACAAAGTAGAAAATGAAAAAGTAAAACTAAGACTGAAGCGGAACGATCATACCATAGTGTGTTGTCTCCCACCTAGCACTTTGCTTTTACATCCTTAAGTTGGACAGTCTTTAAGCTCATTCTGCTTCCGTTGGTGGGTCTTCCAGGAGGAAGACCTCTAACTCCTTGTGATCCTTCATCTTCTCACCATGATAAAGCTTTAGGCGGTGTCCATTGAATTTAATGAATTTGGAGCTAGAAGGATGATGCAGGTAAAAAACTCTGTATGGCTCTGCCTTTTCTACCCTGTAGGGGCCTTCCCATCTTGATCGCAGTTTACCTAGCATAAGCCTCAGTCTGGAGTTGTAAAGAAGAACTAACTCTCCTGATCTGAATTCTCTCCTTTTTATGTGCTTGTCATGGACGGCCTTCATCTTTTCCTTGTATCGCCTGGAGTTGTCATATTCTTCTAGGCGAAGGTTCTCTAATTCTTCTAGTTGTAGTTTCCTTTCAGCTCCAACTTCCTTAAAATTCATGTTGCATTCCTTTACATCCCAGAAGGCCTTGTGTTCCACTTCTACTGGAAGGTGGCAAGCCTTACCGTACACTAAGCGGAAGGGGCTCATCCCAATGGGTGTCATGTACGCTGTTCGATATGTCCATAGCGCATCTTGTAACCTGGCACTCCAGTCCTTCCTATGAGGCTTTACTATCTTCTCCAGAATGCATTTAATCTCTCTGTTAGATACCTCTGCTTGCCCATTGGTCTGGGATGATAAGCTGTTGCTACTTTGTGAACAATTCCATGCTTCTTCAGTAATCATGTGAGTCTCCTGTTACAAAAGTGAGTGCTTTGATCGCTCACAATTGCTCGTGGTGAGCCAAAGCGACAGATAATATGGTTTCTAACAAAGGAAACAATAGTGTTAGCATCATCAGTACGGGTACGAATTGCTTCCACCCATTTAGAAACATAATCTACAGCTAACAGTATATAAACGTAACCACTAGAGTTTGGAAATGGACCCATGAAGTCAATGCCCCAAACATCAAAAATTTCATAGAAAAGCATAATCTGTTGAGGCATCTCATCCCTCTTGGATATATTACCAAACTTTTGGCATGGGGAACAAGATTTACAAAAGGAAGCAGCATCTTTAAAAAGAGTACGCCACCAGAATCCACAGTCTAAAATTTTTCTAGCTGTCCTTTGAGGGCCAAAATGTCCTCCACTCTCGAAAGAGTGGCAAGCCTCTAAAATGGACTGGAATTCTGATTGGGGTACACACCTTCTAATTACCTGGTCAGCACCACACCTCCATAAATATGGATCATCCCATATATAGTATTTAGACTCGCTTTTCAGCTTGTCTCTTTGATGCTTAGTAAAATTGGGAAGGAAAGTATGGCTAACTAGATAATTAGCTACGGGTGCATACCAAGGAGCTACTTCAGATACGGCATGCAAGCTATCAAATGGAAAAGCATCATTGATAGGGGTGGAGTCATCCTTAATGTTCTCAAAACGACTCAAGTGGTCTGCCACTAGATTTTGGTTACCACTCCTATCCTTAATTTCTAAGTCAAATTCTTACAACAATAGTATCCAACGTATCAACCTTGGTTTGGACTCTTTTTTAGCTAGTAAATATTTTAGAGCTGCATGGTCCGAGTACACTACAACTTTAATACCAAGTAAATAGGCTCAAAATTTATCCAGAGCAAAAATAATAGCAAGAAGCTCCTTTTCAGTAGTAGTGTAATTAGACTGAGCAGCGTCTAGGGTTTTAGACGCATAAGCTATTACGAAAGGATCCTTACCGTTCTGCTGAGCCAGTGCCGCTCCTACTGCGTGTTTGGAGGCATCACACATAATCTCAAAATGCTGGCTCCAGTCTGATCCTCTCACAATTGGAGCTTGAGTCAGGGTGATCTTCAGCTTATCAAATGCTTGCATGCAATCCTCACTGAACTCAAACTCAATATCTTTCTGCAGTAGTCTGGATAAAGGTAATGCTACCTCACTAAAGTCCTTAATGAATCTCCTGTAGAAACCTGCATGGCCAAGGAACGAACGGACTTCTCTCACAGAAGAGGGGTACGGCAAACTAGAAATGACATTTACCTTTGCTGGGTCTACAGAAATACCAGTATGAGAGACAACATGTCATAGAACAATCCCTTGTTTTACCATAAAATGACACTTTTCGAAATTCAATACAAGGTCTGAACTAACACACCTGTCTAATACTTTGTCTAAATTATCCAAGCAAAGGCTAAAGGAATCACCATATACGCTAAAATCATCCATAAAAACCTCCATACAGCTCTCAATGAGATCAGAGAAAAGACTCATCATGCACCTTTGGAAAGTGGCCGGTGCATTGCATAAGCCAAAAGGCATTCTCTTGTAAGCATAAGTCCCAAATGGACATATAAAAGTAGTCTTTTCCTGATCCTCATGAGCTATATGAATTTGAAAATAGCCTGTATAACCATCTAAAAAGTAGTAATTGGATTTACCTGACAAGCGATCAAGCATTTGATCAATGAATGGCAGGGGATAGTGATCCTTACGAGTGGCTTAGTTGAGACGCCTGTAATCAATACAAACTCTTAATGAATTCTGCACTCTAGTTGTCAGGAGCTCTCGATGTTCATTATTTACTGTTGTGACTCTATACTTCTTGGGCACCACTTGTACTGGACTGACCCATCCACTATCTGAGATGGGGTAAATAATATCTGCTTCAAGTAGCCTGGTCACTTCTTTCTTGATAACTTCTAAGATGGTGGGATTCAATCTTCTTTGGGGTTGACAGATAGGCTTTGATCCCTCTTCTAAGAATATTCTGTGCTCACAAACTTGCAGGCTATGCCTACTATATCCGCCAAGCTCCACCCAATTACTTTCTTGTGTTGTCGTAGCACACTGAGCAGTGCTCCTCCTGTTGGAAATTGAGTTCCCTTGCAATGATAACTAGGAACTTCTGATTATCCTCAAGGTACGCATACTTGAGGTGTGGAGGGAGGGGCTTTAATTCCGATTTCTGCTCATGGCTAGGCTCGGGATTATCTGCGGTTATTGATAATGGCAAAGTGTCCTCATTATGTTCAGAGGGTGTCCCCACACTTGGACCTTGCTCCAAGTATTTCTCTTCTACTTCTTCTTGATGAACTTCAGCTACAGTTTCATCAATGATGTCACACTTGAAGATAGAATGATCTTCCGGAGGGTGCTTCATAGCTTCATTCAGACTGAAACTCACTATTCCGCCATCTATCTCAAAGGAATAAGTTCCTGAGAATGCATCCAGCTTGAACTTTGAAGTCTTCAGGAATGGTCTTCTGATGAGTGGATAATTTATATGCTTTTTGGCATTATTTTTAGTATGCTTTTAGTATGTTTTAGTTAGTTTTTATTATATTTTTATTAGTTTTTATTTAAAATTCACTTTTCTGGACTTTACTATGAGTTTGTGTATTTTTCTATGATTTCAGGTATTTTCTGGCTGAAATTGAGGGATCTGAGCAAAAATCTGATTCAGAGGCTGAAAAGGACTGCAGATGCTGTTGGATTCTGACCTCCCTGCACTCGAAGTAAATTTTCTGGAGCTACAGAAACCCAATTGGCGCGCTCTCAATTGCGTTGGAAAGTAGACATCCAGGGCTTTTCAGCAATATATAATAGTCTATACTTTGCCCGAGATTTGATGGCCTAAACAGGAATTCCAAGTCAGCTTTAGAATTCCCGGCGTTAAACGCCGGAACTGGCACAAAAGTGGGAGTTAAACGCCCAAACTGGCACAAAAGCTGGCGTTTAACTCTAAGAAAAGTCTCTACACATGGAAGCTTCAATGCTCAGCCCAAGCACACACCTAGTGGGCCGGAAGTGGATTTTTACGTCATTTACTCATTTCTGTAAACCCTAGGCTACTAGTTCTCTATAAATAGGACCTTTTGCTATTGTATTTGGGGAATCTTTCAATCTTTGGATCATCTTTTGATCATGTTTTTATGATTGAACCCTCTTTGGGAGGCTGGCCATTCGGCCATGCCTAGACCTTGTTCTTATGTATTTTCAACGGTTGAGTTTCTACACACCATAGATTAAGGTGTGGAGTTCTGCTGTACCT
>NC_029777.3:63643642-63644605 GCF_000817695.3 Arachis duranensis
CTCCGTTCTACCTTAGATTGAGTGGATATCTCTTGGATTCCTTAATCAGAATCTTCGTGGTATAAGCTAGAATCCATTAGCATCCATTCTTGAGAATCTGGAAGGTCTAAACCTTGTCTGTGGTATTCTGAGTAGGATTCAGGGATTGAATAACTGTGATGAGCTTCAAACTCGCAATTGTGGGGCGTTAGTGACAGACGCAAAAGAATCACTGGATTCTATTCCGACATGATCGAGAACCGATAGATGAATAGTCGTGCTATGACAGAGTGCGTTGAACATTTTCACTGAGAGGACAGGACTGTAGCCATTGACAACGGTGATGCCCAACATACAGCTTGCCATGGAAAGGAGTAAGAAGGATTGGATGAAGACAGTAGGAAAGCAGAGAGACGGAAGGGACAAAGCATCTCCATAGCTTATCTGAAATTCTCACCAATGAATTACATAAGTATCTCTATCTTTATTTTATGTTTTATTTATCTTTTAATCATTAATCCTCCATAACCATTGAATCCGCCTGACTGAGATTTACAAGATGACCATAGCTTGCTTCATACCAACAATCTCCGTGGGATCGACCCTTACTCGCGTAAGGTTTATTACTTGGACGACCCAGTGCACTTGCTGGTTAGTTGTGCGAAGTTGTGATAAAGAGTTGAGATTGTAATTGTGTACCATGTTGATGGCGCCATTGATGATCACAATTTCGTGCACCAAGTTTTTGGCACCGTTGCCGGGGAATTGTTTGAGTTTGAACAACTGACGGTTCATCTTGTTGCTTAGATTAGGTAATTTTATTTTATGTTTAAGCTTTTTACTTTTCAAATTTTTTTCAAAAATACAAAAAAAATATTTCTATTTTGTTCTTCAGAGTTTTTAAGAATGGATTCTAGAGTTTCATGATGATTTGTTGAAAGCTGGCTGGCTGAGAAGCCATGTCTAATCTCATTGGACCGAGGT
>NC_029777.3:63644715-63645574 GCF_000817695.3 Arachis duranensis
TGTTCTTGATGATTTCCTTGCTCTGATCTTTAAATTCTCTTGTCTTGAGTGTTTTGTTGTTTCTCATATGCATTCTCAATTTGTTAGTGTCAATAGTATACAAACTTCTAAGTTTGGTATCTTGCATGCATTGTTTATTTGATCTTATTTTCATTTTGATTATTTCTCATCATTAAAAATTCAAAAAAAGTTTTTTTAATTTGTGTTTTTTCAAGTCAATAATACAGAGAATTGAAGATTCAGAACATGCAGCAGAGGAATTACACAGAAAAAGCTGGGCGTTCAAAACGCCCAGTGAAGAAGGAAAACTGGCGTTTAAACGCCAGCCAGTGTACCTGGCTGGGCGTTTAACACCCAAAAGGGTAGCATTTTGGGTGTTAAACGCCAAAATGGATACCATTCTGGGCGTTTAACACCAGGATGATACAAGAGGGAAGATTTTGTTTTTAATTCAAATTTTTTTCAAGTTTTCATAATTTTTCAAAATCAAATCTTTTTCAAACCATATATTTTCAATCATATATTTTCAAAATCAATTTCTTTCCATTCTCAAAAATACTTGCCTACAATTAATTATTTGATCCAACATTTCAAGTATGTTGCCTTTTCTGTTAAGAAAGGTTTAATGTTTGAATCATATCCTTTAAATTTCTTGTTAGCCAAGTTATTAATTTTAAAAATCAAATCTTTTTAAATTGTTTCTCAATCATCTCTTTTCAATCATATCTTTTTAAAACCATAACTCTTCAATCATATCTTCTTAATCACATCTTTTTCCAAATAATTTTCAATCTTTTTGATTTCTAATTTCAAAATCTTTTTCAAAAATCACTTTATTTCTTTCCCAACTTTAATTTTC
>NC_029777.3:63645635-63646478 GCF_000817695.3 Arachis duranensis
CAATCATATTTTTCGAAAATCATTCTTCAATTTTTCAAAATTTCTTCAAAATCTTTTAATTTATTTTCGAAAATTCTTCCCCTCTTCTCACATCCTTCTATTTAAGGACTAACACTCTTCCACTATCAACAATTCGAACTCTATCTCTCTTGATAAGTTCGAATTCTTCTTCTTCTACCTCCTCCTTCTATTCTTCTTTTCCTCTGAGATCTCAAGGAATCTCTATACTGTGACATAGAGGATTCCATATTTTTGTGTTCCCTTCTCTTTCATATGAGCAGGAGTAAAGACAAAAGCATTCTTGTTGAGGCTGACCCTAAACCTGAAAGGACCTTGAAGCGAAAGCTAAGAGAAGCTAAAGCACTACTCTCTGTAGAGGACCTAACAGAAATCTTCAAACAAGAAGAAGACATAGCAGCTGAAAACAACAACAGTGCCAACAATGCAAGGAAGGAGCTGGGTGACTTTACTGCACCTACTCCCAACTTCTATAGGAGAAGCATCTCTATCCCTACCATTGGAGCAAACAACTTTGAGCTTAAGCCTCAATTAGTTTCTCTAATGTAACAGAATTGCAAGTTCCATGGACTTCCATTGGAAGATCCTCATCAGTTTTTAGCTGAATTCTTGCAAATCTGTGACACTGTCAAGACCAATGGGGTTGACCCTGAGGTCTACAGACTTATGCTATTCCCTTTTGCTGTAAGAGACAGAACTAGGATATGGTTGGACTCACAACCTAAGGAAAGCCTGAACTCTTGGGAAAAGCTAGTCAATGTCTTCTTGGAAAAGTTCTTTCCACCTCAAAAATTGAGTAAGCTTAGAGTGGAAGTCCAAACCTTT
>NC_029777.3:63646504-63647636 GCF_000817695.3 Arachis duranensis
TGGCTCAGAACAAAATATTGACTCAGTAAGTCAATATGATTTCTCAAAGTCTGTCTGGAATGCAAGCTGCACCAGGCAGTACTAAGGACGCTTCATGTGAAGAAGAAGCTTATGATCCTGAGAACCCATCAATGGAAGAGGTGAATTACATGGGAGTACCCTATGGAAACACCTATAATCCTTCATGGAGAAATCATCCAAATCTCTCATGGAAGGATCAACAGAGACCTCAACAAGGTCTCAACAACAATAATGGTGGAAGAAACAGGTTTAGCAATGGCAAGCCTTTTCCATCATCTTCTCAGCAACAGACAGAGAATTCTAAGCAGAGCCACTCTGACTTAGCAACCATGGTCTCTAATCTAATCAAAACCACTCAAAGTTTCATGACTAAAACAAGGTCCTCCATCAAAAACTTGGAGGCACAAGTGGGTCAGCTGAGTAAGAAAGTTACTGAACTCCCTCCTAGTACTCTTCCAAGCAATACAAAAGAGAATCTAAAAGGAGAGTGTAAGGCCATCAACATGGCCGAATTTGGAGAGGAGGAAGAGGCAATGATCGCCACTGAGGAAGACCTCAATGGACGTCCACTGGCCTCCAATGAGTTTCCTAATGAGGAACCATGGGAATCTGAGGCTCACACTAAGACCATAGAGATTCTATTGGATTTACTTCTGCCATTCATGAGCTCTGATGAGTATTCTTCCTCTGAAGAGGATGAAGATGTCACTGAAGAGCAAGTTGCTAAGTACCATGGAGCAATCATGAAGCTAAATGACAAGTTATTTGGTAATGAGACATGGCAGGACGAACCCCCTTTGCTCACCAAAGAACTGGATGACTTTACTAGGCAGAGATTACCTCAAAAGAGACAGGACCCTGGGAAGTTCTCAATACCTTGTACATTAGGCACCATGACCTTCAAGAAGGCCTTGAAACCTCATACCTCTCTCTGTAATGGAGAAGCTAGGGATCTTTGAGGTTCAAGCTACAAGAATATCACTAGAAGTGGCAGACAAATCCATGAAACATGCTTATAGACTTGTAGAGGACATGCTAGTGAAGGTTGAAGGCCTTTACATCCCTGCTGATTTCATAATCCTAGACATTGGAAAGGATGAGGATGAACCTA
>NC_029777.3:63648488-63649065 GCF_000817695.3 Arachis duranensis
GGAATTGAATGGAAGAACAATAGTAATTGCATTAATACTCGAGGTGCAGTAGAGCTCCACACCTTAATCTATGGTGTGTAGAAACTCCACCGTTGAAAATACATAAGAACAACGTCTAGGCATGGCCGTGAGGCCAGCCTCCCAAAGTGATCAAAGACTCCAAAGATCAAAAGATAATCCAAGGATCCAAGGATTCCAAAGATGAAAATACAATAGTAAAAGGTCCTACTTATAGAGAACTAGTAGCCTAAGGTTTACAGAAATGAGTAAATGACATAAAAATCCACTTCCGGGCCCACTTGGTGTGTGCTTGGGTTGAGCAATGAAGCATTTTTCGTGCAGAGACTCTTCTTGGAGTTAAACGCCAGCTTTTATGCCAGTTTGGGCGTTTAACTCCCATTTGGGTGCCAGTTCCAGCGTTTAACGCTGGGATTCCTGAGGGTGACTTTGAACGCCGGTTTGGTCCATCAAATCTTGGGCAAAGTATGGACTATTATATATTGCTGGAAAGCCCAGGATGTCTACTTTCCAACGCCATTGAGAGCGCGCCAATTGGGCTTCTGTAGCTCCAGAAAAT
>NC_029777.3:63652281-63652686 GCF_000817695.3 Arachis duranensis
GCTTGTTTTCTTGAATTGTCTGCCATCTCTAGTGAGATTTTTGCAGCTTGCACCTCAAAGATCCCTAGCTTCTCCATTACAGAGAGAGGCATGAGGTTTACACATGACCCTAGGTCACACAAGGCCTTCTTGAAGGTCATGGTGCCTACTGTACAAGGTATTGAAAACTTCCCAGGATCCTATCTCTTTTGAGGTAATTTCTGCCTAGACAAGTCATCCAGTTCTTTGGTGAGGAAAGGGGGTTCATCCTCCCAAGTCTCATTTCCAAACAACTTGTCATTTAGCTTCATGATTGCTCCATGGTATTTAGCAACTTGCTCCTCAGTGACATACTCATCCTCTTCAGAGGAAGAATACTCATCAGAGCTCATGAATGGCAGAAGTAAGTCCAATGGAATCTCTATG
>NC_029777.3:63653180-63653682 GCF_000817695.3 Arachis duranensis
TACTGCTTGGTGCATTTTGCATTCCAGACAGACTTTGAGAAATCATATTGACTTGTTGGGTCAATATTTTGTTCTGTGCAATTATGGCATTCAGAGTGTCAATCTCAAGAACTCCTTTCTTCTGACTAGTCCCATTGTTCACAGGATTTCTCTCAGAAGTGTACATGAATTGGTTATTTGCAACCATTTCAATCAGTTCTTGAGCTTCAGTAGGCGTCTTCTTCAGATGAAGAGATCCTCCTGCAGAGCTATCCAAGGACATCTTGGACAGTTCAAAGAGACCATCATAGAAAATACCTATGATGCTCCATTCAGAAAGCATATCAGAAGGACACTTTCTGATTAATTGTTTGTATCTTTCCCAAGCTTCATAGAAGGATTCTCCTTCCTTCTGTCTAAAGGTTTGGACTTCCACTCTAAGCTTACTCAATTTTTGAGGTGGAAAGAACTTTGCCAAGAAGACATTGACTAGCTTTTCCCAAGAGTCCAGGCTTTCTTTAAG
>NC_029777.3:63653876-63654404 GCF_000817695.3 Arachis duranensis
TGGAAGTCCATGGAACTTGCAATTCTGTTGCATTAGAGAAACTATTTGAGGCTTAAGCTCAAAGTTGTTTGCTCCAATGGCAGGGATAGAGATGCTTCTCCCATAGAAGTCGGGAGTAGGTGCAGTAAAGTCACCCAGCACCTTCCTTGCATTGTTGGCATTGTTGTTTTCAGCTGCCATGTGTTCTTCTCCTTTGAAGAATTCGGTCAAGTCCTCTAAAGAGAGTTGTGCTTTGGCTTCTCTTAGCTTTCTCTTCAAGGTCCTTTCAGGTTCAGGATCAGCCTCAACAAGAATGCCTTTGTCTTTGCTCCTGCTCATATGAGAGAGAAGAGAACAAGAAATGTGGAATCCTCTATGTCACAGTATAGAGATTCCTTTAAGTGTCAGAGGAAAAGAAGAGTAGAAGACAGAAGTAGAAAATTCGAACTTATCAAATGAGATGGAGTTCGAATCTTGCATTAAGGGATAGTGTTAGTTCATAAATAGAAGGATGTGAGAAGAAGGGAAGTGATTTTCGAAAATTAAGTA
>NC_029777.3:63654505-63657302 GCF_000817695.3 Arachis duranensis
TTTTTTGAAAAAGATTTTGAAATTAGAAATCAAAAAGATTTGATTGAAAATTATTTTGAAAAAGATGTGGTTAAGAAGATATGATTGGTTTTAAAAAAAATGTGATTGAGAAGATATGATTTGAAAAACATTTTAAAAAAGATTTGATTTTGAAAAATTAAAAACTTGACTAACAAGAAAAGATATGATTCAAACATTAAACCTTTCTCAACAGAAAAGGTAACATACTTGAAATGTTGAATCAAATCATTAATTGATAGTAAGTATCTTTGAAAATAGAAAAAATTGATTTTGAAAGAGATTTGATTGAAAAGATATGATTTGAAAAAGATTTGATTTTGAAAAACTTTGAAAACTGAAAAAAATTGCATTGAAAAACAGAATCTTCCCCCTTGTGCCATCCTGGAGTTAAACGCCCAGAATGGTGCACATTCTGGCGTTTAACGTCCAAAACTATACCTCTTTGGGCGTTAAACGCCCAACCAGGTACCCTGGCTGGCGTTTAAACGCCAGTCTGTCCTTCTTCACTGGGCGTTTTGAACGCCCAGCTTTTTCTGTATGATTCCTCTGCTGTATGTTCTGAATCTTCAATTCTCTGTATTATTGACTTGAGAAGACACAAATTAAAAATATTTTTGGATTTTTAATAATAAGGAAAAATCAAAATGCAACAAGAATCAAATAACAATGCATGCAAGACACCAAACTTAGCAGTTTGTATACTACTGACACTAATGAGAATGCACATGAGACACAATAACACTCAAGTCAATAGAATTCAAAGATCAGAGCAAGAAATCATCAAGAATTACTTGAAGATCCTTAAGACATATGAATGAATGCATGCAGTTGACAACAAACTTAAAATGAGACACTTGACTCAAACAAAAAATTTTTGGATTTTATGATTTTGTAAATTTTTTTTGTGTTTTTCGAAAATTAAGTGGAAAAAGAAAATAAAGATATCAAAATTCTTAATGAGAATCCCAGGAATCATGCAATGTTAGTCTAAAACTTCAGTCTAAAGGAATTAGACATGGTCAGCCAAGCTTCAGCAGAACATTGCATTCAAGAGCTAAATTGATGAAGATCAATCAGCTTTGGTGATGATAAGAACATCACCTTGAAACACTAGAATTCATTCTTAAGAACTCTGAAGAAAAAATACCTAATCTAAGCAATAAGATGAACCGTCAGTTGTCCAAACTGAACAATCCCCGGCAACGGCGCCAAAAACTTGGTGCGCGAAATTGTGAACAATACTTTTCACAACTATCATAATCCCCGGTCATGAACCCCAAAAACATAGGGTTTCACCGTTGTCAATGGCTACCTCCCATCCTCTCAGTGAAAACGATTGTATATGCTCTGTCACAGCATGCGGAATTCAGCTGTCGGTTCTCGGTCAGGCCGGAATAGAATCCATCGATTCTTTTGCGTCTATCACTAACGCCCCGCCTGCTAGGAGTTTGAAGCACGTCACAGTCATTCAGTCATTGAATCCTACTCAGAATACCACAGACAAGGTTAGACCTTCCGGATTCTCTTGAATGCCACCATCAGTTCTTGCCTATACCACGAAGATTCCCGTTAAAGAATCCAAGAGATAAACACTAGAGCCTTGTTTGCTTGTAGAACAGAAGTGGTTGTCAGTCACACTGTTCATAAGTGAGAATGATGATGAGTGTCACGGATCATCACATTCATCAAGTTGAAGAACAAGTGATATCTTAGAACAAGAACAAGCGAATTGAATGGAAGAACAGTAGTAATTGCATTAATACTCGAGGTACAGCAGAGCTCCACACCTTAATCTATGGTGTGTAGAAACTCCACCGTTGAAAATACATAAGAACAAGGTCTAGGCATGGCCGTGAGGCCAGCCTCCCAAAGTGATCAAAGACTCCAAAGATCAAAAGATAATCCAAGGATCCAAGGATTCTCCCAATGATCTAAGATAGCATAACAATGAAGATAGCTACCCCTCGATGTCTCAATACAATAGTAAAAGGTCCTACTTATAGAAAACTAGTAGCCTAAGGTTTACAGAAATGAGTAAATGACATAAAAATCCACTTCCGGGCCCACTTGGTGTGTGCTTGGGTTGAGCAATGAAGCATTTTTCGTGCAGAGACTCTTCTTGGAGTTAAACGCCAGCTTTTATGCCAGTTTGGGCGTTTAACTCCCATTTGGGTGCCAATTCCAGCGTTTAACGCTGGGATTCCTGAGGGTGACTTTGAATGCCGGTTTGGGCCATCAAATCTTGGGCTTCTGTAGCTCCAGAAAATCCACTTCGAGTGCAGGGAGGTCAGAATCCAACAGCATCTGCAGTCCTTTTCAGTCTCTGAATCAGATTTCTGCTCAGGTCCCTCAATTTCAGCCAGAAAATACCTAAAATCACAGAAAAACACATTTTTGCTCAGGACCCTCAATTTCAACCAGAAAATACCTGAAATCACAGAAAAACACACAAACTCATAGTAAAGTCTAGAAAAGTGAATTTTAACTAAAAACTAATAAAAATATACTAAAAACTAACTAGATCATACTAAAAACATACTAAAAACAATGCCAAAAAGCGTACAAATTATCCGCTCATCAAAGGCTCTGTGTGACCTAGGGTCAAGCATTAACCTCATGCCTCTCTCTGTAATGGAGAAGCTATGGATCTTTGAGGTACAAGCTGCAAGAATCTCACTAGAGATGGAAGACAATTCAAGAAAACAAGCTTATGGACTTGTAGAAGATGTTCTGGTAAAAGTTGAAGACCATTACATCCCTGCTGATTTCATAGTCC
>NC_029777.3:63657349-63658950 GCF_000817695.3 Arachis duranensis
AAGTGCATGGATGAATCCATCATCCTTGGCAGACCCCTCCTAGCCACAGCGAAGGTTGTGATTGATGTTGACAGAGGAGAATTGATCATTCAAGTGAATGAAGAATCCTTTGTGTTTAAGGCTCAAGGATATCCCTCTGTAACCATAGAGAGGAAGCATGAAGAGCTTCTCTCAAAACAGAGTCAAACAGAGCCCCCACAGTCAAACTCTAAGTTTGGTGTTGGGAGGCCACAACCAAATTCTAAGTTTGGTGTTGAACCCCCACATTCAAACTCTAAGTATGGTGTTGGGAGGTTCCAACATTGCTCTGAACATCTGTGAGGCTCCATGAGAGCCCACTGTCAAGCTACTGACATTAAAGGAGCGCTTGTTGGGAGGCAACCCAATGTTATATTTATCTATTTTCCATTGTTATTTTATGTTTTCTATAGGTTGATGATCATGTGAAGTCACAAAAAAATTGAAAAAGCAAAAATAGAATGAAAAACAGAAAGAAAAATAGCACACACTAGAGGAAAAGCTTGCTGGCGTTTAAACGCCAGTAAGGGCAGCAAATGGGCGTTTAACGCCCAGTCTAGCACCATTCTGGGCGTTTAACGCCAGAAAGGGGCACCAGACTGGCGTTTAATGCCAGAAAAGGGCAGCAGCCCAGCGTTTAACGCCAAGATTGGCAAAAAGGGCATTTTACACGCCACTTGGTGCAGGGATGAGCTATCCTTGACACCTCAGGATCTGTGGACCCCACATGATCCCCACCTACCCCACCATTCTCTCTCTTCTTCACCCATTCACCAATCACCTCAATACCTCTTCCTCAAAAAAACCCCTCACCTATCAAATCCCACCATTCTCTTCACCACTCACATCCATCCTTCATAAAACCCCACCTACCCCACCATCCAAATTCAAACCACTTTCCCTCCTAAACCCACCCATAATGGCCAAACCCTACCCCTCTCTCCACCCCTATATAAACCCTACTTCATCCCTTCATTTTCACACAACCTAAGCACTACTTCTCCCCCTCAGCCAAACCGCAAAAGCCCCATCCATCTCCTCTATTTCCTCTTCCTCTTCTCTTTTCTTTCCTCTTTTGCTCGAGGATGAGCAAACCTTCTAAGTTTGGTGTGGTAAAAGCGTTGCTTTTTGTTTTTCCATAACCATTTATGGCACCTAAGGCCGGAGAAACCTCTAGAAAGAGGAAAGGGAAGGCAAAAGCTTCCACCTCCGAGTCATGGGAGATGGAGAGATTCATCTCAAGGGTGCATCAAGACCACTTCTATGAAGTTTTGGCCATGAAGAAGGTGATCCCCGAGGTCCTTTTCAAACTCAAAAAGAGTGAAATCCGGAGATCCGACATGAAATTCGAAGAAGAGGTTGGGAAGTTCTTACCAACCCCATTCAACAAGTCGGAATCTTAATGGTTCAAGAGTTCTATGCCAATGCATGGATCACCAAGAACCATGATCAAAGTGTGAACCCAGACCCAAAGAATTGGCTTACAATGATTCGGGAGAAATGCTTAGATTTTAGCCCGAAAAATGTAAGGTTGGCATTCAACTTACCCATGATACAAGGAGATGAACACCCTTACACTAGAA
>NC_029777.3:63659356-63666055 GCF_000817695.3 Arachis duranensis
GAGAGAGGAGCAACAAAGGCAAGGAAGAGACATTGAGGAGCTCAAGCACTCCATAAGATCTTCAAGAAGAAGAACAAGCCGTCATCACTAAGGTGGACCCGTTCTTTAATATCCTTGTTTTTTATTTTTCTGTTTTTCGAAAATTATGCTTTATTTTTATTTATGTTTGTGTCTTATGATCATTAGTGTCTTAGTGTCTATGCCTTAAAGTTATGAATGTCCTATGAATCCATCACCTTTCTTAAATGAAAAATGTTCTTAATTGAAAAAGAGAAGAATTGCATGAATTTCAAATTTTATAATAGATTGATTATTTTGATGTGGTGGCAATACTTTTGATTTCTGAATGTATGCTTGAACAGTGCATATGTCTTTTGAATTTGTTGTTCATGAATGTTAAAATTGTTGGCTCTTGAAAGAATGATGAAAAAGGAGACGTGTTACTGAGGATTTAAAAAAAATCATAAAAATGATTCCTAAAGCAAGAAAAAGTAGTGAATTCAAAAAAAAAGAGCAAGCAGAAAAAAACCAATAGCCCTTTAAACCAAAAGGCAAGGATAATAAAAAGGATCCAAGGCTTTGAGCATGAGTGGATAGGAGGGCCTACAGGAATAACATCCTAGCCTAAGTGGCTAAACCAAGCTGTCCCTAACCATGTGCTTGTGGCGTGAAGGTGTCAAGTGAAAACCTGAGACTGAGTGGTTAAAGTCGTGATCCAAAGCAAAAAGAGTGTGCTTAAGAACCCTGTCACAATCTGAAAAGGTTCACCCGGTTATGTGTCTGTGGCAAGGATGTATCTGGTGGTAATACTGGAAAACAGAGTGCTTTAGGCCATGGCCAAGATGAATAAAGTAGCTGTGTTCAAGAATTATCATACTTAACTAGGAGAATCAATAACACTATCCGGATTCTGAGTTCCTATAGAAGCCATTCATTCTGAACTTCAAAGGATAAAGTGAGATGCCAAAACTGTTCAGAGGCAAAAAGCTAAAAGCCCCTCTCATCAAATTAATATTGATCTTAATAGATGTTTTTGGAATTCATTTTATATTCTCTTCTTTTTATCCTATTGATTTTCAGTTGCTTGGGGACAAGCAACAATTTAAGTTTGGTGTTGTGATGAGCGGATAATTTATACGCTTTTTTGCATTGTTTTTAGTATGCTTTTAGTATGTTTTAGTTAGTTTTTATTATATTTTTATTAGTTTTTATTTAAAATTTACTTTTCTGGACTTTACTATGAGTTTGTGTGTTTTTTGTGATTTCAGGTATTTTCTGGCTGAAATTGAGGGACCTGAGCAAAAATCTGATTCAGAGATTGACAAGGGCTGCAGATGCTGTTGGATTCTAACCTCCTTGCACTCAAAGTGGATTTTCTGGAGCTACAGAAGCCTAATTGTCGCGCTCTCAATTGAGTTGCAAAGTAGAGATTCAGGGCTTTCCAGCAATATATAATAGTTCATACTTTGCCTGAGATTTGTTGGCCCAAACAGGCGTTCCAAGTCAGCTTCAGAATTCCCGGCGTTAAACGCCGGAACTGGCACAAAAGTGGGAGTTAAACGCCCAAACTGGCACAAAAGCTGGCGTTTAACTCCCACTTTTGTGCCAGTTCCGGTCCAAGAAAAGTCTCTACACATGGAAGCTTCAATGCTCAGCCCAAGCACACACCAAGTGGGCCCGGAAGTGGATTTTTACGTCATTTACTCATTTCTGTAAACCCTAGGCTACTAGTTCTCTATAAATAGGACCTTTTGCTATTGTATTTGGGGAATGTTTCAATCTTCGGATCATCTTTTGATCTTGTTTTTATGATTAAACCCTCCTTGGGAGGCTGGCCATTCGGCCATGCCTAGACCTTGTTCTTATGTATTTTCAACGGTAGAGTTTCTACACACCATAGATTAAGGTGTGGAGCTTTGTTGTACCTCGAGTATTAATGCAATTACTATTGTTCTTCTATTCGATTCAGCTTATTCTTGTTCTAAGATATCACTTGTTCCTCAACTTGATGAATGTGATGATCCGTGACACTCATCATCATTCTCACCTATGAACGTGTGCCTAACAACCACCTCCGTTCTACCTTAGATTGAGTGGATATCTCTTGGATTCCTTAATCAAAATCTTCGTGGTATAAACCTTGTCTGTGGTATTCTGAGTAGGATTCAGGGATTGAATGACTGTGACGAGCTTCAAACTCGCGATTGTGGGGCGTTAGTGACAAACGCAAAAGAATCACTGGATTCTATTCCGACATGATCGAGAACCGACAGATAAATAGCCGTGCTGTGACAGAGCGCGTTGAACATTTTCACTGAGAGGACGGGACTGTAGCCATTGATAACGGTGATGCCCAACATATAGCTTGCCATGGAAAGGAGTAAGAATGATTGGATGAAGACAGTAGGAAAGCAGAGAGACGGAAAGGACAAAAAATCTCCATACGCTTATCTGAAATTCTCACCAATGAATTACATAAATATCTCTATCTTTATTTTATGTTTTATTTATCTTTTAATCATTAATCCTCCATAACCATTTGAATCCGCCTGACTGCGATTTACAAGATGACCATAGCTTGCTTCAGACCAACAATCTCCGTGGGATCGACCCTTACTCGCGTAAGGTTTATTACTTGGATGACCCAGTACACTTGCTGGTTAGTTGTGCAAAGTTGTGATAAAGAGTTGAGATTGCAATTGAGCGTACCATGTTGATGACACCATTGATGATCACAATTTCGTGCACCATCTTCCAAGCAGGATTGATGACGGTCTTCCTGAGTCATTAGGGGGCATTTCTAGGATGTTGAAGTCGATGGGAAATGTGAGCCTCTTAATGCTCACTAATACATCTTCAGCAATTCAAACTACTTTAATAATGCTTTTATCTATGATGAGCGGATATTTTATACGCTTTTTGGGGGTAATTTCATGTAGATTTTAGTATGTTTTAATTAGTTTTAGTAGAATATTATTAGTTTTTAGGCAAAAATCATATTTCTGGACTTTACTATGAGTTTGTGTGTTTTTCTATGATTTCAGGTATTTTTTGGCTGAAATTGAGGGAGCTGAGCAAAAATCTGATTTAGGCTGAAAAAGGACTGCTGATGTTGTTGGATCCTGACCTCCCTGCACTCGGAATGGATTTTTTGGAGCTACAGGAGTCCAATTGATGCGCTCTCAATTGGGTTGGAAAGTAGATAGCCAGGGCTTTTCATCAATATATAATAGTCCATACTTTACATGAAGATAGGCGACGTAAACTGGCGTTCAACGCCATTGTCATGTTGCAGTCTGGCGTCCAGCGCCAGAAACAAGTTACAAACTGAAGTTCAACGCCCAAAACACGTTACAACCTGGCGTCCAACTCTAGAAACAGCCCAAGCACGTGAAAGCTTAAGTCTCAGCCCCAGCACACACCAAAGTGGGTCCCAGAAGTGGATTTCTACACTTAGAATTATTTCTGTAAACCCTAGTAACTAGTTTAGTATAAATAGGACTTTTTACTATTGAGTTTACATCTCTTGTCAGTTTAAGGATTCATCTTTTGTCTTTTTGACTGATCATTGATCACGTTTGGAGGCTGGCCATTCGGCCATGCCTGGACCACCATCACTTATGTAATTTTAACGGTGGAGTTTCTGCACACCATAGATTAAGGGTGCGGAGCTCTGCTGTTCCTCAAGTTTCTATGCGATTACTACTACTTTTATTCAGTTCTATTTATCTCTTATTCTAAGATATCATTCGTACTTCAACCTGATGGATGTGATGATCCGTGACAATCATCATCATCCATCCATATGAACACGTGCCTGACAACCACCTCCGTTCTACAAGCGAAAGCTAAAGTGCGTGTCTCTCAGATCCCTGACACACGAAGCATGGTTGCTGCTCGCCTGACAACCGAGCGCTCGCCTGACAACCGAGCGCTCGCCTGACAACTGAGCCATCCATCCCGTGAGATCAGAATCTTAGTTTCCGTTCCACAAGCAATAAGGGCTAGAATGTATATCTCTTGGGTCTTTCAACCATCACCCTCGTGGTATAAGCTAGAACTGATGGCGGCATTCAAGAGAATCCGGAAGGTCTAAACCTTGTCTGTGGTATTTCGAGTAGGATTCAATGATCGAATGACCGTGACAAGCTTCAAACTCCTGAAGGTTGGGCGTTAGTGACAGACGCAAAAGAATCAATGGATTCTATTCCAACCTGACTGAGAACCGACAGATGATTAGCCGTGCTGTGACAGAGCGAAAGACAAAGCAACTCCAACTCTCAACCCTATTCCTATTATTGCTATATTAGTTATATGTTTTCATAGTTTCATGATACTTCATCCAACTCTATATACTTAGTCCAACAACCTTCTGATTCTGCCTGACTAAGACTTACAATACAACTATAGCTTGCTTAAAGCCACAATCCTCGTAGGATTGACCTTGGCTCGCTCAGGTATTACTTGGACGACTCAGTGCACTTGCTAGCACTGCTGCTGTATGAAAAGTGTGGGGATTGCGTACACGTGCACCAAGTTTTTGGTGCCATTGTTGGGAATTGTTGAGTTTGGACAAACTGTCGGATTGTCTTGCTCCCTAGATCAGGTAATTTCTTTTATTTTTTTTTGAGTCTTTTATGTTGTTTTCTTCTTCTTTAAATTTTCAAAAATTTCAAAACCTTTTTCAAAAAATATTTTTCCTTTCTTTGTTCAATTCTTGTTCTTGGTTTGAGTCCTGCATGTTCATGCTTTTCAGTTACAATTTTTTTTTAAATCTCTTTTAAAAACCTTTTTCATATAGTTTATTTTTGGAATCATATGAATCCTTTTTGAGTCCTTCTTTCAAAAACGTCTCAAAAATAATTTTTCTTTGGTTAAATCTTGTTTCAATTTTTAAGTTTGGTATTTTCTTGTTTATTTTCTTTTGATTTTCGAAAATTGTGTATTGGTTTTCTAAAAATTTTAAGTTTGGTGTCCTTTTTATGTTCTTGAGTTCTTTGAGTCTTTAAATTTTGTTCTTTGTGTACTTGAGAGTCTTCAAAGTGTTCTTAAGTCTTTTGTGTTTTGATCTTAAAATTTTTAAGTTTGGTGTCCCTTAGTGTTTCCCTCCAAAATTTTCCAAAAAAATAAAGGTGCTAAATCTAAAAATTTTAAGTTTTGTGTCTTTTTTGTGTTTTTCTCTTTCATCATAAAATTCAAAATTCAAAAAAAAATATATAAATATCTTTTTCAAAAATATCCTAACCACTTTCTCTTTTTCCTCAAATTTTTCGAAAATCTTCATAAACTTTTTCAAATTTTTATAAATTTTAATTTTTAATTTTCTTTATTTATTTATTTTATTTTTATTTTGGTTTTTGTTTTATTTTATTATTTTGAAAATTATTCTTATAATAAAATAGACAATATCAACATCCATACCATCTCCCTTGCTCCATTATGGAACTAAGTGGAAAGGAACAGTCCAGGAGGACTCTGGGGTCATATGCTAACCCCACTATTGCTTCATATGGGAGTAGTATCTGTATACCCTCCATTGGAGTTAGTAGCTTTGAGTTGAATCCTCAGCTCATTATCATGGTGCAGCAAAGCTGCCAGTATTCCGGTCTTTCACATGAAGAACCTACAGAGTTTCTGGCACAATTCTTACAAATTGCTGACACAATACATGATAAAGAAGTAGATCAGGATGTCTACAGATTATACTGTTTCCATTTGCTGTAAAAGATCAAGCTAAGAGGTGGTTAAATAACCAACCTAAGAACAGCATAAGGACATGGAAACAGCTGTCAGAAAAATTTCTGAATCACTATTTTCCTCCAAAACGGATGACACAGCTAAGGCTCAGCATCCAAGGCTTCAAACAAGGAGATAATGAATCCCTTTATGATGCCTGGGAGAGATACAGAGAGATGCTAAGAAAATGCCCCTTTGAAATATTTTCAGAGTGGGTGCAATTAGACATCTTCTACTATGGGCTTACAGAAAAAGCTCAGATTTCTCTATATCACTCAGCTGGTGGATCTATACATATGAGAAAAATAATTGAAGAAGCTCAAGAGCTTATTGATACAGTTGCCAGAAACCAGCATCTGCACCTAAGCAGTGAATCTTCCATGAAAGAAGAAGCTAAAACAGTAACTGCTGAACTCAGTCCTGTAGATCAGGCTAATGAATTCAATCAGCAGCTGGATTTTCTAACTCAGCAACTAGCCGAATTCAAGGAAATACTACAAGAAACAAGAATGGCTAACAGGAATATGGAAGTACAGCTAAAACAAACAGAAAAGTAACTGTCAAAATAAATAATAGAAGAATGCCAAGCAGTTCAATTAAGAAGTGGGAAAACATTAAATACCTCACTTCAAAGCAGCAGGAAGCCAAAAAATGAACAAATGGCTACTCAAAATCCCTCTGAGGACAATCAGAGCCCAGAGAGGAATAATGCTGGCGCTGAACGCCCAAACCATGCTCATTCCTGGCGTTCAACGCCAGGAACAAGCAAGGACTTGGCGTTGAACGCCCAAAAGGAGCACAGTTCTGGCGTTCAGACGCCAGAAACAGGCAAAGAGCTGGCGTCTAACGCCACTCCAGCTTCCACCCCTGGCATTCAATTGCTAGTGGGGGATCAGACACATACAAGTGCTGATAACAACCCTTCTAAAAAGGCTTCCCAACCCACTTCTGTAGGTAATAAAC
>NC_029777.3:63667193-63668630 GCF_000817695.3 Arachis duranensis
AGTAGATCCCCAGGATCAAGAGAAAATGGCATTCACATGTCCATCTGGAGTATTTGCATACAGAAGGATGCCATTTGGCCTGTGCAATGCACCTGCAACCTTTCAGAGGTGCATGCTCTCAATTTTCTCTGATATGGTGGAAAAATTTCTGGAAGTCTTCATAGATGACTTTTCGGTATTTGGAGACTCATTCAGCTCCTGTCTTAACCATCTAGCACTTGTTCTAAAGAGATGCCAAGAGACCAACCTGGTTTTAAACTGGGAGAAGTGTTACTTTATGGTGACTGAAGGAATTGTCCTTGGGCACAAAATTTCGAACAAGGGAATAGAGGTGGATCAAGCTAAGGTAGAGGTAATTGAAAAATTACCACCATCAGTCAATGTTAAGGCAATCAGAAGCTTTCTGGGGCATGCAGGATTCTATAAGAGGATTATAAAGGATTTTTTAAAAATCGCCAAACCTCTGAGCAACCTGCTAGCTGCTGACACGCCATTTATCTTTGATAAGGAGTGTCTGCAAGCATTTGAGACCTTGAAAGCTAAGCTGGTCACAGCACCAGTCATCTCTGCACCAGACTGGACATTACCATTTGAATTGATGTGTGATGCCAGTGATCATGCCATTGGTGCAGTGTTGGGACAGAGGCATGACAAACTCATGCACATCATTTACTATGCCAGTCGTGTTTTAAATGATGCACAGAAGAATTACACAACCACAGAAAAAGAGCTACTTGCAGTGGTTTACGCCATTGACAAATTCAGATCCTTTTTAGTAGGATCAAAAGTGATTGTGTACACTGATCATGCTGCTCTTAAATATCTACTCACAAAGCAGGATTCAAAACCCAGACTTATAAGATGGGTGTTGCTTCTACAAGAGTTTGATATTGAAATAAGAGACAGAAAGGGGACAGAGAATCAAGTAGCAGATCACCTGTCCCGAATAGAACCAGTAGAAGGGGCATCCCTCCCTCTTACTGAGATCTCTGAAAACTTTTCGGATGAGCAACTCTTTGCCATCCAGGAAGTGCCATGGTTTGCAGACATTGCAAACTACAAGGCAGTGAGATTTATACCCAAAGAGTACAGTAGACAGCAATCAAAGAAGCTGATCACGGATGCAAAGTATTATCTTTGGGATAAGCCGTATCTCTTTAAGAGATGTGCAGACGTTGTAATCCGTAGATGTGTGCCTAAAGAAGAAGCGCAGAAGATCCTATGGCACTGCCATGGATCACAGTATGGAGGACATTTTGGAAGTGAGCGAACAGCCACAAGGGTCCTCCAATGTGGCTTCTACTGGCCTACTCTCTATAAAGACTCCCGAGTGTTTGTACTTAATTGTGACAGTTGCCAAAGATCTGGTAATCTGCCTCACAGTTATGTCATGCCTCAACAAGGGATCTTGGAGATTGAGTTGTGTGATGTATGGGG
>NC_029777.3:63668679-63693796 GCF_000817695.3 Arachis duranensis
ACAGTGTTAAAATTCCTCCAGAAACATATCTTCAGCAGATTTGGCACCCCTAGAGTACTAATCAGTGATGGGGGCACTCATTTCTACAATAAACAGCTCTATTCTGCTTTGGTTCGTTATCGAGTTAGCCACAGGGTGGCCACTCCATATCACCCACAGACTAATGGGCAAGCTGAAGTCTCAAATAGAGAACTCAAAAGAATCCTGGAACGAACTGTAATTAACCGTAGAAGGGATTGGGCAAGAAGCTTGGATGATGCTCTGTGGGCAAACAGAACAGCATTCAAGACCCCTATAGGGACCTCTCCATACCAGCTTGTGTATGGAAAGGCATTTCACTTGCCAGTGGAACTGGAACATAAGGCCTACTGGGCAACCAGATTCCTGAACCTTGATGCCAAGTTAGCTGGAGAAAAACGATTGCTCCAGTTAAATGAGCTAGAAGAATTTAGACTCAATGCTTTCGAGAATGCAAAAATATACAAAGAGAAAGAAAAAAGATGGCATGATAAGAAATTGTCATCCAGAGTCTTTGAGCCAGGGCAGAAAGTTCTGCTATTTAATTCTAGGCTCAGATTATTCCCCGGAAAATTGAAGTCCCAGTGGAGAGGTCCATATGTGATTACAAGCTTGTCACCATATGGACACGTAGAGCTTCAGGATAATGATTCTAATAAAAAGTTCATTGTTAATGGACAGACAGTCAAACATTATCTTGAAAGCAATTTTGAGCAAGAATGCTCAAAATTGAGACTTGATTAAAGCTCAGTAATAGTCCAGCTAAAGACAATAAAGAAGCGCTTGCTGGGAGGCAACCCAGCCATTTACAAAGTTTATTTGTTAATCAATTGATTTTTACAGGTATATGTCAAGTATCTTCAAGGTAAAATAGTAAATTGCTTGAATTCACAAAGTTACAAGGGAATTTGGAAGCTCACTGGCGTGAAAAAGCCAGTAAGAAACATTTTGGGCGTTGAACGCCCAAAAGAAGCACCAACTGGGCGTTCAACGCCAGTGAGGGTAGCCATCTGGGCGTTAAACGCCAGAAAGGAGCATCTTCTGGGTGTTGAACGCCAGAAAGAAGCACCTTCTGGGCATTTAACGCCAGATTGACAGCATCATGGGCGTTCAGAAAAATGCCCAGTGACAAAGGACTTCCTGGCGTTCAACGCCAGAAAGAAGCAACAGATGGGCGTTGAACGCCCAGAAGAGGCAGCAATTGGGCGTTAAACAGGGCGTTGAACGCCCATGAGAAGCATCAACTGGGCGTTAAACGCCCAAAACATGCAGCAGTTGGGCGTTTAACGCCAGGATGGTGGGGAGGAGGTAAAATTCGTTTTTCTTCAAAAATTTCTAATTTTTATGTTTCAATTCATGATTTCTTGCATAAACATGTTTCAAAATATCATCCTTCAATTCCAAAAATTTTAATCCTAATTTCTAAAAACCCTAATTTCTAAAATCCCTTTTTTAAAAATATCAAATGTATCTTAATTCATAAACACAAATCTTTTTCCAATCCAAATCTTTTTCAAAATCTTTTTCAACTCATCATATCTTTTGGATTTCGAAATTGCCTCTCCCTCTATTCCTCTCCTATCCTTTCTTTTGCTTGAGGACAAGCAAACCTCTAAGTTTGGTGTGATTTGCCATGCTCACTGAGCTAAAACTCATCAAGATCATGGCACCTAAGGGAACATGAAGAGCAAGGATGTGACTTGAAGGAACTGAAGCGTCTGAAATTATCTCTTGAAGGATCAAGCATCCCACAGACTAGAGGAACTCCCACTTCCCAAAATAAAGGTTGTTGAGTCCTAATCTTTGCCTTAACTCTGTGATAACTGTTCTTATTATGAATTTACCTTAGAAGTTATATATTAGTAGTAGTAATTAGTATCTCTATAATTATTTATATGTGGTGGCAATACTTTTTGTCTTCTGAATGAATGCCTGAACAGTGTATATTTTTTATATTGAATTTTATAAATGTTAAAATTGTTGGCTCCTGAAAGAATGATGAACAAGAGAAATGTTATTGATGATCTAAAAAATCATGAAAGTGATTCTTGAAGTAAGAAAAAGCAGTGAAAAAAAAGCTTGCGAAAAAAAGAAAGAAGAAAAGTGGAAAAAAATAGAAAGAAAAAGAAAAAGCAAGCAATCTGTGGCATTTATGTATCCGGTGGTAATACTGGAAAACAAAGTGCTTAGGGCCACAGCCAAGACTCATAAAATAACTGTGTTCAAGAATCAACATACTACACTAGGAGAATCAATAATACTATCTGAATTCTGAGTTCCTATGGATGCCAATCATTCTGAATTTCAAAGGATAAAGTGAGATGCCAAAACTGTTTGGAAGCAAAAAGCTACTAGCTCCGCTCATTTAATTAGAATCTGAGCTTCACTTAAAACTCTGAGATATTATTGCTTCTTGATTTCTTTTTATCCTCTTTTATTCATCTAGTTGCTTAGGGACAAGCAACAGTTAAAGTTTGGTGTTGTGATGAGCGGATATTTTATACGCTTTTTGGGGGTAATTTCATGTAGATTTTAGTATGTTTTAATTAATTTTAGTAGAATATTATTAGTTTTTAGGAAAAAATCATATTTCTGGACTTTACTATGAGTTTGTGTGTTTTTCTGTGATTTCAGGTATTTTCTGGCTGAAATTGAGGGAGCTGAGCAAAAATCTGATTTAGGCTGAAAAAGGACTGCTGATGTTGTTGGATTCTGACCTCCCTTCACTCGGAATAGATTTTTTGGAGCTAAAGGTGTCCAATTGATGCGCTCTCAATTGGGTTGGAAAGTAGACATCCAGGGCTTTCCAGAAATATATAATAGTTCATACTTTGCGCGAAGATAGATGACGTAAACTGGCGTTCAACGCCAGTGTCATGTTGTAGTCTGACGTCCAGCGCCAGAAACAAGTTACAAGTTGGAGTTCAACGCCCAAAACACGTTACAACCTGGCGTTCAACTCCAGAAACAGCCCAAGCACGTGGGAGGCTTAAGTCTCAGCCCCAGCACACACCAAGTGGGCCCCATAAGTGGATTTCTGCACCAATTATCTTAGTTTACTCATATTCTGTAAACCTAGGTTACTAGTTTACTATTTAAACAACTTTTAGAGACTTATTTTGTATCTCATGACGTCTATAGAACTAGATTTTATATTCCTTGGCGGCATGAGTCTCTAAACTCCATTGTTGGGGTGAGGAGCTCTGTAGCGTCTCGATGAATTAATGCAATTGTTTCTGTTTCTCCATTCAAACGCGTGTGTTCCTATCTAAGATGTTCATTCGCGCTTAATTATGAAGAAGGTGATGATCCGTGACACTCATCACCTTCTTCAATCCATGAACGTGTGCCTGACAACCACCCCCGTTCTACATCAGATTGAATGAGCTTCTCTTAGATTCCTTAATCAGAATCTTCGTGGTATAAGTTAGAATTGATGGCGGCCACTCTTGAGGATCCAGAAAGTCTGAACCTTGTCTGTGGTATTCCTAGTAGGATTCAAGGATTGAATGGCTGTGACGAGCTTCAAACTCACGATTGCTGGGCGTGATGACAAACGCAAAAGGATCAATGGATCCTATTCCAACATGATCGAGAACCAACAGCTGATTAGCCGTGATGTGATAGAGCATCTGGATCGTTTTCACTGAAAGGATGGGAGGTAGCCACTGACAATGGTGACACCCTACATACAGCTTGCCATAGAAGGAACTTTACATGCAATTGAGTTGAATATTACATTACAGAAATTCAGAGGACAAAGCATCTCCAAAACTCCAACATATTCTCCATTATTAAAGTAACAATTATTTATTTCATGTTCTTTTATTTTTCTAATAATTCCTACTGATAATTTTAATTGATATCCTGACTAAGAATAATAAAATAAACATAGATTGCTTCAAACCAATACTCTCCGTGGGATCGACCCTTACTCACGTAAGGTATTACTTGGACGACCCAGTGCACTTGTTGGTTAGTTGTGCGGATTGCAAAAGTGTGATTGCAATTTCGTGCACCAATCTACTAACACAAAATGAGCTGCCGACCTTTTTAAGGGAGGGAGCCTCAAAGCATCATATATAGACAATGGCATTATACTAACACATGCTCCTAAATCGCACATGTAGTCAGAAAATAATACACCTCCAATGGTACAGTTAATCATGCATGGACTTAGATCACTACATTTTTCAGGTATACCTCCCATTAAGGCAGATATAGAACTACCTAAAGGAATAGTCTCTAAATCATTAATTTTATCTTTGTGTATGCATAAATCTTTCAGAAACTTTGCATATTTAGGTACTTTTTGAATAACATCAAAAAGGGAAACAGTTACCTCAACTTTTTTGAAAATTTTTACCATTTTGGGATCCAGTTCCATTTGCTTTCTGGATTTCCGTGCGAGGTGTAGAAATGGGATAGGAATGGCGCCATTTGCAGCTTCTGCTTCCTTTGGTGCTTTATTCCTTGAGTGAGGTATTTCTTCTTCAACCAAGTCTTGCACTTCATCTTCTTCGTCAACTTCCTCCACTTCAACCATGTCCTCCATTGGGGCGTGTTCTGGTAAACTTGGCTTCTCCGGATTCCTCTTTTATAGTGTGGTTCTGGACCTCAAAGTGATGGCATTGATACCTCCCTTGGGGTTGGGTAAAGGTTGAGAGGGAATTCCACTGGAGTTTGAAGGCTGGTTGTTGAAGGTATTCAGTGATCCAATCTGTGAGATAAGAGCTTGCAAGATAGAGTTCAGACCGTTCAAGGTAGAAGTGAGGTTGTTCTCCATGGTCTTTTGTCTTTGATCAATTGAGTGTAGTAACTCGTCATTAGAAGAGAAAGGGGGTAAGTAATCTGAGGGGTCTACTGCTGGTCGTTCTATGGTGCTTGAGACTGCCTTTGGTGAGGTGCTCTGTAAGGCTAGTTCTGATTCTATTGTCTGTTGTTATTATTCCACCTCTGATTTCTATTGTTGTCTCTGCCTCCTCTATTATAGTTGTCCTTCCATCCCTGGTTGGAATTTTCTCTCCAACCTTGGTTGGAGATGTCCTGCCAACCTTGGTTAAAGTTCCCACCTTGGTTATAGTTGCTGCCTTGTTGATAGTATCCTTGATTCGGGCGGTCATAGAAATTGTGAGTAGTTGCCAAGGTGTTGTCCTCATGTTGGAGCTGTGGACATTCATCAGTGTAATGACTATAATCAGCACATATTCCTTATACTCTCTGAGGAACCAGTTGTTGACTACGTTGTGGTGAAGGAGGTTGAGGCTGTTGCTGGCCCAGATGTATCTGCTTCAGTAGGTTGGTCTCACATATTGATTATGTGAGAGTAGTATTCTCACTGCTAGAGAAAACATCTGCCACAGCTTTGGGGTGGTTGTTCCTGTTGCGCTTGTGAGTCCGAGCAGACTCAGCCAAGTCGGTGATCAGTTGCCATTCTTCATCTGGGGTTTTGTACTTTTTTAGTGAACCATTGCTTGCACCATCTAATGTAGTCTTATCTTGAGGCTTCATGCCTTGTGTGAAGTAGCCGATCAACACCGACTTGTCAATCATGTGGTGGGGGCATGCGTCTAAGAGATTAGTGAAGCGTCTAGGAGAGTCTCTGATTCACCTTGGATGATCATTGAAATCTCTTTCCTTAGTCTATCAGTAACATCAGCTGGAAATTATTTTTCTAGGAATTTTCTCCTGAGCGTATCCCAGTTAGTAACAACTGCTTCAGGTTGAGTGTAGTACCATTCCCTCGCCATTCCCTCAAGAGAAAATGAAAAAGTGGCTAGCAAAATAGAAGTCTCAGATGCACCATTACGCCTAACAGTAGAACAGGATGTCTGAAAATCTCTGAGGTGCTTGAGAGGCTCTTGAGCAAGTAGGCCATGAAACTTTGGCAGTAGATTAATTAGTGCAGTTTTCAGTTCAATATCTGCACCCAGATTTGGATTACACACTTGGAAAGGAGGTAATGTAAAATTTGGAGCTCCTGCCTCCTGAAGAGTAATCCTCCTGGGAGCTGCCATATCCTCTGCGTTCAAATCAATAGAATCAGTAGAAAGGGAGCCTATTTCTTCCTTAATTGACGTTTCAAATTCGTACTCAGAAATGACCAACCGACGCCGAGCCCGCCTTATACGTGAGATAGTTATTTCAATTTCAGGATCAAATATGAGTAGGCTCGGATCAGGTAGCGAACGCGTCATTCAATGAAAGAAACATACAGCTCATGGTAATAAAATAAAATAAAGTAAAAATAAGATAAAAAAATCCAACAAATAAAATAGCACACTGTTACAACTCCCCGGCAATGGCGCCAAAAATTTGACGTGGCGGAAAAATCACCGATTAAAAGTTTATAGAGAAAACAGCGTTGCAAGTATAGCTCTTAACCAATAAAGATTCTGCGTATCAATTTAAAAGAGTTGTCACAAAATTTAGAAATAAAAATACTAGGAGTATGAGTCCCAGGTTGTCTCCCAACGAGTTGCAGAGAGAATGCTAATTTATTAATCAGGGGTTTTCAAGAGAGTTGAGTTTGAATAATGAGCAATTAAATAGTTGTAAAATAAAAACTAAGAATTATTATTAATATGCTAAATAAAAGGCCTTGATTGGGGGAATGATCAATTAGAAGTTCTATCCTTGTTGGGATCTTTTAGGTGTAGTATTGAAAAGGTTATTGTTTTCACTTAGTTAACCCTCACTAAATAAGGAAAAATCAAGTGATTAAGCTAACTCTTATTCACAAATCATAGTCCTCTCCCTTGGGAAGGTCTAGCGTTAGTAAATACAGAACTATCCAACAACTTCTAGTTTAATCTTCATTTAAGCCTTCCAACTCAAGTGTCTCCTCTTAACCAACCCCCATGTCAAGTAGAGAATCTACTCCATGGTCATGAATATAACACTCAGAAAAATATAAGAAGAAAACATAATAAATTAAATAAAATAGAGATTGAATTTTAATTAAAAATAAAAGTAATCCTCTGTATCAACAATTCATGAAAATAATCCAATTATCACTTTAAACAAGAATTAGGAATATGGAATAAATAAAAGAGCAAGTAAAGAAACAAACTAGAATAGTGTCTTCAACGGAGGTGATGACTCTTCAATATCCAAAGCAAAAAGTAATAAGCTATGAATGTAAAGAGAACCTAGAGGAAGAGTAGTTCCTCTCTAGATTCAGATATAAAATCCTAAAACTATCCTAATTAGAATGTGTTGATGTTGTGTTGAGTCTCTGCATGTTCTCTGGCTTTATTATGTATTTCTGGGCCGAAAACTAGGTCAAAATGCGGCCCAAAATCGCCCCCAACATTATCTGTTATTTTTGCAGATCGCGCAAGTCACGCGTACGCGTCGGTCACGCGTGCGCATCATCCAGCGAATTTCCTTGTCGCGCGTCCGCATCGTCCACGCGTGCGCGTCATTTGTGTAGACTCCAATCCGCGCGTACGCGTCAGGCACGCGCACGCTTCACTGCGATTTTCTTCAATCCGCGCGCTCACGTGAGCCATGCGCGCGCGTCGATGCTCGCTGATTATCTCCTTAGTTTCTAGTGTTCCTTCCATTTTTGCAAGCTTTCTCTCCATTCTCTAATCCATTCCTGCCCTGTAAAGTCTAAAACACTTAACACACGGATCACGGCATCGAATGGTATAAAGGAGAATTGAAATACACAAATTAAAGATCTTTAGGAAGCAAGTTTTCAACCATAGAACAATCTTAGGAAGGGATTGTAAAATCATGCAGTTCATATGAATAAGTGGGTAAAGATTTGATAAAATCACTCAATTAAACACAAGATATACCATAAAATAGTGGTTTATCATGCCTCTTTTTAGTATTCGCTATCTTTAGTTGTTTGCTTTATTTTATTGTCATTTAGATTCTTGTCTTCTTACATGCAAACCCCCATTGAACCTCATAACCGATAATACGCATACCTCATTGCAATTCCTTTGAGAGACGACCCGAGATCCAATACTCTCGGTATTTTCATTGGTTTGCACTTGTGAAAAACAAAATTAAACTTTGATTGAGGGTTGTTTGTTAGTTTGGATCTTCTATACTTCAACAGAATTATTTTGTAAAAATTCCGAATCGACGATTTCTCTTATATCTACTGTCTAGGAAAAATTTTTAATATTTGATACAAAAGGTTTTGGATTTTGAAGAATAAACAGTTTTTTCTTTTAAACAAGATTTTGGAATTTTGAATGTAAACTCCTGGTTTTTGAAAAGATAGATAAGGCAAACAACGATCACTATACTTTGAAAACAGTTTACTTTACGTATCTTATTATAGCAATTCTCTAACCCTATAGTGAGAACCATCGAGGAGAATGTTCTCACTCTCCTATAGGTGTTTCCTTTTCAGGATATGGGCGAAGAAGTCTCGAAGAGTTTATTTTCTTACCGTTTATATGATGTATTGTATTGTTTTAGATATTATGTTTCTCCTCGCCTTTATCTTTGCACATTTTGTAAGAGGGATAGGATTTATTTTATGAAATGCTTGTAAGTAAATATTATATAAATATATATACATATTCTTGTTAAATGTTATATAAATAGCTTGTGAGTATGTATTTATGTTTTTAACTAAAAGTCTTTTGAAAGGTTATACAGTTTTAAGTTTTAGCCAGGCTCCTATCTTAGTACTAAATATATTTGGAGTCATCGTAATATCCAAGCTATTAGAGTGGCGCAGTCGGAAGCATGACATTCTAATAATGAGGGTGTTACAGGGATGGCGATACGTAATGCCTATCTCAGGGATGTTGTCGGGTGCGGGCAACCAACCGACACATGAGCTCATGGCCTTTTAGGACTAGACATACATCATGTGCATCTATTTGCTATTGGTTGAGTATGCATATTGTATTTGGTTTGTCTATCTGAATATTATGTTAATTGCTAATTATATTGCTTGCTATACTTATTTATTGATTGTATTTGAATTGTATTATTTGTGTTTTATACTACTAAATAATAAATTGAATTATTAGGAGTAATGATGGCTTTGTGATGGAAAGGATTGAGGCTAGAGATAACGGATGAGGGCTGGGACTTAGCATATAACTAGGCTTGAACCTTTTGCGCTTGGAGACTAGGATTGCCTAGTGGGTTCATGTAGTTTTACATAGTCTCTATTTAGAACTATTATTCTACTGGAAACCTTCTGGTTCTCACCCGTTTTGGAATTTGTTGATTTTCAGATATAGGGCGTGACGCACCTCGCTGAGCGTGTAGGACTCCTTTTGGCAAAAGCGAAGACTTGTCTTTTGGATTTCATTTTGGACTTAGATGTTTATTCTCTACTTTTGAACATGTATTTGTATATTCCACTTAGAGATTCTGTATTATGGAGAAACAGGATTATATCTTATATACTTTGGGTTGTAATATTGTCCAGCCAGCCTTTTCTTCGTAGGTCGAGCCTAGTACTAATGTATTTATTTTGAACCTTACGTATATATCTGTATATCTTTTCTATTTCCATATTCAACGCTATCTATCCTTAACACTTCGAGTGTGATATAGTTATTATTTTGTTATCCTTTCTTCACAGGCTCATAGTTATATTATTATTCTTCGAATATATGCCTGTCTGTTTTGTTTTTAGGTGTCGTAATGCCTCACCACCTCTGATTTATGACTATAGCGTAAGATTTTATGTGGTAGAATGTTACACATCCAACATCCACATGTTTGTAGGTCCACCATACTCTAGCCTGCCGCATGTCCATCGTAGTCAAATGCAGAAAATTTCAAAATTAAAAAGTGTGGTTCAAACTCAAAACCTCCGAATTGAAGGTGTTTAGCTTGCTACCAAACGATATTGTTCCTTACTAAAATATGCTATTTAATTAATATATAGGTAAAAATGTGCAGTTAAATTCTTTTACATTATTTTAATTTCATAATCACTTATGTTTAAATTAATTATATTTTTAACTATGAATAATTAATATCATAAATATAAATTTTATTAATATACAAATGAAAATATCAAATATTTTTTATCAATTACAACATACCTTTTTATGCTTATATGATATTAGTTAATATTATTTTTTTAATAAATACATATAATATATAAAAATGCGATAGATATAGACTAATTGATTAGTTATAAAATTAAAAATATAATTACTTTCTTATAAAAATAAAATCAAATAAATACTTATTATGAAAAATGTTATATAATTATTTAATAATAACTGAATTTATTAGTTTAACCGGTAATTCGACAATTAAACCAATAACTTAATGATNTATTATTATTATTATTATTATTATTAAAAATTTAGTCTCACTTGCACGTGGACGCTAGTTGATTGCTAATTGCTTAAGAAAAGGCAACTATAACTATAAAGTAGATTTCTTTCTGGCTTTTTCATTTAAATAAATATATGAAAACCATTATTTACCAAAATACGCTTGAAAAGAAAGAAACATCAAAATGCGCATGGCCATCTTAAGTGCATCGCCTGCAAATTGGGATAACCCTTCAACTCAAGCTTAGCGCATGCGAAATAGGAGTTTTGCGTCAGAACTACCTCACCTGCGGCAGTCACAAAATGGAACTCCATTTCACCTTTGTCGCATGCGAATTAGGTGTGCTGTAGGTCTGCCACCACTTTGTAGCTAGCACTCGTTAAATGGCCACATCAAGTGAGACACCCACGAAATAGTCATCTAATTATGTTGTATTGCAAACGAAATGGGCCAAATAGCGTGTACCGCATGTGAATTAGGATCAGAAATTCACTATATAAACGTTGATGTCTACGATCCACTTCCAAATTATTCAACTCACTCTTCTACTCTCTCTTCTACACTTTTAAACTTCTCTTTTAAAATTTTGGTCATAACTAGTTTTTATCTCTCTATGGCCTCTGAAAATATTTGTGTCATCATATATCTGAATGGAAAAATTTCTCATACATCTAAGGGTATTACATTTATTTGTGATGATCCACTTTGGATCTATAAACATCGTTGCAACAACTGAAAATTTTGATTCCGAGAAATACTGGTATGATTGAAAAAAAAGAAAATTACTAAGTTAGCTTATAGGATGCCAGTTGCGTTAGCTAAATCATTGGCTTATTAGAAAATGCAAATTAAATCTGACCAGCATATTTCGATGATGTTTCCTTATCATTGTAGCATTGCAAGCATCTATTCCATGAAACTTTGTGTGAATCTTCAAGATGTTGGTGGTAGCTCCTCTAGTTCGAATATTGTGGAGAAAATTCAAAATTTTGGATTGGCTGAAGTGATTCCTTTCCAGCAAATTGATAGGGCTTGTAGTCCCACTTTTAATGCCTTTGTCATGCCGGAACAAAATACAAAAAATCATCATGCACACCCCTCCCCTTCCAAGCGTGTTGCATCCTTAGAAGGTATTGCTGATGGATTGGCAGATTCGTTTGATGAGGATGAGATTAAGGATGATAGCGGTGAGGATGCAGAAGTTGTTTCTGAAACCCAACCGCTTTATAGCAAAAGGGTTCTCCCACTTCCTGCCCAACCGGCAGGTGTCACGACGCCAGGTGCTATTTCTAGGGGCATTCCAGGCCACTATCTGTCTTTAAATCTTGGAGCAATGAACTCGACTACAGCTGAGGACAGAAAGCAGCTATGCTGGGTCCAGAAAACTAAACATGCTGTGATGCATCCTGGGGTGGAAACCCTGGATCAACCTTTGGCGAATCTTCATGTGGGAACTTTTTCTCATCAATCCCCACCTCATGATGACTGTGCTATCTGGCTCGGCATGCACGGTGGTGCTTCCGATCCTACGAAACATCAGGTAACCTAACGATAAGTGCTCTGCCATACTTTGTTGGGGCACCTGTAGGAATATCGACAACTCGTGGATCATGCAATGCATCCGGTCCTAACAAAAACCGCCTACTCCTCTCACAATACTGATGCATGAGCATCTTTCATATCTTTTTCTAGTGAATTTGTATCTAATTTATTGAGTTTAATAAATAATTAATTATCTTTTAGCCAATATGGATGCTACTTTGAGTCTTTTGCAATTTTGTTTATTTTAGGTAGCATTCGGCTGGATTTGATGGAGTTTCTGCAGCACAAAAACAAAAGGAGATGGCAGCAAGGAGCGACGCGTACGCGTGACTGATGCGTGCGCGTGATTTGGTGCTTTCCATCGCGACGCGTGCGCGTGACTGACACGTACGCGTGATTTGAAGATTTGCTCAGCGACACGTACGCGTGACTGACACGTGCGCGTGACACGCGAAGAAGACCAGCGACGCGTACGCGTGATTGACGCGTACGCGTGACATGCGCCATGTGCAGAAAATGCAGAACAATGCTGGGGGTGATTTGTGGGCTGTTTTGACCCAGTTTTCAGCCCAGAAAACACATATTAAAAGCTGTAGAATGAATAAAACATGTGGTCCTCTACCCATCAACTGAAGACCTGCTAATTATTCTGATTTAAATTCAAAATCTTATTTTTAGGACAAGATATTATTTTTAATTTTAGATAATTAGATTTTAAATTAATTAGGATTAGTTATAAAAAGGGGGAATTCCATTAGGGAATTATATACCAATTTACATTCTGCATTCCACGAGCAACTAAACCTCCACTGTTAATGTTAGGAGCTCTGTCTATTTGTATGGATTGATTTTATTATTTTTTCTATTTTAATTCATGTATGGATTTATAATTTAAGAATTATTTTCGCTCTTCATCTTATGAATTTGGGTGGAACGGAAGTATGACCCTCTTTCTATTTGAGTTCTTGTATAACTTGGAAAAGCTCTTTACTTGAACAACATCTTGAAAACATACTTTCCTAAATTTTAATTATTTGGATTTAACAGGATACGTGACATATAATCTTCTTATTTTTGGGTAATTAGAATTTTTGAGGCATATAATCTGGAATTTGAACTTCACCCTCTAATTGGAATTAATTGACCAAGGCATTGACAGTCGATGAATTTTAGAGGAGACTAGAAAAGTCTAAGGAATTAGGGTCTAGCCACATATAGTTTGCCATAAATTAAATCCCACATGATTAAAATAGTTAGTAAGAAAAGTTAATCCGGAAAAATAGATAACTCTGAAGCCTTAACTATTTCTCCAATATTTTATTTTCAACTTATTTACTTGCGTGCCTGCCTTCTGATATTTTCAATTTAAACCTTTTAAATATCTCAAAACCCTTTTTTGCTTGCCTAACTAAGTAAATCATTTAACCATTGTTGCTTGATCCGTCAATCCTCGTGGGATCGACCCTCACTCGCCTGAGGTATTACTTGGTACGACCCGGTGCACTTGCCGGTTAGTTTGTGGTTGTAAAATCACCGCACCAAGTTTTTGGCACCGTTGTCGGGGATTGATAGTGATTAACAACTATTTAGTTGTTTGATTGCTTAGATTATGCGTTTTATTTTTAATTTTATTAAAATCCATTTTTTTAATTTTTAAAAAAAGAAAAATTTAAATAAATAAATAGCACCAATATTTTTCTTAATTTCTAAAATTAAGTTTGGTGTTTCCTAGTTAGTTTTATTTTAATTTTTTCTTATTTTAATTCTTAGAATTCTGTTCTTTCTTCTTTGCTTTCCTGTTTACCACATGGTGCGTTTAATCCTTTTTGGTGTTTTGTGCTATGGAAAAATAATGGAGAGAGATCACATGGGTTACTACTCACACCCGAGTAGTGATTCATATCATGGTGGATGGAGAAACTGTCCAAATTTTGGGTGACAAAGTCAAAACCAAAGGAACTTCAATGCTCCATGTTCCAACTATCAAGAGCCACCAGTTTCATATTCATATCAAGAACCACCACCTCTCTATCCATACCAAAAACCAACCTCTTTTTACACTTATCAAGAACCATCATCTCCTTCTTATGCACATCAAGAGCCACCATCTTCTTATTCATCTCAAATACCATCAGATCTTGAGCTTCTCATGAAAGAATGCCTACATGATATAAAGATAAGTGTTAAAAATGTAGAGAAATATGTGCAGACGATGATCAAGAACTAGGAAGATGAACAAGCAAATTCCCTCCCAAGAGATACAATGCAAGATCCTATGGAAGAAAGTGAGGAAACCAATCAAAGGAGTTTATACTCCAGTGAATTAGAGAACTTTCCACCCTCACGTATAGAAGAAGAGGAAGATGCACAACCTTCCATGCCCTTAGTAAGCAATGAAGAAGAGATTGAATTAGAAGAAAACTACCAAGAGGAAGAGGTTGAAATTAAGGAAGCTTGCAAAGAGGTAGAAGAATTCAAAGAAGAACACAAGGGAGTGGAGCTTGCAAGACCTCTTCCAAAGCCATCACCATCCAATACAACATACAAGTGGGTAAAATTCATATCCTTAACCCTTGCTTTCCAACTTGAATATGGGCTACTGGAGACGGATGGTCAACTTAGAGCTCTTTGTGGCATTAAGTGTAAGAGGAAGATGGTTAGTGGCAAGAGTTGTCAAGCAAGGTTCAATATGGTTGCATGTTCCAAATTGAAGTGCACGGATTGGTGTAGAGCTTAATTAAATTGATCTAGAAGGTTGTTTAGATGTCTCTGTGAGAATTCAGATTGCTTGCCAACCGGTGGAAACAATGGTGATCCACAAGAAGACGGGTGTAAAAGCAAGGTTTGGGACCCTAGAATTCATTCCCACAATCAACACTCTTGGGGCCTTGTCAATTGCTTCAACTTGCTCGAAGGCGTTATGCGCTTAGTTTGGAATCTCGGTGGCCATTGGAATTACAAACATTAGTAGAAATTCCTGGATCAGTATAAGCACAAGCCACCATGACAAGGGGCTCACCACATGTACAACTTAAGGACTTTAACTAAAAGTGCTTGGTGGAAGACAACCCACTATGGTATGATCGTTCCTTTTCATTCTTAGTTGTTTTTTGTAGTAGTAGTTTTCTTACTTATTTGATTTTTTTAGTTCTTACTAATTTTCTGATCATGCAGCAATTTTAGAACAGGAACCGGAAAAAAAAAAGAGAGAGAAGCACATGACGCGCAAGCATCGCTAACGCGTACGCGTCATATGCATGTGCGTGAAAAATAAAATTTGACAGAGAGTTGAGCGGGAGTAGCGCTGGAAACATGCTGGAAGCACAAGCCGCATCACGCGTACGCGTAACCCACGCATGCGCGTTGTTTGCACTTTTTGCCTTCCACACGTGCGCATCAGTGACGCGTATGCGTGACCTTAAAAATCGACTTCTTCTTTGCTTGAGGACAAGCAAACCTTTAAGTTTGGTGTTGACGCTTCGCTTAAGGATTTTCTGTTTATTCCTATGGTACCAAAAGGGAGGCGAATCATCTTCACTGAGGAGCACAACTTGAAGAATAAAGCGACCGCTAGGATAACTAAGGTGGTTGAGTTCCTTCCATTTTTTATTCCTCTCCTCTTTTTCTATGTTATGTTCCGGTTTTCTGCTATTTTGCTTTGTTTGTTGCATGATCCTTTATTAATTAGAATCTTAGGACTAGTTTAGTTTTCTCTTAATTACTTTAATTCTGAAAAGATGTCTCATGTATTACTCACTGAGCTTGAATTCAAATCAAAAATACAGAAGTGATGTATTGCATGAGAAAGTGAGTTAATTTTAAGAGTAGTCTTATTTACTTAAATGTGGTGGTATTAATTGTAATTCTGAATGCATGACATGAACAGTGCATATTTAAATTTGAATTAAAGAATGTTGATGTACAATGAACTGGAATTTAGATAATTATTATGATTTCTCTGAAATTAATGAAAGTTTAATCCTTGAAGCAAAAGAAACAGCAAAAGAAAAATAAAAGCAAGGTCCAAGGCTCTGAGCATCAATCACTAGCGAGGTCAGACATGATTAAAAGCTCAAAGAGTTATTTTCCTAGTCACATGCTTGTGGTGTTCTTGTGTCAAGTAATCCTTGAGACAAAACATTTAGAGTCAAGATCAATTGCAGAGTACGCCAAAGGCTTTGAGCACCACTGTCTGGGGATAAAAAAAGCTAAATAAACAAAATATTTAGAACTTAAAAAGAGTTCCCCAGTTAAGTGCTTGTGGTGTTTCTGTGTCAAGTAAAACTTGAGACAAAATATTTAAAGTCACGGCTAGGCTCAAGGTGCAAAGCACCAGAAAAAATTGATGTGTTCAAGGATTAAATTGAGTTATAAAAGATCAGAGAATTCATAATATTATCTGGATTCTAATTCCGAATGACAGTGACATCCTTCTGATTCAAAGGAGAGTGAGATGCCAAAACTATTCAGGATTGCAGTTGTAAACCCCACTATAAGAAGAGACATGGGCTTAATCAAACTCCCATTCTCATGCAAATTCACATCCTAAGCCCATATTAGTTTTAGTTGCTTGAGGACAAGCAACAATTCAAGTTTGGTGTTGTGATGCATGAGCATCTTTCCTATCCTTTCCTAGTGAATTTGCATCTAATTTATTGAGTTTAATAAAGAATTAATTATCTTTTAGCCAATATGCATGCTACTTTGAGTCTTTTGCAATTTTGTTTATTTTAGGTAGCATTCGACTGGATTTGATGGAGTTTCTGCAGCACAAGAACAAAAGAAGATGGCAGCGAGGAGCGACGCGTACGCGTGACTGACGCGTGCGCGTGATTTGGAGCTTTCCATGGCGACGCGTGCGCGTGACTGACGCGTACGCGTGATTTGAAGATTTGCTCAGCGACGCGTACGCGTGACTGACGCGTGCGCGTGACACGCGAAGAAGACCAGTGACGTGTACATGTGACTGACACGTACGCGTGACTGATGCATACGCGTGACATGCGCCACGTGCAGAAAATGCAGAAAAATGCTGGGGGCAATTTCTGGGCTGTTTGACCCAGTTTTCTGCCCAGAAAACACAAATTAGAAGCTGCAGAATGGACAAAACATGCGGTCCCCACCCATCAACTGAAGACCTACTGATTATTCTGATTTAAATTTAAAATCTTATTTTTAGGAAAAGATATTATTTTTAATTTTAGATAATTAGATTTTAAATTAAATAGGATTAGTTATAAAAGGGGGGATTCCATTAGGGAATTATATACCAATTTACATTCCGCATTTCATGAGCAACTAAACCTCCACTGTTAATGTTAGGAGCTCTGTCTATTTGTATGGATTGATTTATTGCTTTTTCTATTTTAATTCATGTATAGATTTATAATTTAAGAATTGTTTTCGCTCTTCATCTTATGAATTTGGGTGGAACGGAAGTATGACCCTCTTTCTATTTGAGTTCTTGTATAACTTGGAAAAGCTCTTTACTTGACCAACAGCTTGAAAACATATTCTCCTAAATTTTAATTATTTGGATTTAACAGGATACGTGACATATAATCCTCTTATTTTTGGGTAATTAGAATTTTTGTGGCATATAAACTGGAATTTGAACTTTACCCTCTAATTGGAATTAATTGACCAAGGCATTGGCAGTCGATGAATTTTAGAGGAGACTAGAAAGGTCTAAGGAATTAGGGTCTAGTCACATATAGTTTGCCATAAATTAAATCCCACGTGATTAAAATAGTTAGTAAGAAAAGTTAATCCGAAAAAAATAGATAACTCTGAAGCCTTAACTGTTTCTCCAATATTTTATTTTCAACTTATTTACTTGCGTGCCTGCCTTCTGATATTTTCAATTTAAACCTTTTGAATATCTCAAAACCATTTTCTACTTGCCTAACTAAGTAAATCATTTAACCATTGTTGCTTGATCCATCAATCCTCATGGGATCGACCTTCACTCACCTGAGGTATTATTTGGTATGATCCAGTGCACTTGCTAGTTAGTCTGTGGTTGTAAAATCACCGCACCAAGTACCACCTATGGTAATCCAGGCTAGGTCGCAAGGTTTTTTCACGATTAATCTGTAGACGATATGCTTCAGTGCATCAGTTTGCCCAAACTTTAAACCAAGTTGATAGGCGGATGGACCACCAACCATCGTCGTTGCGTGCCAATTGACAATGAAAGGTATCGATATTCAATAGAGGGTTTGGTGATCCTTGCTCTCCCACAAACTGTCACAAGACTCTGTCAACATTAAGAATCCCGATCCATCAAAAAAATATGAGTGGCACAATGGCGGTGTAGAAATCTCCCTGTGGGGCGCCAAGAAATTCTACAGGCACTCTCGAGATAATACGAATATCCATGTACGGCAACCAATTAAACTGCAAATAACAGTGCATCACTTACATGAAACAGAATGTCATACCAACATAATAATTCAACTTGAATAAAGGTCTCAACTTACCTCATCAACCTGTAGATTGTCTAACCTCAGGCAGTGCCTGAGCAGGCGTTGCTCAACATAGTCATTATATCCTTTCTTCCCCACCCACCTGTTGCGACTTGATAAAACTTCTATATTCCACGATAAAGAAAACTTCAAAACTATCATCACTAAACATCATATGTCATTTAATTGAGTACCTTGTAGCTAACGGAAACGTAGATGGCATCGTCACATTTGGTGCCCAGAAAAAAAGGCTGTAGTATATCCATGACATGAGTAGCGTATGACAACCAGCCATATCCTCGACATTGTAATCTGTTGCTAAGCACATGGCTCAATATAACCAATAAAGAATGGCACTACCCTAACTATAAGTACTGATGGCATCATGAGTGGCCAAAAGCAGAAGATAACGAACATAGACTGATGATTGGCTTTTTGATGGTTTATAATTTCACAAATGAAATCTCGTTGCAAGTATAGTTTCTAAACCAACACTAATTCTTTCATACAAAAATTTGTTTGTCATAAGTAACAAACCCCTAAATTCTATAAACCGAAGTATTGAATCTCGGGTCGTTCTCCCTAGGAATTGCAATAAAGTGTTCTTGTTATTGGTTATGAGATATTTTGGTGTTTTTGAGATTTTAGACAAGAAATATAAATGGCAAAAAAAATAAACTATCAACTAACAAAGCTCTTGGCAATGAGAACTAAAAGTCCTATCCTAGTTATCCTCCTCAATTGTGACCACAAATTGTTCATTGCTACCACTTAGTTAACCTCTAACCATAGAGGAAGTCAAGTGGATAAATCAATATGAATCCTCAAGTCCTAGTCAATCCCTAAAGAAAGACTAGAGTTAGTGGAATTCAAGTCAATTAGTAACTTCCAATTATCAATCAACAAAAGAGTTTGATAACTCAAGAGACCCTTAATTACTCAACCAAAGCCAAGAATATAGAAAGCTAAATAAAAATCATAAATCCGAAATACCTCAAATTGTATTAATAAAAGAAATCAAATCTAACATGGAAAATTTCATAAGTTAAATTGGGAAAATAAATAAAAGGAACATTGAACCTGGAAATTGAGAAGTAGAAATCCTAATCCTAAAAGAAATCCTAAATCCTAAAATCTAAGAGAGAGGAGAGAGCCTCTCTCTCTAAAAAAATAACATCTAAAATCTAAAATTATGTATATTAAAGCTGTCTCCATGAATGGATGTATTCTCCCACTTTATAGCCTCTAATCTGTGTTTTCTGGGCCGAGAACTGGGTCAAAAACAGCCCAGAAATTGCTGATTGCAAAATCTGCCACGCTGGTTTTTTCTCACTTCGACGCGTCCGTGTGAAGTACACGTTTGCGTCACCTAGCTGTATGGCCACTATGATAAATTATATAATATTTCGAAGCTCCAGATGTTAGCTTTCCAATGCAACTAAAACCACGTCATTTGGACTTCTATAGCTCAAGTTATGACCGATTTAGTACCAAGAGGTCAGGCTGGACAGCTTTAGCAATTCTTTCAGTTTCTTGTATTTCTTCCACTTTTACATGCTTCCTTTCCATCCTCTAAGCCATTCCTACCCTGTAATCTCTGAAAACACTTAACACACATATCAAGGAATCAAATGGTAATAAGAGAGGATTAAACATAGAAATTTTAAAGGCCAAAGAAGCATGTTTTCAATCATAGCACAAAATTATGAAGGAAAACGTGAACTCATGAAGATCATATGAATAAGTGTACGAAAGATTGATAAAATCCACTCAATTATGGTTGTTTACTTATGTTGTTTACTTTTATTGCCTTGTATGTGTTTGTTGAAATGCCTCTTCTAGATATAGTGTAGATTTTGTTCCTCTTGGCCTAGGTAGAGTAATTAGTGACACTTGAGTTATCTAATTCCTTTGTTGATTGGTAATTGGAGAGATTGCTAATTGGTTTGGAGTGCACTAAAGCTAGTCTTTCCTTGGGAGTTGGCTAGGACTTGTGGCTCAAGTCAATTCATCCACTTGACTTTCCTTTATTTAGTAAGGGTTAACTAAGTGGTAGCAATGAACAATTCTCATCACAATTGAGAAGGATAACTAGGATAGGACTTCTAATTTTCATACCTTGCCAAGAGCCTTTTATAGTTGTTAGTTTATTTTCATTGCCATTTACTTTCATGCTTCTTATCCAAAACCCCAAAACACATTTCTAACCAATAACAAGACACTTTATTGTAATTCCTAGGGAAAACGACCCGAGGTTTCAATACTTCAGTTTATAAATTTAGGGGTTTGTTTTAGTGACAAACAACTTTTTGTATGAAAAGATTATTACCAAGATGAACAACTTCTAATATATGAAAATTTTCAACCACAAGATGAATACTACTTTCCACCACCACCTTCCATGGAAGAATACTCATATCCATTGATCCAAGAGCCACATGATCCTAAAAATAGAAGAACGAGGGTTGGTTATGCTTTGTCAAGATCTTTGGAAGCATCTTTGCCTAGGTTGCCATCTACACCTTCATTTGAGTGGGTGAAATTCATTTCTATTAGCTTTATTATCCCACTTGAATATGGTTTGCTTGAAACGGATGGCCAACTTAGAGAAGTTTGTGGGATGAAGCGTAAGCGGAAAAGGTTTTCTGGTGGGCATTGCAAATCAAGGCTCATTATGGTTGATGCATCAAACATGAGATATAAAGGTTGGAGTAGTGCTTAAATAGATGGGTCTAGAAGGATTGTTGCCCACTATATAGAGAATTCACCTTACTCACCACCCGGTTGGACTAATAATGATGATCAACCTCAAGACGGGTGTGAAAACAAAGTGTGGGATCCCGGATTACAAGAAGAGGATCAACTTTGGGAGCCCCAAGCTTGTGAAGAACTCCATCAAGGCTTGGCTCAATCCATGAAGAATCTTGGGGCACAATGGAGAACCAAGCATTGGTGGGAGTTCCAAGATGAATACAAGCACAAGCCACCTTGATGAGGAGCTCCCCATAAGTCCAACTTAAGGACAATAAACAAAAGTGCTTGGTGGGAGACACCCTACCATGGTAACTTTGTTTCATTTTATCTTTTCGTACATATTGGTAGAATTAGTTTAAATTCTTGTTTTGATTGTTTTAATGAGTTTAATTGGTAGTTTAGTATGTTAAATAAGGTTTTATGGTGTTTTGGTAGCTGTTTGGAGGTTTAGAATGCTTGGTTGGTGCAAAAACATAGCAAAAAAATTTTTTTTTGAAAAACAGAGCACCATCCACGCGTACGCACACTGCGTGCGTACGCGTGCATCTAGCGTTTTGGACCATCCACGCGCGCGCGCCATGCGTGCGTACGCGTGGATTGAGAAGTTTCACCTTCCATACATTTTCCAGAGAGTTGTGCCTGCGTCGCGCCAACGTTGTGCCTTTGCCACAAACCTATTTGTGCGCTCGCACACATGACGCGTACGCGCCACTCTCGGAATAAGCCATCGACGCGAACGCACTCTGTACGCGTACGCGCCGAATCCATTACACCACCATCCGTGCACGCGCGGCATGCGCGCGTACGCGCGGATTTCCTTCCTTCACCACATTTCTTTTCTTCTCCTCTTTCTATTTCTTTCCTTCTCCTTTCTCCTACCCCTCATCCAACACTTCCAAGCACCATCGATAACCATTTATTTTAGTTAGTTATTAGTTAGTTAGTTAACTAATTAGTTAGTTAGTTAGTCGATTAGTTAGTTTTAGTTTAAATTCATTTCATTTTCTCTTTTTCGTTGTAAGTGTTGGATTGTTATTCTTGTTTACCATTAATTGCTGTTGAGTACTAAAAAGGGATGTTATCTTCACATCATTATGTTTACAATCTTTGTTGGATTCTATGATTGAGGTTATATTTTGCTACTTGGTTTTGAGTTCTTCATGCTTACCTTTTAAGAATACCAAGTGATGAGAATTACCTTCGAGCTTATAACTCTCTTGAATTGCATATTGTAGCTAGCCACCATATGGTTTGAGCCTTATTCTGTGATTAGGTAACCTCTTGATGGATGTTGTGCAATTGCCTTAATGCATTGTATTTCATGTTCATATGCATCCATATGTGTTTGACTTGAATGCTTCCATGCTTCTTTAATGCTTGTCTTACCTTACAAGTTCACTTAGAGCATTTCAAGCACACTAGGATAAGTGAAGTGCATGCTTCTTTTGTGACATAGCTCTTTATACTAATGTGTGTTCTAAACCGCGCAATTTAGATTTCACACACTTATTTGTCATTCATGTCACACTAATTCACTCGCTCATTTCTAGTGAGTTACCTCATTCCAACAATGTATGCTTCCTTGCTTTTGTTGTCTCATCTTATGGTGTTATATTTTTGTTTTTCATGACGAATGCACCACAAGCAATAACGGAAGCAAGACTAAGAACACGCAGCAATCCGAAGAGTCGCCATACCCCCTTGCTCATCTTTGAGTGCACCGAGGACGGTGCAAACTTTTAAGTGTGGGGAGGTCGTCCGACCGGTCGGCGATTTTGGGTGACAAGTTTCTAATCCCAACACTTTTGCATTTCATTCTAGGTTTTTAGGATTTTTACTTGCATTTTCTTATTTTTGCATACATATACACAATAAGCTTAGTCAAGATAATGAAATTTTTTATAGGGCACCTCAATTGATTTGAGTGAAAACTTTTCATTAAACTTGCTTGAATCACATATATATATTGTGGAATATGAATTTTTGAGCTAAGAACACAAGCAAGTGAGATTTGAGCCTAAAGATGTGGTTACATCTTATAACCACTTATTTTTCCTTCTTGTGTGCAATTATTCTCTTTCTATGAATGTAATCTTTGATTTGTTTGATTCTTTATATCCATTATTTTGCGTATTCATGCATTTATATGATTGAGGCCATCATTTCATTTAGCTCACTTACCCAAATGGCCTTACCTTCTATCTTCCTTTGTTAGCCAAATTTGAGCCTACGATTAACCCACTTTGCTCTTAATTTAGCACATTACAAGCCTTAAAGCGGAAAACAATAAATGTCCTTAATTTGGATCTTTTATTAGCTTAGGCTAGTGTGTGTGAGTATCATTCAAGTGTGGGAACCTTGGGACATTGGGTGAATAAAAGGGGTAGTTTTGTATTGTTATTGAAAATATTGGGAATTGGGTACATACTCGTGTATTGATCAAATGTAAAACCTTATGCATTGAGGTTCTTGTATATAGAAAAAAAATGAGAAAAACAAAAGAAAAAGAAAAATTATATGGAAAAGAAAAGAAAAAAAAAGAAAAAAAAGGAATAAAAAGGGGACAAAATGCCCCAAAGTGAAGCTCAATAAAATCAATGCATAAGTGCTGTGAAATGAAAAGGAAATACATGAATATGTGAAAAAGCGAAAAATGGGTAGTTGGGTTAGAACTTAATTGTATAGGATGTCATAGGTTAGGTAGGAAGTCTAAGCTTATCAAAGATTCAAATTTCAAGCTCACTTAACCATATATGCATCCTACCTTGACCCTAGCCCCATTACAACCAAAGAAAAGACCTCATGATACTTGTATGCATGCATGAAATATATGTCGATTGTTAGAAGAAAAACAAATCTTAGAAAGCATGATTAGGAGAGAATTGAGAGAATCAACCCTAAACACTTGAGCGAATAGAGTGCAAACACTATCGGTGAGGGTTTGATGCTCAATTACATGTTTTCATCTATGATCATAATTTTCATGCAAGTTTGTAAAAATATTTAATAACTCAATTCAATTGTGGATTAGACTTGCTAGTTCTTAGCCCTTGTGCATATATGCTTCTTGGGAATTGATTTATTTTGACCAAGCAATTGCATTCATTTAGATAGTTGCATATAGGTAGATCGCATTTAGTTAGTTCCCAATGAATAAATGCCATATCCTTACTTCATTCTTGGTTTTAGCATGAGAACATGCTTGGTTTAAGTGTGGGGAGGTTGATAAACCCCATTTGTAGGGTTTATCTTGTGCTTGATTTAGGGGATTTTATAATCTTTTACCCACATTTATCCATTGAAATAGCATGATTTTATAACTTCTCCTTTAATTGTGCTTAAGAGTGAAAACATGCTTTTTAGGACTTAAAATAGCTAAATCTAATTCTTCTTGATTCCATTAGATGCCTTGATATGTTTGCTAAGTGATTTCAGATTTAGGAGGCAAGGATTGGATCAAGGGAATTGGTGGACGAAATTGTGATCCTTAATTAAGGGCTCCTTGGCATGTGCCAAGGAGAACTAATTTAACTAACTGATTACTTTCCTTTCACAATTCCGTTCAACTAACCAGCAAGTGTACTGGGTCGTCCAAGTAATACCTTACGTGAGTAAGGGTCGAATCCACAGAGATTATTGGTTTGAAGCAATCAATATTTATTTTATTAATCTTAGTCAGGATGTTAATGGGATTATTTAGATTAAAAGTGAAATTACTAGATTTGATTATAAAAATAAAAGAGGGAACAATGTTACTTTGATTTGCAGTACTGGGGAATATGTTGGAGCTTTGGAGATGCTTTGTCCTCTGACTTCAACTCTTCCTTGAAATCCTCTTCTCACACGCAGGTTCCTTCCATGGCAAGCTCTATGTAGGGTGTCACCGTTGTCAGTGGCTACTTCCCATCCTCTCAGTGAAAACGTTCCTATGCTCTGTCACAGCACGACTAATCATCTGTCGGTTCTCAATCAGGTTGGAATAGAATCCATTGATTCTTTTGCGTCTGTCACTAACGCCCAGCCCTCAGGAGTTTGAAGCACGTCACAGTCATTCA
>NC_029777.3:63694083-63694979 GCF_000817695.3 Arachis duranensis
TGACGTGTTTTGGGCGTTCAACTCCGGATAATGACGTTTTTCTGGCGTTTAACTCCAGACAGCAGCATGAACTTGGCGTTTAATGCCAAGTTACGTCGTCTATCCTTGCGCAAAGTATGGACTATTATATATTGCTGGAAAGCCCTGGATGTCTACTTTCCAACGCCGTTGAGAGCGCGCCAATTGGACTCCTGTAGCTCCAGAAAATCCATTTCGAGTGCAGGGAGGTCAGGATCCAACAGCATCAGCAGTCCTTTTTCAGCCTAAGTCAGATTTTTGCTCAACTCCCTCAATTTCAGCCAGAAAATACCTGAAATCACAGAAAAACACACAAACTCATAGTAAAGTCCAGAAATATGATTTTTGCCTAAAAACTAATATTATTTTACTAAAAACTAACTGAAACATGCTAAAATCTACATGAAATTACCCCCAAAAAGCGTATAAAATATCCGCTCATCAGGAATGAAGGAAAAGCATGAAGAAATGGAGAACTCATGGAGAAATAAAGGAAACACAAAAGTTGTCAAGCCGACCACTTCGCACTTAATCGACCATAACTTGAGCTACAGAGGTCCGAATGATGCGGTTCCAGTTGGGTTGGAAAGCTAACATTCGGGGCTTCGAAACGATATAAGATTTGCTATGGTTGAACTGAGCATGGTGACGCGTACGCGCATAGTACGCGCACGCTCCGTTACTACCACCTGGTTCACTTAAAGCAAAACGTGGCCAGCGAATTCTAAAGCCTTGTGGGCCCAATCCAACTCATTTCTGATGCTATTTAAGCCAAGGATTGAGGGGGAATAAGGAGACTTTTCATACTTTAGAAGTTAGTTACCAATAGTTTAGTTTAGCTTAGTTTTGGAGGGAAAGTTAGTTTTAGAGAGAGAAGC
>NC_029777.3:63695128-63697868 GCF_000817695.3 Arachis duranensis
CTAGGTAGAGTAATTAGTGACACTTGAGTTATCTAATTCCTTTGTTGATTGGTAATTGGAGAGATTACTAATTGGTTTGGAGTGCACTAAAGCTAGTCTTTCCTTGGGAGTTGGCTAGGACTTGTGGCTCAAATCAATTCATCCACTTGACTTTCCTTTATTTAGTAAGGGTTAACTAAGTGGTAGTAATGAACAATTCTCATCACAATTGAGAAGGATAACTAGGATATGACTTCTAATTTTCATACCTTGCCAAGAGCCTTTTATAGTTGTTAGTTTATTTTCATTGCCATTTACTTTCATGCTTCTTATCCAAAACCCCAAAACACATTTCTAACCAATAACAAGACACTTTATTGTAATTCCTAGGGAAAACGACCCGAGGTTTCAATACTTCGGTTTATAAATTTAGGGGTTTGTTTTAGTGACAAACAACTTTTTGTATGAAAAGATTATTGTTGGTTTAGAGACTATACTTCAACGAGATTTCAATAGTGAAATTCTAAACCGTCAAAAATCCAATTCATCATGTAGCCATTGACAACGGTGATGCCCTACATACAGCTTGCCATGGAAAGGAGTAAGAAGGATTGAATGAAAGCAGTAGGAAAGCAGAGATTCAACAGGGACAAGCATCTCTATACACTTGTCTGAAATTTCCACCATTGAATTACATGAGTAACTCTATCTTTATTTTTTGTTTATTTTATTATTTTTATTTAAACCAATAATCTCTTAAATTAGTTAAATCCACCTGACTGGGATTTATAAGATGACCATAGCTTGCTTCATACCAACAATCTCCGTGGGATCGACCCTTACTCACGTAAGGTATTACTTGGACGACCCAGTGCACTTGCTGGTTAGTTGTGTGAAGTTGTGAATTAAATTTTAGACACCATGGTATTGAGCACCAAGTTTTTGGAGCCATTATCGGGGAATTAATTCCATACAACAATAAAGAGTACGAATCACAATTTTGTCCATCAAGTTTTTGGCGCCGTTGCCGGGGATTGTTCGAGTATGGACAACTAACGGTTCGTCTTGTTGCTCAGATTAGGTAATTTTCTTTTCAAAAAGTTTTCAAAAAAAATTTCAAAAAAAATTCTTTATTTTTGTTTTTCTAAAGAATATTTTCGAAAAAAATAATAAAAATACAAAAAAATTCATAAAATCATAAAAATAAAAAATATTTTGTGTTTCTTGTTTGAGTCTTGAGTCAACTTTTAAGTTTGGTGTCAATTGCATGCTTTAAAAATTTTTCTTGCATTTTTCAAAAATTCATGCATTCATGGTGTTTTTCATGATCTTCAAGTTGTTCTTAACAGATCTTCTTGTTTGATCTTGATGTTTTCTTGTTTTGTGTTGTTTGTTGTTTTTCATATGCATTTTTCGTTTGTTAGAGTCCATGCATTAAAGATTTCTAAGTTTGGTGTCTTGCATGTTTTCTTTGCATAAAAAATTTTTCAAAATTATGTTCTTGATGTTCATCATAATCTTCAAAGTGTTCTTGGTGTTCATCTTGACATTCATAGTGTTCTTGCATGCATCATGAGTTTTGATTCATAATTTTCATGTTGTGAGTCATTTTTATGTTATTTTCTCTCATCATCAAAAATTCAAAAATAAAAAAAATATCTTTTTCCTTATTTCTCTCCAAATTTTTGAAATTTTAGGTTGACTTGATCAAAAAAATTTTAAAAATTAGTTGTTTCTTACAAGTCAAGTCAAATTTTCAATTTTAAGAATCTTATCTTTTCAAAACTTTTTCAAATCAAATCTTTTTCATTTTTATCTTATTAATTTCGAAAATTTCAAAATATTTTCAAAATCTTTTTCTTAATTTTATTTCAAAATTTCGAAATTACACTAACAATTAATGTGATTGATTCAAAAATTTGAAGTTTGTTACTTTCTTGTTAAGAAAGGTTCTATCTTTAAATTCTAGAATCATATCTTTTAGTTTCTTGTTAGTTAAGTAATTAATTTTAATTTTAAAAAAATTAAATCTTTTTCAATCTTATCTTGTTATCATATCTTTTTCAAAATTTTATCTTTTTTTTCAAAAATTTGATTTCAAAATATCTTATCTAACTCCTTATCTTCCTATCTTTTCAAATTTGATTTTAATATCTTTTTCAACTAACTATTTGACTTTTTGTTTGTTTCTTATCTTTTTCAAAACCACCTAACTACTTCTCTCTCTCTCTAATTTTCGAAAATATCTCATCCTTTTTTCAAAAATTCTTTTTAATTAATTAATTGTTTTTACTGTGACATAGAGGATTCCTCTTTCTTTTCTAGTTTTCATCTCTCTCATATGAGCAGGAACAAAGACAAAAGCATTCTTGTTGAACCTGATCCAGAACCTGAAAGGACTCTGAAGAGGAAACTAAGAGAAGCTAAATTACAACAATCCAGAGACAATCTTTCTGAAATTTTCGAACAAGAGAAGGAGATGGCAGCCGAACCCAACAACAATAATAAAAGGAGAATGCTAGGTGATTTCACTAAACCAACGTCCAAATTTGATGGAAGAAGCATTTCCATTCTGGCCATTAGAGCAAATAATTTTGAGTTGAAACCTCAATTAGTTGCTCTAATGCAACAGAACTGCAAGTTTCATGGACTTCCATCTGAAGATCCTTATCAATTTTTAACTGAGTTCTTGCAGATTTGTGAGACTGTAAAGACGAATGGAGTTGATCCTGAAGTCTACAGACTCATGCTTTTCCCTTTT
>NC_029777.3:63697951-63699406 GCF_000817695.3 Arachis duranensis
GATAGCCTGGACTCCTGGGATAAGCTGGTCACTGCCTTCTTGGATAAATTCTTTCCTCCTTAAAAGTTGAGCAAGCTGAGAGTGGATGTTCAAACCTTCAAACAAAAAGATGGTGAATCCCTCTATGAAGCTTGGGAAAGATACAAGCAGATGACCAAAAAGTGTCCTTCTGACATGTTTTCAGAATGGACCAAATTAGATATCTTCTATTATAGTCTATCTGAGTTTTCCAAAATGTCATTGGACCATTCTGCAGGTGGATCCATCCACTTAAAGAAAACGCCTGCAGAAGCTCAAGAACTTATTGACATGGTTGCAAATAACCAATTCATGTACACTTCTGAGAGGAACTCCATGAATAGTGGGACGCCTCAGAGGAAGGGAGTTCTTGAAATTGATGCTCTGAATGCCATATTGGCTCAGAACAAAGTGTTGACTCAGCAAGTCAACATGATTTCTCAAAGTCTGAATGGATGGCAAAATGCATCCAACAGTACTAAAGAGGCAGCTTCTGAAGAAGCTTATGATCCTGAGAACCCTGCAACAACAGAGGTAAATTACATTGGTGAACCTTATGGAAACACCTATAATTCATCATGGAGAAATCATCCAAATTTCTCATGGAAGGATCAACAAAAGCCTCAACAAGGCTATAATAATGGTGGAAGAAACAGGCTAAGCAATAACAAGCCTTTTCCATCATCTTCTCAGCAACAGACAGAGAATTCTGAGCAGAACCCCTCTAATTTAGCAAATTTAGTCTCTGATCTGTCTAAGGCCACTTTAAGTTTCATGAGTGAAACAAGGTCCTCCATCAGAAATTTGGAGGCACAAGTGGGCCAGCTGAGTAAGAAAGTCATTGAAACTCCTCCCAGTATTCTCCCATGCAATACAGAAGAGAATCGAAAAGGAGAGTGCAAGGCCATTGATGTAATCAATATGGCCGAATGCACAAGGGAGGAGAAGGACGAAAATCCTAGTGAGGAAGACCTCCTGGGACGTCTCTCAAACAAGAAGGAGTTCCCTATTAAGGACCTAAAAGAATCTGAGGCTCATATAGAGACCATAGAGATTCCATTAAATCTCCTTCTACCATTCATGAGCTCTAAAGATTATTCTTCCTCTGAAGAGGATGAAGATGTAACTGGAGAGCAAGTTGCTCAATATCTAAGAGCCATCATGAAGCTGAATGCCAAGTTATTTGGTAATGAGACTTGGGAAGGTGAACCTCCCTTGCTCATTAGTGAACTAGATGCATGGGTTCAGAAAACTTTACCTCAAAAGAGACAAGATCCTGGTAAATTCTTAATACCCTGTACCACAGGCACCATGACCTTTAACAAGACTCTGTGTGACCTAGGGTCAGGCATAAATCTTATGCCACTCTCTGTAATGGAGAAACTAGGGATCATTGAGGTACAACCTACCTTATTCTCATTACAATTGGCAGACAAT
>NC_029777.3:63699534-63702576 GCF_000817695.3 Arachis duranensis
TGCATCATCCTTGGAAGACCTTTCCTAGCCACAGCAGGTGCTGTGATTGATGTTAACAGAGGAGAATTAGTCCTTCAATTGAATAGGGACTACCTTGTATTTAAGGCACACGGCCATCCCTCTGTAACACTGGAGAGAAAGCATGCAGAGCTTCTCTTAGTACAGAGTCAAACAGAGCCCCCACAATCAAACTCTAAGTTTGGTGTTGAATCCCCATATCCAAACTCTAAGTTTGGTGTTGGGAGTTCACAATATTGACCTGATCACCTTTGTGGCTCCATGAGAGCCCACTGTCAAGCTATTGACATTAAAGAAGCGCTTGTTGGGAGGCAACCCAATTTTTATTTATCTAATTTTATTTTTTATTTAATTGTTATTTTGTATTTTAGTAGGTTCATGATCATGTGGAGTCACGAAAAAAATACTAAAATTAAAAATAGAATCAAAAACAGCAGAAGAAAAATCACACCTTAGAGGAAGGACTTACTGGCGTTTAAACGCCAGTAAGGAGCATCTGGCTAGCGTTCAACGCCAGAACAGAGCATGGATCTGGCGTTGAACGCCAGAAACACGCAACATCCTGGCGTTTGAACGCCAGGAATGTGCCCTGAGGAAAGCTGGTGCTGAACGCCAGTAACAAGCATGGAACTGGCGTTCAACGCCAGAAACATGCTGCACATGGGCGTTGAACGCCCAGAACGTGCATCACTTCGGCGTTTAAACGCCAGAATGGTATGCTAAGGCATTTTACATGCCTAATTGGTACAGGGATGTAAATCCTTGACACCTCAGGATTTGTGGACCACACAGGATCATCCCTGGATCTGTGGACCCCACAGGATCCCCACCTAACATATTCCCACCTTACCTACTAATTAATCCTATAACACGCTTTCCCAAAAACCCTTCACCAATCACCTCAACCTCTCTTCCCAATTACCCCCTTCACCACTCACATTCATCCACTCTTCCCCATAAACCCCACCTACCTGCAAAATTCAAAAAATCTTTCCCACCCAAACCCACCCTAAATGGCCGAACCTACCCTCTCCCCCATCCCTATATATACCCCTCCATTCTACTTCATTTTCACACAACACAACCCCCTCTTCTATACCTTGGCCGAAACCTACACCTCCCCTTCTCCTCCATATTTTCTTCTTCTTCTTCTTCTTTTCTTTCTTCTCTTGCTTGGGGCGAGCAATATTTTAAGTTTGGTGTGGCAAAAGCATAAGTTTTTTGTTTTTTCATTAACATAGATGGCACCTAAGGCCGGAGAATCCTCTAGAAAAGGGAAAGGGAAGACAAAAGCTTCCACTTCCGAGTCATGGGAGATGGAAAGATTCATCTCCAAAGCCCATCAAGACCACTTCTATCATGTTGTGGCCAAGAAGAAGGTGATCCCTGAGGTCCCTTTCAAGCTCAAGAAAAATGAGTATCCGGAGATCCGACATGAGATCCAAAGAAGAGGTTAGGAAGTTCTAACCAACCCCATTCAACAAGTCGGAATCTTAATAGTTCAAGAGTTCTATGCCAATGCATGGATCACTAGGAACCATGATCAAAGTAAGAACCCGAACCCAAAGAATTATCTTACAATGGTTTGGGGGAAATACTTAGATTTTAGTCCGGAAAATGTGAGGCTGGCGTTCAACTTGCCCATGATGCAAGGAGATGCACGCCCCTACACTAGAAGGGTCAACTTTAATCAAAGGTTGGACCAAGTCCTTATGGACATATGTGTGGAAAGAGCTCAATGGAAAAGAGATTCCAAAGGCAAGCCGGTTCAACTAAGAAGACTGGACCTCAAGTCTGTGGCTAGAGGATGGTTGGAGTTCATTCAACGCTTCATCATCCCCACGAGCAACCGATCTGAAGTTACTGTGGATCGGGCCATCATGATTCATAGCATCATGATTGGAGAGGAAGTATAAGTTCATGAAGTCATCTCCCATGAATTCTACAAAATAGTCGATAAGTCCTCTACTTTGGCAAGGCTAGCTTTTCCTCATCTTATTTGCCATCTATGTTACTCATCTGGAGTTATCATAGAAGGAGACATCCTCATTGAGGAAGACAAGCCCATCACTAAGAAAAGGATGGAGCAAACAAGAGAGCCCACTCATGGAGCCCAAGGGACGCATGAGGAAGCTCATCACCATGAAATCCCGAAGATGCCTCAAGGGATGCACTTTCCTCCCAACAACTATTGGGAACAACTCAACACTTCCTTAGAAGATTTGAGTTACAATGTGGAACAATTAAGGGTGGAACATCAAGAGCACTCCATCATTCTCTATGAAATAAGAGAAGATCAAAGAGCAATGAGGGAGGAGCAACAAAGGCAAGGAAGGGACATAGAAGAGCTTAAGGGCATCATTGGTACTTCAAGAAGAAGACGCCACTAAGGTGGACTCATTCCTTGTTCTTATTTTTCTGTTTTTCGATTTTTATGCTTCATGTCTATTTATGTTTTGTGTCTCTACTTCATGATCATTAGTATGTAGTAACTATGTCTTAAAGTTATGAATAATTCCATTAATCCTTCACCTCTCTTAAATGAAAAACGTTTTAATTCAAAAGAACAAGAAGTACATGAATTCGAAAATTGTCCTTGAATTTAATTTAATTATATTGATGTGGTGACAATACTTTTTGTTTTCTGAATGAATGCTTGAACAGTACATATTTTTGATCTTGTTGTTTATGAATGTTAAAATTGTTGGCTCTTGAAAGAATGATGAACAAAGAGAAATGCTATTGATAATCTAAAAAATCATGAAATTGATTCTTGAAGCAAGAAAAAGCAGTGAATAGCAAAAGCTTACGAAAAAAAATTGCAAAAAAAAGAAAAAAAAAGAGAGAAAAAGCAAGTACAAAAAGCCAATAGCCCTTAAAACCAAAAGGCATGGGTAAAAAGGATCCAAGGCTTTGAGCATCAATGGATAGGAGGGCCCAAGGAAATAAATCCAGGCCTAAGCGGCTAAATCAAGCTGTCCCTAACCATGTGCTTGTGGCATGTAGTGAAAAGCTTGAGACTGA
>NC_029777.3:63702813-63732072 GCF_000817695.3 Arachis duranensis
AGTTACTTTTAGGGATGTTTTCATTAGTTTTTATGCTAAATTCACATTTCTGGACTTTACTATGAGTTTGTGTGTTTTTCTGTGATTTCAGGTATTTTCTGGCTGAAATTGAGGAACCTGAGCAAAACTCTGATAAGAGGCTGACAAAGGACTGCTGATGCTGTTGGAATCTGACCTCCCTGCACTCAAAATGCATTTTCTGGAGCTACAGAACTTCAAATAACACGCTCTCAACGGCGTTGGAACGTAGACATATAGAGCTTTCCAGCAATATATAATAGTCCATACTTTACTCGTGATTAGACGATGTAAACTGGTGCTCAACGCCAGTTCCATGTTGCTGTCTGGAGTCAAACGTCAGAAACACGTCACGAACCGGAGTTGAACGCCCAAAACACGTTATAACTTGGCGTTCAACTCCAAAAGAAACCTCAGCTCGTGGATAGATCAAGCTCAGCCCAAACATATACTAAGTGGGCCCTGGAAGTGGATTTATGCATCAATTACTTACTCCTGTAAACCCTAGTAGCTAGTCTAGTATAAATAGGATAGTTTACTATTATATTAGACATCTTGGGACGTTTAGTTCTCAGATCATGGGGGCTGGCCATTCGGCCATGCCTGGACCTTTCACTTATGTATTTTCAACGGTGGAGTTTCTACACACCATAGATTAAGGGTGTGGAGCTCTGCTGTACCTCAAGTTTCAATACAATTACTACTATTTTCTATCCAATTCGATTTATTCCTTTTCTAAGATATTCGTTGCACTCAACTTGATGAATGTGATGATCCGTGACACTCATCATCATTCTCACCTATGAACATGCATGACTGACAACCACTTCCGTTCTACCTTAGACCGGACGCATATCTCTTGGATTCCTTAATCAGAATCTTCGTGGTATAAGCTAGAATCGATGGCGGCATTCATGGGAATCCGGAAAGTCTAACCTTGTCTGTGGTATTCCGAGTAGGATTCTGGGATTGAATGACTGTGACGAGCTTCAAACTCCTGAAGGCTGGGCGTTAGTGACAGACGCAAAAGAATCACTGGATTCTATTCCAACCTGATTGAGAATCGACAGATGATTAGTCGTGCTGTGACAGAGCATTTTGACTATTTTCACTGAGAGGATGGGATGTAGCCATTGACAACGGTGATGCCCTACATACAGCTTGCCATGGAAAGGAGTAAGAAAGATTGAATGAAAGCAGTAGGAAAGCAGAGATTCAACAGGGACAAGCATCTCCATACACTTGTCTGAAATTCCCACCATTGAATTACATGAGTAACTCTATCTTTATTTTCTGTTTATTTTATTATTTTTATTTAAACCAATAATCTCTTATATTAGTTAAATCCACCTGACTGGGATTTACAAGATGACCATAGCTTGCTTCATACCAACAATCTCCGTGGGATCGACCCTTACTCACGTAAGGTATTACTTGGACGACCCAGTGCACTTGCTGGTTAGTTGTGCGAAGTTGTGAATTAAATTTTAGACACCATGATATTGAGCACCAAGTTTTTGGAGCCATTATCGGGGATTTAATTCCATACAACAATAAAGAGTACGAATCACAATTTTGTCCACTAAATATCACCAAGAAGTTCTTCACATCATTGCCATATATTTCTCTGGTAGAACTTGCTCCATGACCTCAGAGTACCGCTCACAGGCTTACCATCAATGAGTAACCCTAATTGCATTACGACGTGCTCTAGAGTAACGATACAGTTATTCCATAGGAGGTGAAAGGTATGTGTTTCAAGACTCCATCTTTCGACAAGGGCGCTTATTAATGGATTCGAAATGCTTTATTAAAGAAGCATAATAGAATCCTCCTCATCTTAAACAAAGTTCAAGTTTCTACCGGCTAATCTCCATGCTTGGATTCGACGAATCTAATGTGAAAACATCAACCAGTGTGCTAAGCGAACTAAGAAGACATATTGGCTGAAACAAAAAAGGATGCAAAAAACAAAATTCAAAATAATGTTAACAAGATTAAATAATAATAAAATTAATACTAAGAAGAATACTAATAACAACAATCACAAAAAATAATCACATAAACTAAAAAACATATAAATTTTTGCTTAGTAACATTTTTTTTATACATACAAAAATTAACCTTGTGAAGTAAATGTGCGAAAATATGAAATTCATTCAACCTATTAAAATTTTCTTTAATGTTAATTTTACTACAGCTCATCATTTTAATAAATTTTTTTTACCACAACGATCAATTTTTTCCCCCTCTTTCTCTCTTACTTCATCAGTTTTACATTGTGAACTGCATTAACGAATTGCCCCCTGCCCCTGCCCCCTTTTATATTAAAGCCCACCCATAAACCTCCAACCGTTGCCATCCTCATCAACCACTACATACTGGTACGGGAACTGAAAACACCGAATTTTATAGCTTTGACTGCTGCATCATCATTTTGTAGGTAGCAGATACGAAGTCACCCAATTCATGGGCCGCCCCTGACTTGGCTCAATTCGTGGGCGTCGAACGTGAGGTGGTCCATTTCACATTTGCCGAACAAGAGTCGGTCCATTTCACTTGCGCCGTCGTTGGATTGGAAAGACGGCTTCATCTCGGATGCGCCACCCAATCCTTTGCCATGTCAACCTCCATTTCGCATGTGCCAAGCCTAAGTTGAAGGATAATTTCAATTCGTAAACGATGCACTTAAGATGGCCATGTACATTATAATTTTTTATGCGTATTTTGATAAATAATGATTTTCATATATTTTTTAAATAAAAGGCATTTGTTCCCTGCCAGTTCGAAAGGAAAAAAACCATTATGCATTAAAAGTATTTAAAAAAAATTAAAAAATAAGTATTTATTATAAAGACAGATAAATATATGTGACATGTTAAAATATTTTAGATCTATTTACATTGAATAGTAAATGTATGGGGTTAAGTACGATTTTGATTTCTAAGGTATAGGCCGAAAATTTTTTCGTTCCGAACCTTTTTTTGCATATAAAATTGTCTCTAAGGTATAACTTTATTTTTAAATCGTCCTTACCTTAGGGACCAAAATTGTACGAAGGTGATGGCAGAAGCGAAGGCAGAGGTAGATCGTGGACAGATTCTTCTTTTTCTTCTCTTTTCCCTTCTTCTTCTTCCTTTTTCCTTTCACAAGAGCAGAAATGCTCTTTTTTTCTTATTTTTTCTTTTTTTATTTTATAATTTTTTTGTTATGGACAATTTGGTCTAAAATTTTAATATTTAAGTAAAAAGAACGATTTTAAAACTTGATTTTAAACCTTAGGAACGATTTTGTATGTCAGAAAAGGTTAGGGACGAAAAAAATTTTTGACCTATACCTTAGAAATCAAAATTGTACTTAACTCTAAATTCATGTCTATTTTTTTAATCACACTTAGTTCTTTATTTGTATAATTTTTTATTTTTATTTATTTCTCTCTGTCATAAATATTTAATTTATATAAAATATATTTATTAGTAAAGTGGATATACAGTGTGAGAAAAAAGTACATAAAGAATTTCTCATTTTACAAGTTTGGTCTAAAAATTGCAAAAGAATGGTACAAATTTAGTGAGATAAACAAAATAAATAAATAAAAGAGAAAATTTCACTCTTTTTCTCTGTGAGATGCTAAAATGACACTTTTCTTTCTTTTTGTATACTTTTCTCCTTTATAATTTTTAAAAAACCTTTTCTTTAATCTATTTTAAATTTTTTGTGTTAACTAATGTTAATTTTATCCATTTTTTAAAAAAATATATTATTTTTTACAAAAATATCCTTTGACAAAAATTTTATTTTTTCATTAAATTTTGCTTACCAAAATACTTTTTAATAAATTAATTTTTTTATTGATTAAATTATATTTTTACCAAAATATTTTAAGAAAAATTTAATAATTAAATTATTTTTTCTAAGATACCATTCAATAATTTTTTAATTATTAAATTATGATTTTACCAAAATTTTTGTTAACAATTTTTTTATATTTTACTATTAATTTTTCGATATCAATATATATTAATTGTTATACATATTAACAATGATAAGATTTTTTATTTAATGTTTAAATAATATACATTGATATTGAAAAATTAATAGTAAAATATAAAAAATTGTTAACAAAAATTTTGGTAAAATTCTAATTTAATAATTAAAAAATTATTAAAGGGTCTCTTAGAAAAAAATAATTTAATTATTAAATTTTTAAAAAATATTTTGGTAAAAATATAATTTAATTAATGAAAAATAATTTATTAAAAGGTATTTTGGTAAGAAAATTTAATGACAAAAGAATAAAATTTTTGCTAAAGGATATTTTTGTAAAAATATTTTTTTTTTTTGAAAAATGGATAAAATTAACATTAGTTGACACAAAAAATTTAAAATGAATTAAAAAGAAACTTTTTTAAAAGTTATAAAAGAGAAAAATATACATTTTATAAATATAAGAAAAAGAAGTATCATTTTAACATCTTACAACAAGAGAGAGAAGCAAATTTTTCTTTAAATAAAACGAAAACTAAAAAAGTAAGAGAATGCTGAGTCAATGAAGCTAATAAAATGCATCCCAGTTCTTTAAATAATTATATTCAACATTATACATTGCTTCATATTAATAATAAACTCTTCTAATTGGTACTTACAAACACTATCATCTATCTCTGTTCTCTGATCTCACAACAAAATGGCAAAAAGCTTCAAGTATATCATCCTTGGAGGAGGAGTTGCCGCTGTTAGTTCTCTCCCTCCCTTGATCAATTAATTAATTAATGTCTCTTCATACTTAGATATGATGTTCGTGTTTTATTAGTCGTTTAACGTATTCTTTAACAAAGCACTTAACGTCTGTTCACAAGACAACAGGGTTACGCAGCGAGGGAGTTTTTCAAACAGGGACTTAAGTCCGGAGAGTTGGCCATCATTTCTAAAGAAGCGGTACGCTTTATTAATATTTTACGATCGAGAAATTTTATGTTACAAAATTCTTATTTTAGATTTGTGTTATTACTAGTATACCGAAAAAATAAATTGAGTGGAATAGAATTATATAACACTAATTGAATAGAACTGAAAAAATTTTATAAGATTATATTAAATTGAATAGAATTACATATTTTATAGTACTATCGTTGTTATTATAAATATAAGATTATTTATTTTTTCAGTTATATACGTTATTTGAATCATGGAAAAAAAACTTAAAAAAATAAGAACGTATATAACGGAAAAAAAATAAATAATCTTATATTTTAACAAAATATGTAATTCCATCAATTTAATATAAACTTTTGTAGTTAGAATATTTACTTTTAAATTATGTAAAGTTTTTTAAAATATTTTTAGATGCATATGCTTACTTAAGAATTCAAATAAAATTGTATTCTAAATTTAAAATTTTAAACACAATGCTTTAATTAGCAATTAGAAATTAGAATCATATTTTTTTAAAAATAAATATACATTAAAAATTAACAACCAATTTAATTGTATAAAAAATAGTTCATATTAAAAATTTAAAATTTTATGTCATCAAATAATAAATTAGAAATTAATAAAATATCTACAGTATAAATTAAAAAATAAAATCATAAATAATAATTAAATAACTAATTTATATTGTTAAAAAAATAAATAAATTCCAAACATAAAAAAAATAACAACTCAAAAAAAAAATAATATTCCTACCCAAACAAATAGATGTATTTGGTATTATTCTATTAGATAGACTCTAAAAAAAATTCTAAAATATGTGTCTTCAAATTCTCAATTTTTATTCTATATCTTGATTATCGTATAAGTTGAGGTATCTCTTTCTGCTTCCGAAGCTTCGAACTCCGAAGATAATCGTTTAATTGGCGTAATAGCATCTTTCAACACCTCAAATTCACCATTGTCCGCAACTTTATTAAAAAATTCAAGCAATAAATTCTGTATAAAACTCTATGTTAAATTAAAGACATCCTTCTTACATTTTATTCTAACTCAATAATATTTTTTGAATAAAATTAGACTTTAATTTTAAGAAAAAAAAAATTTTTGAATAACTAACTTTGCATCTTTTATTTTTTCTCCTTCGATGACTAAAGATGTCTTTGAGGTTGAAAACAAATTACCGATATAGCCAACATCCTAAAATTATAATTAATTTATTAATTATTTTATAAAAATTAGATATTACCAATGACTAAAGAATAAAAAAACTAATTAATTTTGAATAGAAATTACAATTATAACTACACCTATAATTTGAATAGAGTGAGCCTCTTTGAATTTAGTTACGAGGTCCACAACGCCAGACATTAAGGGTGATTACAGGTCGGGTTGGTTCGAGTTTGAAGTGAAATTAGAATCGAACCAATTGAATTATAATTAGTTCGGTTTTTTTCGAATTTATATTTTTTTGTGTATGTACCTGAATCAAACCAAACCGATTAAGAATAGATTGGTTCGGTTTGAATAATTGGCTATCCAATAAAACAAAAATTCATTAAAAAATGAAATTTTTATCTTAAAAATTCTGTAAATACAATAAACATATAAAATCAATAGAAATAATCTAAATATGTTAAACACCAAACATATTAAAAACTAAACACATTAAAATCCAAACATATTAAAAGGTATATATATATATATATTTAAATTTTTTTTATTTAATTAACATATGGTCGGTTCCACGGGTTGGTTCGGTTCTGCACCCCAAGAACCGTTACTCGGACCAATTACTAGAGAGAGCCATTGATTTGGTTCGAGTTAAACTCGATTTTCCATTTGTTTCAGAACTAATTTAATTGGTTCGATTCGAATTCAGATGAATAATCGGGTATCCAATACCCATGATCACCCCTATTAGACATCTTCCTAATTTTATAAGAAGGTAAAAAATGTGGATTATCAGAAATTTGAACTTCAACAATAAAAAAAAATATCTTATCAATTAGGTTGAGTAAAAGTGTAGGTGTATGTGATAGATCTCCTTTCTATAGGGTATTATTTAATATATTAATAATAAAAAATATAAAAATTGTCATTAAAAATACCTCCGTTAATGTTTCTAGAAATAAATATATACTGGTTAAAACTTATCAATAAAAGTGGATCAAGTATCTTTACACAACTCTTTTTTAATATTTATTTTGCCTTCTTATCAAAGACTACAAAACATCCACAATCATAGTCATCAATAACATCAAATTTGATTCAGTACCTGCTTAAAAAAATATTAACATAAAAGAAAAATTAAGTATAGACTTATTCAATGTGTAATCCACTGTTATTAGAGTTTATTTAAAAAAATAAAAAAATCTTGAAGTTATGGATAAAAAAACACTACCACAACTTGAATATTTAAAATGTTTTGTAAGAACATATGTAGACTTATTGTATTCACATTGATCGTATCATTAGTCTGAAGTATCTATAATATGACTTATAATAGTCAAGATAACACAAACAATATTCTAAAAAAATTATTGGTTTAAGATACGGATAAAAAGAATCAAGACATGAGAAGATAAAGTATGATATAATAGTAAAAATAAAATTGAAGTATAATTTGAATTTAAAAACAAACTTAAGTTCGATAAGAATATAAAAAACAAACAAATCTCCTAATTTGGTGAGTTTTTAAATCTAAAAAATAAATTTAAATAATTAAAATGAATAAACAAAAATAATCTATGTATAATGAATTGAATTTTTTTTCAAACTTTTTTCAGCTAAGAAAATTAGTGTATTTAATTCTTTTAATTATTGAATAATTTTGTCTTGATAAATTTTAAAGAATGCAGCTTTATTTAAAATTCTGCCGATATTACCTCTAAGTCCTTCAGATCTTACAAAGTTAAATAAATAAAGAAAACTTATATTAGATAATAAACAAATAGTCTTAAGCTAAAGAATATATATACTTTTAAATTGAATGATATTTTTATCTTTAAGATTGAAGAATATTTTGTGTCATCCATGAAATTTTGTAAAATTGCATAACGACAATAAAAATTTTAATTTATTACACAAAGAGTAAAAATTCACAAAAAAAATATATATTTTTAAAAAATTGTAGATAAATATTACTGTTAAATAACTTCACTCTAACAAATTGCAGAACGACAATAACTCCATTCTTGTTGTCAAAATCCAAAAAAAAATATTTAATTTTTGTGTATAATTGTCAAAAAATACACGCACTATTATTTTTCTATGTTAAATGCAAATATACAAAGTAGATACATAAGACTTAAAAATACAATTAAAAAAACTAATTACAACTTAAAATTAACAACCAATAAAATTGTACCAAATTATATACGTATTTTATATTTTAAAATTTAAAATATTAACGATCCTATAAAATTGTACTAACCGTATATATTTTATATTTTAAACTTTAAAATTTAACGATTCCATAAGATTTTAAATATAATTTATAAAGACTTTTTTATTCAAAAAATAGTTACGATTTAAAAATTAATAATTAATTTATTATTTTAATTTTATGAAGATCAATCACAAGCAATGTCAAGTTAATTAATTTTTTAAAGACTAATTGAGAAACAAATTTATTCACTAAAAACAAACTGATTTACTGAAAATAATTATTTTTAACAAATTAAAATCTTTTAAGCACACAAAATAGTAATTTTATTAAAAAAATGGTTACAATTTTCAAAACATTAACGACAACCAAATAAAAAGAGAAAGAGTAAAATATTGTTAGGATTTAAAAGGGCATAAAATATTATATTTTATATTTTTATTTTTATGTTTATGAAAAATAAAAGGTTTAAATTTATAGCTAAAAAATTCAAAAAGAATGGATTATCTATCATCTACTTTTAATTCAATAACATTATATTTAATAGATTCGTGATCTTTTTTAAAAGTTTTCTCCCCTCTAATTCCAATAAGATATCAAATAATATTTAAAATAGATTAAAATAAAAAAAATTGTTGTTAATAATTTTGCTAAGAAAAAAATCGATCAAATAAATAAATTGATCAATGAATTTACTTTTTTTTTAAAACAATAAACTTATCAATCAAATAGGTATAATTGAATCTAGAAGTATTGAGAGTGTCAAAACTCAAAAAGCTAAATATATATTATGAAATACTTCACGATTTTAAAAGTCTATGCACATCGGTACGCTGGTTTAAATTCACCACATATTTATGATATGTAGTCTTGAAGTTACCCACATTGCGCCCAACACCAAAATATATGATTTGATATGTCATTCTTTCTCTTAGCAAATTCATGAATCGAGACACAAGAGCCTTTTTAATTGAGGCATGTATTTTATCTCTTTAGAATTCATAAAAAAAAATCAAAAAACAATTAAAATGAGGTAAATAAACACAATTGAAATATCAATAATATAAATTTAAGAAAGTGTATTTTGAAATTCAAAACGTAACAACCTATGACAATTATTTAATATTGACCTCACGACATGAGTATATTGAAGTTAAATGAAATTTTGGAATTCAAATAGGACACTTTAAATTTTAAGGACCAAAATAGGATTAGCCTTAAATTTAGGAAACCAATTTAGTACTTTACCCTAAAATTTTAAAAAATAACCACTTAAGTAAAACAACTTAAGCAAATAACTTAAAATTAAAAAATAATAACCTAAGCAAATAATAATTTATAATTTAAAAGAGTAATCTACAAATAATTCAAAATTTAAAAAGTAACGACCTAAATAAATAACTTAAAATTTATAAAGTAACAACCTAAGCAAATAACTTAAAATTTAAAAAATAAGAATCTAAGCAAATAACTTAAAATTAAAAAGTAACAATCCTAAGCAAATAATACTTTATAATTTATAAATAAAATTTTAAAGTTTTCTAGTGAACAACCTAAGAAAATAATAATTTATAATTTTAAAAATTTCTAGTGACAACACCTAAATAAATAATTAGTTTAACAATATTAAAAACTAAATACCTAACAACCTAAGAAAGTGTATTTAAAAATTTAAAAATAACAACGTAAGTAAATAATAATTTATAATTCATAAATAAAAAATTTAAAAATTTCTAATGACGACACCTAAGTAAATAAATTCAAAAATTCAATGTATGAGTGCCATGTTAGCAAAAAACTCCCTATTTATATTATTATAAAGATGAGCGCCATGTTAGAAAAAAACTGTATTACTATAAAGATTATTGGCAGTTACTCATCTATTTTCTAAAAAGAGTAAAGTATTATTTTTGTCTTTAACGTTTGGAGTAAGTCTTAAAATTATTCTTAACGTTCAAATTGTTTTATTTAAATCTCTAATATTTCAAAATTATCCCAATGTTATTTTATCGTTAGCAATCTGTTAACAGAATTGAGATAATTTTAAAATATTAAGGACTTAAATAAGACGAAAATATTAGGAACAAAAACCATACATTACTTTTATAAGAATTACCGAATCAAGTAAAATGATAATGAATTTTAAGTAAAAACTCACGTGTATTTGTATTCATGTAAAATTGATAGTTGATAATCGTTAGATGATAATTTAGTCAAATCTGTCAAATTATTTCATAGTTTTTGGCTATCAACTTCACATGAAAACAACTACATGTGAGTTTTTACCTGAATTTTAATAGAATGAATTGTATTATGAATTCAAAATTTTTACTCGTACTTATAAAATGACTAGTATATAAACTTTCGAAAAAAAAAAAAGAGCATGTACATAAGTATAAATTATATCTTTTTGTATCTAATATATCGAACTTCTTTAATGTTTAATTTAATTAAACTTTATTTTTAACTTTTTTAACAAATTTTAATTTTTCTACAATAATTTTAATTTTTTTTGACAGAAAATTATTAATTTATTTTTAATTTTGTTCATAATAAAAAAAATTTACTTAAAATAAAAATAATGTGATTAAGAGAAAAATTAAAAAATAAATTTATTTAGAATGAAAGTAATATGACTAAGAGTAATTCATTTAGATGCAATTAAAACAATAATTGAATAATTATTTTTGATAAAAATTAATATTATTGAAAGATAAAATTAAAATTTATTTTAAAATTAAAAATAAACTTTAACTAAATCAAGCATTAAAGATTAGAATTTCAATACATTAGTTATAAAATGTATAATTTATACTTTATTGTATATGTACCATGTTTTTTTTTTACAAATTTATTTACTAATCATTTTACAAAAGATTTCATTATGAGTAAAAATCTTTAAGAATAAAGTTTAAACAAATAAATTTATTTATGATGAAAGTAATATGATTAAGTATAATACTTAGATGTGGTTAAAAAATAATTGAATAACTATCTATTGTAAAAAAATGATATTATTAAAGGATAAAATTAAAATTTATTTCTATGTTAAAAATAAATTTTATTTAAATTAAACATTAAAAAAATTCGATATATTAAAAACAAAAAGATATAATTTATACTTTATTATATATGTATCATACTCATTTTTTTCCTTTTTTCCGAAAGTTTATCTATTAATCTTTCTAGAAGTATTCTATGATGAGTAAAAATATTAAATTCGTAATGCAATTTATTTCGTTAAAATTTATTTTTATTTTACTTAGTTTGGTAATTTTTCTAAGAGTAATGTATTATTTTTGTTCCTAATATTTTTGTCCTATTTAAATTTCTAACGTTTCAAAATCGTCTCAATTTTGTCTTGCTGTCAATTCTGTTAACAAATCTTAATAGCAGGACAACATTAAGATAATTTTAAAATATTATAGACTTAAACAAGACAATTTAAATGTTAGAGACAACTTTAAACTTTATTTTAAATATTAAAGACAAAAATAATATTTTAATCTTTTAAAAATTATGGACATCATTTCTCATATATTATATAATAAGTCTAATTATACTCATATTTAATATATAAAATAAATATCCTTATAAATTTTATGTGAAAATAGAATATTATGTTTGAACTAAATTCTAGATAATTAAATTATCATATTGTTTTTATCCTCTTATTAATCTTTTAAAAAAAAATAAAATTAATACAAAACTATAATATAATTCATTATAATTAATCTATATTTAATATATTAAAACACAATACAAACATAAATTTAACATAATTCACATACACAGTAAATGTCCAACGTACAAATTAAAAGAAAAAAAAAACGAGTTACCAATATACATAAGAAAGAACATTTTAGCAAATTTATTGTTCACGGAAATTTAATAAGTTCCCATAAGATGGGTACCTTTACTTCGTCTCGCTTCTCATTTATTCACTACGATGGATATCACTACTGTGAAAATTTTGTGAATCCCTGATAAGCCTCCCGTTACAGCCTTACAGGTAATTTATGCGGATACCCACTTTTACTTTTTATTTTTTATTTTTTTATTTTTTGCCATCTTAATTATATCAGTATATGAAGCAAAAGCATGACCGATACTATTACAATTTTCAAAACTACAATTCTAACCCTAGAATACGTTTAATGTGTATTTTAAAAACTTATTTTTATTCAACCTTTAACAATGTGTTCGATTAATTAAAAGTGTAATAATTTCAGGTGTTAAAAATATAAAAAACAGACCTTTTATAAAATAATACATGAAAGATAATAATTTATTCTCTAATTTTGAAAATAACTATATTACATGTTAACAAAAATAAATTATTAAATTTGTCATTTATATGAAATACATATTAAAATATATATTATATGTATTTATATTAAATGCTAGTAACTGATTTTGGTATATATATTGTATTTTTATTTCAGAAAATTATCGAAACAATTGCCATAATTACTACATAAAGTCATCCAATCAAATGTTTATGTTTTGATAGTTTGTGACAAAATAAATTATTGAGCAAATAATTAAACTGTTTGTATCTTTTTTTTAAGGTGGCACCTTATGAACGCCCAGCTCTCGCAAAGGTTTTCTTATTCCAGAGTGTGAGTTTCTATATATTGCTGTTTGTAGTATTAAGGGTCTTCACTCTTCAAGATAAGGTCTGGCCCGAATTTATTTGAATTTAGGTCCGGATGTATTATTTTTATTTGATAAAAATTTTCGAATGAATTTAGGTCAAAGTAGGTAGATTCGATTCCATTCGAAGTTATGCTTAACTAATAAAATATTTATTTTACAATAAAATTAACAATAAAATTTTATATTCTTATTATTCAATTAATATTTGAATAAAGTATAATTTTTTTCTGAAGTTTAACAAAAATTTTAACAATATCTCTAAGTTTATTTTATTTTAATTTTGCCTAAAAAAAATTTTATTTACATCAAATATATTCTTAGACGCTAATTTTTAAAAAAAGTTAGGACCAATTCAATAACAATTTCATAAGAACATTCTTTAAAATAAACAAATCAAGCATAATTTTCATGCATTATTATTGGATTAGTCTAATTTTTAAAAAATTTAGCTATCAAGAATATATTTGATACAAATCGAAATCTTTTGGGACAAAATTGAAACAAAATAAAATATAAAATTTTTACCTATACTTAATATTTATTAGATTTAATATTTAAATAGAAGAGTTTATTAATTTACTATAAAAAAATTTACAGTATATATTAATTATATATTGACTCGGTTTAATCCAATTCATTTCATATTAGTTTAAGACCAAGTTCGAGTTTTTAAAACAAACTCAGTAAAATATTAGGGTGGGAATTGAGGTTAATTAAAATAAACCCAGCCATTCCCTTTTTCCTTTTCCTAAATTCCTTTTCTTATAAACTTCCTTGTCAAGGTAGTCTAATAGTCTTGCTGCCCAAAAAACCAAAAAAATGGTACAAGATGGTTGATCACTCTTCCATTGGGTGACTTAAAAAGTCCGTTTTGCAATTTTTCCTAATCATTTTTAAGATTAATTTTAAAGAAAACTATTTTTATTTTTCAAATACCTTGTTTGCCTCATCAATTTGTATATAATGGCACTGTTCCATTTTGCAGCACCTGCTAGACTTCCTGGATTCCATGTATGTGTTGGAAGTGGGGGAGAAAGATTGGCTCCTGAGTGGTACCAACAACAAGGTGATTTTAATTGAGACCTAGGATCTTAATATACAACAATTTTACCATTTTAGGAATCAATATTGCCGTTAACAACTATATAATCATTCAAATTTAACTAATGATTACAGGGATAGAGTTAATTCTTAGCACAGAAATAGTGAAAGCAGACCTTGATGCAAAGTCTTTGAGCAGTGCTAATGGAGAAACAATAGAGTACCAGACTTTAATTATTGCAACAGGCTCAGCAGTAAGGATCATTGTGTATATCAGAAAAGAAGTTGAAATTTTGTTGTCCAAATTTCACACCCTTTATCATCATGCTAATACTTTACACTTTTTTTCCCCCTTTTAATTGAAGGTTATAAAGTTGACTGATTTTGGTGTAGAAGGGGCTGATTCTAAAAATATCTTTTACCTGAGGGAGATTGATGATGCTGAAAAATTGTACGAGGCAATCAAAGCAAAGAATAATGGGAAAGCTGTGATTGTTGGAGGAGGATACATTGGTCTAGAGCTTAGTGCAATTTTGAGGCTACACAATATTGATGTTACAATGGTCTACCCTGAACCTTGGTGTAGTAAGTAAACATATATATTTGTTGGTAATAATGAGTGGATATTTAGTTGTTTCTTTGTATTTCAATAACTGCATAAGAGTTCAATATTCAAATGAATGGGACAGGTATTGAATATCTAAAAAAGAAATCGAGGATTCTCCAAGAGCTAAGACAAAAAGAATATAACATAGTAAAATCCACTAGAACTTGATCATCCTGATTTTATAGGTCGTACCTCGACTTATTAAAAAACCTTTTAAAAGGATTCTAAAAAGAAAGAGTACACCAACTTATTCCATCTCTTGATTTGTACCTGTAAGAATATAATTGATGTTGCAGTGCCAAGACTTTTTACCTCCGAGATAGCTGCTTTCTATGAGGAATACTATGCAAAAAATAAGGGGGTGACAATCATTAAAGGAACTGTTGCTGCTGGTTTCACTGCTAATTCCAATGGAGAGGTAATGTTGCCTGCGATCTCTGCCCTATTGTAATTTTTTTCTAAAAGGATGATTTGAACTTTGAAGTTGCTAATCCAACTTAGCATGATTTCCATATACAATTCAGGTAAAAGAAGTAAAGTTGAAAGATGGAAGAGTTTTGGAAGCTGATATTGTTGTTGTAGGCGTCGGAGCAAAGCCTCTAACAAACTTGTTTAAAGGGAAAGTTGAAGAGGATAAAGGTGGAATCAAGGTTTGAAAGTCAAATTCAAATCTAGAGAGGCTTATGGCAGTTTTGCTTGTTCCAAAAATGTGCTAACAATGTTTTATTGTCAACAATAGACCATGATGAAATTGTGTTAAACTGTTAATGGTTACAGACTGATGCCTTCTTCAAAACAAGTGTAGATGATGTTTATGCTGTTGGAGACGTGGCTACTTTCCCTATGAAAATGTATGGTGATATGAGAAGAGTTGAACATGTCGATCATGCTCGCAAATCAGCCGAGCAGGCTGTAAAGGTTAGCACATTTAACTGTCAATCTTGGCCTTGAATGTATCACTATAGTGGCATCAACAGGACAATTCATTTTGTAATAATGGATTCCTTGATGTAGGCCATCAAGGCAAAAGAGAATGGGGAAACAATAGAGGAGTACGACTACCTTCCATACTTCTACTCTCGCGCATTTGACCTGTCATGGCAATTCTATGGTGACAATGTTGGAGAGGCAGTGGTATTTGGAGACAGAGATCCAAAATCAGCAAAGCCAAAGTTTGGAACATATTGGATTAAAGATGGCAAAGTCTTTGGAGTATTCTTGGAAGGTGGAACCCCAGAGGAGAACAAGGCTATTGCCAAAGCTGCCAAAGTCCAGCCTCCAGCAGAAAATCAGGATCAACTGGCACAGGAAGGTGTTTCCTTCGCTACTAAATTATGATAATTATTTTCTGGTCTAAAAATAAAGTTAGATCATTAATTTAGGAAGAAATATCATACATATGCATGTCCTCACAATAGAAAAGACTTCTTTTGTTTGATGATGATCTTCCAATTGTTTTGCTGTTTATGTTCTTGGATGGTTTGGATAACAGCTATCAAGTAGCACTCCACTTCAACTTTATTCAAGACACAAGAAAAGACACAAAAAAGAGAGATACAACATTTTGTGTTCTTATATTCTATTTGGTGATAAACTAGAACAAATTATGAAAATTCAATTTATTCTCATTCTCTGTTTAACAATGATTTACTGTGTCCGCGTGTCAAGACACATTTTGGTGTGTATCAATCCTTATTCTTAACATGTATTTTTGAAATAAATTTAGAAATAATACATATTATTAATTATTAAAATAAAAAATATTTTAAATACTTTATATAATTAAGAAAAATATTAAAAATAATTAAAAAATTAATTTATATTTTAATATCAATAAAATACTAAAATATCAGTACAATTTATCTAAAAAAGTACTTTATATTTATATATATGCGTATCCCCATATCTTATAAAAATTTCAAATTCACATTTCACGTGTTGTATTGTATCATATCCCATATCAGTATGTTGTATTGTATCATATCCCGTATCAGTATGTTGTATTGTGTGTTTGGGAAAATTATAAATAATTTTTAGGAATTTTAAGTTAGAAATATTATATTTTTATGTTTGGTTCAAAGTTTGAAAAACTATTTTTAAATAAATTTGATTTCAAAATATCAAAATACTATCATTTCAATTCTCACTTTCTCTTTGAATATATGGAATCTGAATAACAAAACCACACATACTAAGAAGAATGAGGAGATTTCCACTTCACATGAAGGCTTCTTTCACCTGCTAACGTACTTTCTCACTTCTCTTTAGCCAATACCACTCTTTAGCCAATACCAATAGTGCAGCAGGACGCAGAGAAAATGTCTATCCAGTAATCCAGCATTTCAATTTCTAATTGTGACTATTTCGGATTATCATTTTGCTCTTGCATTACCTTGGCAAAGTTCTGATTGGTCTATAAATTACAATCCAATGCGGCCACGACATTTGGCAATGAGCTTTTTAATAAAATCTCTAAAATCATGTTCCTATATATCCTACTTTTAAAAGGCCTAAAATCTTAAAAATACAAAGCTTCCGTTTCTTAATATCCTGATCTAAACATATGCTCGACTTACAAAACCAAATCCTCCTGTAGTCGTGACGGTTAGCATTTTGTGGAATGGAATTAAATTTTGGAAGAAGCTTAAGCAGGGATTTCATTGGGTATTATCAGAAATCTATCAGCACATGATTTTACCAACTATCAAGTAATCTTTCAACATTAACACAAAAAAGATAATCTCGATTGTTAATTCAAACTAATAGCCTGTTAATTCTTGCCTATTCTAAAAACAAACTGAATTAAAGAGATGCCCATAGGCTAAAAATGAAGAAAGGCAAACCAAGAAATAAACTCATTCTGTGATTTCCAAATTGAAGTTCCATAACATCAATAAAGTCGATAAAAATATCAAACCAAATTCTTCCAACATATATCACAACAATTAACTAAAACTAAGATGCTCTAGATTGGCAATCTTTCCCGGGAATAAAAGTTGAAGAACCAACCACTTAGTCAAAGAGACTGAATCCCATGTCCTGTAACACAAACAAAACAATCAGATTACAATAATAATAATAGTAATAGTAATTGTAGTAGTAATAGCAGTGACTTACATCATCTGATTCTTCCTTCTCTTCAACCTTCTCCTCTTTCTTTGACTCGGAGGCTGAGGGAGCAGCAGCACCTCCGCTAGGAGCAGCGGCAACGGCCACAGCACCGCCACCACCGGCAGGCACCGAAGCAAGCTTTTCCCTACCGGCGGCAATGACCTCTGTTATGTCTTTGCCTTTCACTTCAGACAAAAGAAGCGTTATCCTTTCATCATCAGCTTCAGCTCCAACTGAACAATTTCAAAATAAAAATTTCACCTTCAAATCACCGATCAAAATATTCCACAAATCAACAAAAAAAAAATAAAGAAAATAATATGAAAAAAAGAATTGGATTAATGGAAAACACGCTACCGCAGCCGAGGATGTCCTTGATGTCGCCGGCGGAAGGGGAAGTGTTGCCGCCGAGAACAGCGAGGAGATAGGCGGCGATAACCTTCATCTTCGTTCCAGAACAATGTGTCGCGAGTTGCAGTGGGATCTGACTAGTGAATTGGCGAAAGTGTTCTTTTGTTTTTTGTTTTCTTTTTTTTTTTTGCAGTACTGCAAATTCATAAATAGGGTTCCATTTCGGCACAATAGCTTCTAGGGTTTTAGTACCCGTGACCGACCCGTATCTTCGGCCCTATCGGATACACTGGGGGCCTCTCTTAAGCCCATTACGAAGTTTCTTGCCGGGAAAAAAAATACCAATAATGGTTCATTTAGTTTTTTTTTTGTGGTCAATGTCCAAAACAGTTTTTTGTGGTCGGAATTCGGAAGTAACTTGGTTATTGTTCAATTTAATTATTAACTTTATCCGTCCAAAAAAAAAATTATTAACTTTATAAAAAGGAATTTTAAGATAAATAAAATAAATATAATATCACTACATTTTTATCCATTTTTACTTATTTTGTTATCAATAAAAACGAGATGAAAATTTTTGTTATTGCAAATGAAATATATTCCAAAAAATGAAAGTATATCTCTTATTATCTCGTTAACACTTTCAAAGAGATACATGTAATATCATATTGAGCACTATGCAAAAAAGAAATTGACCCGGACAAAATTTGAGTTCTACATAAGTGATTTTATGTAATGTGGTTGCATATTAAGCCTCAAAGGCTCAAATGTTCTCTTTTTCTTTTAGAAATTCTATACTTTAATCTGCTGAATATGTTCGAATGATGTTCGATTATCATAAAAAAATTATGCTGCAACATTGTAATGGTGCTTTATGTTAGGGTTGGGAGCATCAAGGTGGGTGCTAATCTATCTAAATTTGATAAGTGGGGCAAAGATGAATATGATGATTCTACATCACGAGTAGCACAACCAATTCGATGATTTGCGCCAATGCTTGACATGGAGGACAAGGATTATCACGATAAGAAAAGCAATGATACTGAATATCATTGGATTTAGCGTCGACCTGTACTGACGGATTTAGCATCAGTTTTTTTGATAGAAAAGAAGAGAAATTCGTTGCCAAAAAAAAAAATTACCGTCGGCATAGATTTTTCGTTGTTAAAATCGACGGTAATTATTCGCACGAAAACGTAATTCACCCGCGCCAATTTTATCATCGGAGTTTTCGTCAGTATATTCCGCCAGTATCACAGTTTAGTGAAACACGCCATTTTGGTAATTTACCGGCAAATTAATCCGCCAGTAAATTCGACAGTAAAATTAGGGTAAAATTAATGCAGAATTCTTTCTCCCTCACTTTTGCGAACACTTTATCTCTCTTCTCTTTCTCTCTCCCTTCTCGTCTTCTCTCTCCCTTGCCGTTGAAGTTGTCATCATCACCACCACTTGGAGCACCCATTGTAATCGCCGCTACATATCGTCATTGATTCTGCTGCTGTTGTCCCTGCTGTTAAGAACGCCACAGTTGCTGTTCATGTTGTCATCATTGTCGCCTCTGTCACCACCACGTTAAAGAGACCTTGCAGCCGCTATTATCAGATTTATTGTTGGTATGGTTATTTTATTTTTTCAGATTATTTTGTGAGTTTAGCATTTTGTTAGGATTTTTGTTAAATCAATGATTAAATTTGTTTAATAAAGTGTGTGATTAGGAGTTGTTGTATTAATTTAATGTAAGTAAAAATTAAATAATCTTAGGGCGGTTAGATTAAGAGTGCTTGAGTTGTTGAAAAATTTTAGTTGAGTTTAGTGAATGAGTTTCTTTCAATTGCATTAAACTTATGTCGCTTATTTTTGTGATATATGTTGTTAGTTTGGTGAAATTAGAATTAAGTTTTACTTAATTGGAATAATAAGTTTTACTTATTCTTTCAAATTAGTTTTTGAATTAGTTTCAACTTGTGAATTTAATAAGTTGTTCTTTTTATTAGGATGATGTTATTTTCTCTGAGATCGGTTGGAGTTTGCTTTTTTGTTATCTGTGCAGTAATATTCTAGGTTGGTTTTCTATCTCTGAATATAATGAATTGTTTAAATTTTATGTTGGACTTACCTTTCCTAGGATAGAGTTTTAGGATGGAAGTGGGAGAAGGTCACGTAATAGTGCCTTCTCGAAACCAGCGTTTGCTTGAAAATTATGGAGTTATAAGGGGTTGGGCATTAGAATGGTTAGGATTTGATGTTTTATTGAATGGGTGTATGTTATAATACCGATTTATAAGCCACAAAATCTTAAGAACCCAAAAAGTAGAATGCAGATATATGCATGGTTTTGAAAATTGAACCTGACCGGTCGGTTCAACCGGATTAACTGGGAACCGGTCACCTAGCCGGTCCGGATAAGGTCAAAAATCGTCTGGCAAAAAACCGGTAAAAACCGGTCAAATCGGCGATTAACCGATGAACCGGAAGAACCGTCCGATTTTTTAGCGGTTTTTGGTTTGAAAGTTCAAATGCTAAACAGCGTCGTTTTGGCTCTTTAAAAAAAAAAGAAAGAAAATGCCTAAACGTAAACGAAGCCCTAAATCTTAATCAGTTTCCAGAAATCACCCAAGCTCCAGAAATCACCCAAGCAGTTCAGCACCCACAGCCATCAGCCCTCTTCGCAGTCGCATAGCCACCAGCCCACCACCACCAATCGAGCAGCCCACCGCCATCGCCACCGCATCCCGCAGTCAAAGCAGCGACGACGTTGACCACTGCAACCACCACCGCGTCCTGCTTCATCGTCGAGCTCGCCTCCTCTTTCATCGTCGCCGAGCTCGCCTCCTCCTTGGTCATCGCCGAGCTCGCTTACTCGTTGGTCGTCGCCGACACCGCGTCCTCTTTTGTCGCCGTTACTCACCCCCGGTAATACTCTGTTCTTGATTTATTTGCTGCCTTCTGATTTTGATTTATGAGCTCGCCTCTTTCTGATTTTTTGTGCTTGTTTTTATGATTTATTTGTTTGCGATTTTGATTTATTTGCTGCCTTCTGATTTTGATTTTCTGTGCTTGATTTTGTTTTTTTATTTGCTGAGATTATTTGTTCATGATGAATTTGTTTGCTACTTCATGATTTTGGTTTTTGATTTTCTGAGGTTATTTGTTCATGATGAATTGATTTTGGTTTTTGATTTGCTAAGGTTATTTGTTCATGATTTTCTGCACCCCCTCAACTCTCATAACAGCCACAGAGAGAAGCTGAATCTCTCTGCCCTGCATCGTTCCGCCGCTCGCGCCGCTCTCTGCGCCGCCATGAGCTCAGCCGCCCACCACCAACTCTGGGCGGCACTACTTCTGCTCTTCTTCCCCTTTTCATTTCCCAGTCTATCTCTGCTACATTCCAGGTCCCCTGCCTCATCCCTGTTTCCTGCTTTGTTTCTTTACTTTATTTTATTAATTCTGTTGTTAATTTTAGTTAGATTGCTGATTAATTCTGTTTGTTAGGATAGATAGATATATATGATGTTAGGTAGCTAGGTTGTGGTTAGAGGATTCTAGGCCTGATAATTGCTCTGTTCTTGATTATCCAACATGGCTTAATACTGCTTGTTTGCTGAATAATTTTGGTGTGATCATTGTTGTGCTGTTTCTGTTTCATGTGACCTGATTCTACCTGCTGCCCTGCTGAAATGTACTTGTGAAATTAAGTTGATGCTGCCTCTGTACATGCAATCCATGCTTTTCTCATGTTAATTGCAATTTTTGGATTCATGTGCTTATATTTTGCTGCTACTTGCTGCCCAAAATTCTAGAAATTGCTCTATTTTTAAACTTGCTACTTAAGAGTTGAACGTGGCACTTTTCAAATTCTTAGTATCACTATATTTCTCTTCCTTAATGATCTATGAAGTTGTTTAGTTATAAACTTTGATGTTTGAAGTTGATTGTGAACCTCTAATATTAAGTTATGGATAATTTATTATGTGAAATTTTAAATTTTTTAAGTTAGAAATTATTGAATTTATATATTTAAAATTATTTTTAGGTTTTTTAATAATTTTATTTAATATTTAATTAAACCGATTGAACTCCGGTCAAACCAATAAACCATTGAACCAGTGATCTCACCAGTTTATTGACCGGTCCGATTCTTGCAACCTTGGTTATATGTCACGTACCACACTAAGTCTAGATCATTATGAATTATGAGAAATTAGCTTCAAGCTATATTTCTAATGATATAACTTTTCTAAGACTCAAACAAAATTAAAGTGGATTAAAGTTATTTCCCAATAATCGCTAATCACTAAGATGAAGAACGAAACCAATCCTTAAACAATAATAAAAGCATTAATCAAGAGTAAAAGAACAAATAATTATTAATCCATTCAAATAAATAGAGCTCCTAACCTTAACAATGGAGGTTTAGTTGCTCATTGTGTAGAAAATCCTAGCAGAAAAAAGTGTAAAAGTGTGGAATAAAAATTAGGAAAAGAAAAGTCATTGCGTAGGCGTATCTCAATCCTATTTATAGTCCTAATTAAAATAAATTTGAAACTTAAATAAAATCTTAAGAGATTTTTTCTAATATTCATATGATTTACAAAATAAAATTTCCAAAAACCTTGTTTATTTGTTGCACTATGTGGTCCCAATTGAATCCATGTTCTCGGCGCTAAACGCCAGTGAGTGGGCATTTAGTGCCAGACATCCAGAATTCAGGCACGAATTACGAGGCTTATGGTGCCAAACGCCGAGTGGTGGCATTTAGCGCCGCCTATACATAGGAGAATTGTTTCTTTTAACCTCTTGTGGTCGTGCGTACGTGCGGTACATGCGTATGCATGACTTCCCTTTCTGCTCTAGTGATGGGTACGTAATGACGCTTCTTTGCTTCTTCATGCACTTTTCTATCAATTCTTCATCCGAATGCTACCTGAAATCAATCAAAAGCTACAAAACTCAAAGTAGCATCCAATGGGGCATAATTTACTAAAGTCCCTTAGCAAATCAACAAAAACCATATAAATCACACAAAAAAGATACGAATGATGCTCACACATCATCCACTAGGCAATTTTAGTATCTAAACAAACAAAGTTCAAGCCTAAGGTTCTTCCTATTGCAAACTGGTTCAATGTACTAAATCTCAGCTCTTCCCAACGCCTCTCAGTGTCTTTAATATCCAATATCACAGTTGATCAATATTCAGTATTCAATTTAGTAGCAACAAACACAATTAGAAAGTAAGTATAGCAAGTAATACAATTAGCAATTAACATAATATTCAGATAGGCAAACTAGATACAATATGCACACTCAAACAATAGCAAAAAGATAAACATGATGCATGCTTGTCCTACTGGCAATAAGCTCATATGTCAGTTATACTACCAAACTCGACACAAAATCTGGCTGGCATCACTCGGATCGGTCTCTCGGTGCGCATCCCCAAGAGGAATCAAATAAGTCATGGGTACCATTATGTCAACAGAGAGTACCGTCTCACCTTCTTCTAGAGGTACAAATCGTGCCACGACAACAAAAAATGCCATCTCATTTTAAACGGAAAGTGACATCTCACCTTGCATTTGAGAAAATGTGGACAGTATAAAACCACCATCCCCACATCACATCTCAACCATGAAACAATCAGGATGGAACTACCGTCCTTTCCAAGTGCGAGTGCTAAATCAATACGCAAGCGGGATGAAACCCACTACCTTGCACACAAGCGGGACAAACCCATGTCTTTGCCAATTAATAAACACGCAAGCGGGATAAAACCCACAACGTTGCCACGCAAGCGGGATAAATATCTGAACTTGCCAATTCAGTCTTTCAGACCACATTCAATGAATAATCAATACGCAAGTAGGATAAGACCACCGTTCTTGCCAATTTAGTCATTCATACCACAATCACTCATAATTATTGACTTTAATCATTTTCAAAAGTTACTAGATTCATTAACCCTAATTCTTTATCAAAATATCAATTTCAATATCTCATGAGAGGGGTAATACCATTGTCCTCACCACACACAGGATAAACCTCCATCCTCACAATATTTTCCTCTGGTTAACCAAGGGTTTATCCGAAAATAATTCAATTCAATTCATTACATCTCTCCTAGAGTATTCAAGGGTTAATAATTAGTTATTCAACTCTATACGGAGGTTAGTGGGGGTTATAAACACACTGGGAAGCCTAAACATGTCAAAATCATCATTTTGGCCAAAACAGGGCAGTCATGTGTGTGCCTCGTGCGTATGCGCAGAACCACTCACTGCTCAATTGGGCTTTTCAAATGATGTGTACGCATGCATGGGTGCCGGATATGTGCAAAACTTGTTACTACCCCTTTTAATGCTCAAAAGGATGCGTATGTATGGGGATACGTACACACGGGACTCAACTCTGCCAAAAACACTACAACTCTACATAATTCAGTTTTTCACACCCATTCTCAATCATAAAAAATTTTTGCGACAAAAATCAATTTTCATCCATTCTTGGATGGTTTTAAAGCTCTTATCACCAATTTTAAGTAAGATAAGTTTTATCCAAATCCGAACTTCGAGCGCCAAGTTATAACCCGACGAAGTTGCTCAAAACCCACAATGTATACAATTTTCTGCATAATGTTCATTATAACATATTTTAACTTCTTTCATTTTAAACCTAACATAAATTAATCTTTAGACACCATCTATGCTCAATTTTTAACTCTCAATCATATCCTAGCCATCTAAGGCCCAATCCACCAATTCCAACTCAATTATCATTTCCAATTCATATTAATTCCATTCAAAACAACCATAATTCATTCACACATAATAATTCAACAATTTTCAACACCTCCATTGAGGCTTATCACTTACCAAAAGGGCGCATCTCACTCAAACACGGCCTTCAGCCCAAGTTTTTATACCAATAGCCATTATAGGCACTCAAATCATAATTTATATCCAACTCAATCATACATATAACTAATCAAAACTCATTTCTCAAATTCATACCACATCACATAATTAATCATTCATCACCCAACTATCAATCATTCACACTAATCCATTAGTATCATTCATACAAACAATTATTTCTATTTAACCCTATCCTAGAGGCATTTAACTTAGGTTTTCACGTAACCTTGTTGACGGTAATTTTCTAACTCTTGAATTTTCTCTTTGAATGGATCCAAGCTTCCATTAGCACCACCAAGCCTCCACCAAGTGCTCCGCAAGCAACCCAAGTGCCAAACCTGTACAATCAACTCAACCTAAGCAAGCCATCACCCTTAATCAATCTAATTAATTAATTTACACACTTTCAAGTTAGGGTTTTTGCATGTAATTAGGAAAAATCAAAGGAAAAGAGTTTCCTTACCTTGTATCACTTAACCTTAGATCAAAACCTTGCTAGAACTCAAGATTAAGCTTCCCTAAACACCACACACATACTAAAACGCAAATTTGAAGGAGAAAACAAAAATAGCTTAAGGTTCTTAGGAGTACTCACTATAAAAGTTTGCTAGAAACGAAGATGACGATGAGGTGGTCGTGTGGCCACAAACGGGTTGTTTATGATTGTGATGAGTGATGATGATAATAAGTTGTGATGATAATAGATAGATTCATAATGAATTATGTGGTTTTAATTTTGGAATAATTAGAATAAAAGTGGTAAAATTGAGTATAGGCGTGTTGTGGAAAGGATATGGAATTACTTTGAATATAATTGCTGTTGTTTTGGGGTGTGAAACTTTGGTTTACAATGGAGAATTTGGTAAAATTAGAGGTTTGGTGCTTATTGGTAAAAACTTCATTTTAACCAATTTTTGTCAAACTTGTTTTAAATGAAAATTGGGTTCGTAAAGTTTGTGACGTTCAAAGAACAGATTAAAAATAATTTTTAACGAAAAAGTTATGCGCGTTTAAAGTTTAGTGTGTAAATTTGATTTCTACAGACTTAACAGCTTTTTTGAAAATCACAGGAAATGCATACACGGACACATGCATGCGTACGTGAGAATTCTTTCTGTTTTCAACACTCGCGTATGCATGGAGTGGATACGTATGCGAGATTGTCAAATTTTGTAAACATGCATACGCATGAGGCATGCGTACGCGAGAATGCCCAATTTTCAATGCATGCATACGTGGTGATATGTATGCGTATGCAAGCCACCCCCTCTATTTTGGGCACCCGTGTATGTGGTGCAGATTTTAAAAACCACAACTGAACTGGCAAGTGCATCGAGTCGTACCAAGTAATACCCCAAGTGAGTGAGCGTTGATCCCACAAGGATTGATGGACCAAGCAACAATGGTTGAGTGATTCACTTTATCAGACAAGTAAAAAGGAATGTTTTGAATTTAAATTGCATTAAAAGTAAATCCAAAAGTTTAAGAAAGTAAGTAGTAAATTGATTGTGAGAGTTATATGAAAAAACAATAATGGTTTTAGAGATATTTGTTTTTTCGGGTTAATTATAATTCTTACCAACTACTTTAATCATGCAAGATTCAATTTATGACCAACTTTAATTGATTAAACCCTAATTTCTTAGTGATTTAATCTCCTCTAACCTAATCAACCACTAATTCCTTGGTCACTTGGTTCAGATCAAAGGTTTAAGTCCAATTCTAATTTATTAGCCACACAAACCCTAAACACCCAGAGATCAGACGATTATATGTCACGTATCACGTTAAGTCCAGGTTATTAGAGAATTATGAGGAATTACTATTAAGCTGTTATTCAAGTGAGTTAACTTTTTCAAAATTCAACAAGAATTCAAGTGGAAAGAGAGTTATCTTCCAATATACTCTAATTTCTAGGATGAAGAACAAAAACAATCCTTGAATTTATATCAGTACATTAATTAAAAGTAGAATGACAATAGTGTTAATCCATCAAAATAAAGAAAGCTCCTAACCTTCACAGAGGCGGTTCAGGTACTCATGGCTTAGAGAAAACTAAGATTTTAAATTTTGTAAAGTGCAAAATGAGGAAGAGAAAAAAGAAGAGAGCCCGAAGGGCTGAATCTTTTCTCCTTTTATATCTAACCTAATTGATTTGAAAATAAAATAAAATAAAATAATCTAAAACCTAAAACATTGTGTTTTGTTTTAAAATAAAATGAAAAGAAGATAGATAATAAAAGGAATTAAAATTAAAATAAGACCCACAAAGCTTCCTTAGACTCCAAAAATGCGCTACTTGTGCTAAACGTCAGGCTCGGTGTTTAGCGTCGATGAGGCAGAGAGAATTGTGTGAGTTGCTGTCTTTCTGCTACTAAACGCCAAGGTTAGCGTTTAGTGCCACTAGCATGTGATTTTGGGCACTGGTTACGAGGTATCTGGCGCTAAACGCTAGGTTGTGGCGTTTAGCGCTAGCTCAATAGAAGCTTTGCACAAAGTACAAGGTACCTGGTGCCATTTGCCAAGTAGCGGCGTTTAGCGCCAGCTTGACAGCATCCAATTTTCTCTTTCTTCTTCTGAACGAACTCTATCAAACTCGTCCGATTTTTTTAAATTAATAAAATAACAATGCGCATCAAAGTAGCATCCAAACAGACCTCAAATATTAAAATATCCTAAAAACTTAATAAATACATATCTAAAATACTAATAAAATATAGAAAATATGCTCACGCATCAGTATGCGGGAGTTGCTCACGTACACAAGTTTGTTGAAAATTACATCCATGCATACACATGACCACCCTGTTTTGGAAAAGTTATATTTTTGTGATTTAAACCTATTTCTAGCCTTTTAAAACCTCTATAGTTACCTTGTAAGGTCCTATACTTAGTCCCTAATCATAAAGAGAGGGCTTAACCCAGAAAGGGAGTTAACCTGGTAGTAGAGAAAGATTTTGAAGTGATGATTTGTGTTTGAAAAGTGCGGACAATACTGAATATGAAATGAATGAAGGCTAAATTGATAACGATTGATTGATATTGAATGATTATAGGATATGCATTTCTGTTATCTGAGATACGAGTTTTTCTGTGTAGATGCAATGGCTTGCCACCACTTACTCCAGGTTGAGACTCGATACTCTGTTGACCCTACATCGGAAGATGTGGCCGGACACTTTAACTCCCTAGAAATTCCTCTAATTAGATGATAAATGAATGATTATGATACTATGCATATACTCTTGGGATGCGCGCACGGAGGGACTATCCAGGGTTAGCTATCGGACATGTGGGTTTGGCTATATAACCGACAGATGAGACTCATTAGCCATTGGGCAGGCATACATCATATGCATTTGTATTTTTTACTTGAGTGTGCATTACTTTGGCTTCCCTAACTGATTAGCCACGCTTAACTGCTTTTGTCCTACTTGCTGTAATTGCATCCTATATGTGTTTTCCTTGTCTATATTGTATGTCTTTATAATTGAGAGACCCCTCATGCTGAAAGAGGTGACGCTGAGGGTAGTTCCACCGGTGAATAGGAGGTTTGGGTTAACAGGAGGTGAAGAGTTAGATTAGAATTAGAATCCATGAATAGATTCCAGAATTTTCTGGTTTAGTTTACTTTCTTAAGTTTAAATCTGAGTGTCGAAGTTCTAGAAATGCCTCTGGTTTTTCTGGGATCTTATATATTACCTATGTTAGCATCTTTACCACGCTGAGAACCCCAAGTTCTCATTCTATACATATATTGTTGTTTTCAGATGCAAGTCAAGAGGCACCTCGCTGAGCGTCTAGAGTTTCCTGTGCAAGCGAAGTTTGGCTTTTGGGATGCTATATTTTGTACTTATGCTATGTATATAAATGTATATAGAATCTCCTCTGTATATATTTTATGTTTGTTCCTCTTACAGGTTGACTTGGAGAAACAGGTTGTCAGTCTTCTGTTTTTGGGATATTTAGGTTGTATATATGTACATATACTCCGGCCGGCCTTGGCTTCACAAGTCGAGTCTGGAGCTTGATATTTTGTATCTTTTGGTATTATTCTCTTTATGTAGATAAGATTTATCTCTTCTTTTATCTGGTTATCCTTCTACGTGTACGATGCGTTTTTCTTCTTGTAGTTTTTGCTTAAGCTTTTCTTCAAGGCTCCTCGTTATGACTTCCTTTCAACTATGTGTGTGTGTGTGTGTGTGTGTGTGTGTGTGTGTATATATGTGTGTGTG
>NC_029777.3:63732309-63749694 GCF_000817695.3 Arachis duranensis
ATATATATATATATGTATTTTCTTTTAGAGGTCGTAATACCTCGTCACCTCTGCTTTACAACTTAAGCGCAAGGCTCTATGTCGTAGGGTGTTACATTATGGTATCAGAGTATTTCGTTCCTGTAAAGCCTGAGGGATAGAATGACTATGCTTTTGGGCATACTCTAGGTGTGTGTATATGCTGATTAGGATATCTATCTAGTATATGTGGCATATTTGTTCATGAACATGCATTTGGGACTTCAAAGTACTAGACTTGAGATATTGAGATTGATCACCTTGATATCACTTGTTTGGTGTGAACAGGTACCAGATGGTGACTCTTGGATGCGGACGCGGCCAAGGGAGAGGTAGGAAGAGTAATATGGAACCCAAAACGATTGAAAATAACCCTGTGAACTTCATGACTGTCCTGGAGAACTTGGCTGTGGCTATTCATGCTACAGCCGAGGTGTTAGGAAACCAAGTTAATAATGGGAATGGCGGTAATAGAGATAATGGGCCGATGACGGTCGCAACTTTCCTGAAGATAAATCCACTAAACTTTAGAGGAACCACGAACCCCATAGAGGTTGACAATTGATTTCAGGCGATGGAATGAGCTTTATAAGAATAGTAAATTCCTAAAGATCAATGCATTGAGTTTGCGACTTATCAGTTAATGGGCGAAGCTCAGTATTGGTGGCAGGAAACGCGACGTCATCTACAACGAGACAATGCTGCGATACCTTGGGATGCATTCCAATCTGAATTATACAAAAAGTATTTCTCCAACTCAGTCAAGACGACTTAGGAGGTTGAATTGCTATAATTGAAGCAGGGTCCAATGTCGATAGCCGAATACACAAGTAAAGTTGAGGAATTGTGTTGATTTTCTAGGATTTGCCAGGGTGCTCTGGGATTCTCAAGGATTTGTCAAGGTGCTCCGGGATTCTCTAGGATTTGTCAATGTGCTTGATAAGTGAATTTCTTATACGCTTTTTCATTGCATTTTCATATTATTTTTAGTTAGATTTTATTAACTTTAGAAAGTTTTAGTATGTTTTAGTGAAAATTTTACTTTTTGGATGCTACTTTGAGTTTTTCTATTTTTCCTGTGATTTTAGGTGATTTTTAGGCAAAATTAGCAAGATTGGCAAAGTCTTGTTTAGAGCAGAAGAAAGGATAGTAGATGTTGTCAAGTCCTAACCTCTGTTCATTCCAACAAGCATGTCTTCAGCTACAAAGGTCCAATCGACACGTTCTCAACGGCGTTGGAAAGCTAACTTTTAGTGCTTTCCAGCAATATATAATAATCTATACTTATTTTCTAGATCACTACCCATAACTGGCGTTGGACGTCTATATCTGGAGTTCAACGCCCCAAACGGAGCAAACCCAGCATTGAACGCCCAAGCTGGTGTTCAACGCCACTAAAGGACCAAGGGAGCACGAGTTCAGCCCCGTAACTGGCATCAACGCCCATTCTCCAAGTTGAATGCCAGGCTTGGACGAGCACAAGACCAAAGTGGGCCCAAAGTGGATTTTTGCACTCTTTAGCTTAGTTTAGTTTATCTTTGTACTTTTTAAATTTAAATTAACATCTTTTAGGGTTAGCATCTCCTATATATAGAGGAGATCACTTAGGTTTATGCATCAACTTGTATCATACTTTACATCTAAGTTTTCTCTGTAAATTATGAACAACTAAACCTCCTAGGTTAAGATTAGGAGCTCTGTTGATTCCCGTGGATTAATAATATTACTGTTTCTATTTCAATATATGTTTGATTCTCTTCTATGATGTATTGTCGTTCTTCATCCAAATGAGATTGGGTATATCCCTTTCTCTACATGAGTTCTATATGAGTCCTGACCCGGATAGTATTGAGCTAAAACTTGAGGATACATCACCTGAACCAATAACTCATCTGGGCTAATCGAGGATAAGTGACATATAATCTGGTTAGTTATGGGTGATGAGGTTTTTGTGGCACTAAGGCTAGAATCATAAAGCATCATTTTTCGATCCGGAAGATCTGACCTTGTCTGTGGCATTTCGAGTAGGATCATAAAGGAGAATAAATTGCGTGGGCTTTATCCTCGGCCATATTACTCTTCTCTTTCTCCATATTACTCTTTATACACTTCCCTTTTTCCTCTTCCCACCTCACTTGGCCGAAGCCTTCTGATAAATCCCAATTTTGTGGTTTATCTTGTATTGAATTTTGGAGATTTTATCAACTTTTCTATATTTATTCAATGAAATAGCATGGTTTTGTGAATTTCTTCTAATTTGTGCTTAAGAGTAAAAACATGCTTATTAGGCCTTTAAATCGCTAATTTTAATTCACTTTAATTCCATCCGATACCTTGATATGTTTGTTAAGTGATTTCAGGATTAGAAGGTAAGGATTGGGTTGAAGGAATAAAGAAAAAGCATGCAAAAATGGGGAATTCATGAAAAAGTGAGGATTTGCTGAACTCAAGGCCACGCGTACGCATCACTCACGCGTACACGTGAGAAAGAGATTCGCCAGCGACACGCACGCCTCACCCACGTGTACGCATGAAGAGAAATTTTGCCAGTGATGTGTACGCGTGACCCATGCATACGCATGACAAACTGCACATGAACTCACTAAAGGCAATATGCTGGGGGCAATTTCCGAGCTCAAGGAGGCCCAAATCCAACTCATTTCTGATGCTTTTGAACCCAAAGATTGCAAGGGAATTGGGGGAGGGGTAGTCATAGTATAGTTTTTGTCATGTTTTAGGGTAGAAATCTAGAGAGAGAGGCTCTCTCCTCTCTCTAGATTGTAGGGTTCTTATTTCAATTCTTTTTAGATCTATATTTTAATCTTGTTTCATTTTAGTTTTTTTTTTACTTTTATTTGTTCTAGCTCTTTAGTTTATCTACTTTTCTTGTCAATTTCTATTTTGCTCTCTTTTATGTTTATAAACTTGTGTTAGATTTTAATTCCTTTTAATGCAATTTCATGATTTCATGTCTTTTTATGTTTATCTTAATTGCTATTGTTGATTTCTTGCTTATGTTAGTTATAGCTTTTATTAATTCTTGCATTTTGTGATGTTTACGTTTATTGCACTCTAGATGTTTGTTAAAATATTTTCACTAGTTTTATAGTAGTTTTCTATACTCTTGGCCTATGCTATGGGAATTGGGTGACCTTGAGTCATTGGGTCTCATTGAATTGGTGATTTGAGAAACCTTAATGGTCAATTTAATAACCATTAACGCTAACCTACTACTAAGTCAATTAGTAGCTAGGTTAGGACTTATGGATTGATGTTGATCGAACCTATTTGACGTACTTCAAGAATAGAAGTAGACTTAATGGGCTGGTCCCTCATAATTGTCAATACATGGTTTGTAGATAAAGATGGTGATCTCAATTTCCAAGCCTTAGCCAAGAGTTCTTTTTCTTTCCTTTATTAGTTAATTATCATTTACTTTCTTGTTATTTACTTTTCTTGGCAAATACCAAATCAAACCCCCTTGTCCCCTTCATAGCCAATAATTGATCACTTCATTGCAATTCCTTGTGAGACGACCCGGGATTTAAATACTTCGGTTTATTTTCATTGGGGTTTATACTTGTGACAACCAATATTAAAACTTTAATTGAGTATTATTTGTTGGTTGGGAACTATACTACCAACGAAACTATTTTGTGTGAATTTCCTAATTAACATAAAATAACTCTTTCAAGGTTTTGGCGCCGTTGCCGGGGAATTGCAATGTTGTTATATTATTGGCTATTGTGAATATGTGAATATATTTCTTTATGGTTATTTCTTGGTCTTGGTAGTAGTTATGAGTTTGTTTTCTTTATTTCTTATTAGTTTTTATCTTTATTTTCTCTTTGCACTATGAATTCTCACCCTTTTGGCTATGAGTGTGGTTACAACCATGTTGTAGGAGATGGAAATTACAATGACAACATGCATCAAAGATGGAACAATCAAAGATGGGAGGAGCCTTAAGGATTTGATCACCCTTCTTGGCAACAACCTTCCCAAATGTGATATGAGTAAGAGCCATTCCATGATGCATACCAATCAAATGGCTATGGTGGACCCCATTGTGATTATCAACTTCCACCACCTTATGCCTATGAACTCCCTCCACAATATAGCCCTCAACCATTATACTCACAAGTCTCATACCATCAAACACCTCCATATGAGCTCATTCCATATCCACCATACCAACCACCTTGTGAACCATATGAAACATATGTAGAACCACCCCAATTCCATCACTAATACCCCTAAGAACCACCACCTCCATGTCATACCAAGATGAACCACCTCCCATGTATGAGAATTTTCAACCACATAATGAATTCCTTTCTCCACCATAACCCTCCATGGAAGAATACCCATATCCATCCATCCAAGAGCAATATGATCCTACTTATACTAGTCAAGCAGAACAAGAGCCAATGGATCGCTTCAAGGAAGCAATGGATTGACTTCAAGCAATCATCCATCAAAAGAAGGAAGAGGAAGCCCAAAGAACGAACGAAGCTATCGAGGCTAACCTTGCCAAAATTAAAGCCAACTTGGACTCATGGGATTTATATCGTAGATAAAACATCTCCACTGATGAATGTGAGAAATTAACGGAAGAGTGGAGCATGAAGGAGATTTTAGAATCCCCACATGAGAATAAGGAAATGAAGTGTGTTATGCAACAAGTGGAAAGGATGGAAATTGTTGAAGAAGAAGAAGTGGTTGAAGACTTAGGTGAAGTTGAACAAGAGGTAGAAGAAGTTGAGCAAGCAAGCTCCACCATTGAAGATGATTCGACACCAACCAATGTGTCTTTTGGAATTGATGAACCCCCCTCATTGTGTTATGGAATTAATGACAAGGAGGACCGTGCACAACCTCCGACACATGGTTTGAGCAATGAGGGATGTATAGAAGAAGTTGGTGAACAAGGAATTGAAATTGAGGAAGCTTGTCAAGAGGTGGATGTCATCCAAGAAAAGCACAAGGGAGTGAAAATTGCCTTTCCCAAGTTGTTGGAGACCTCCCTTCCTAAGTCACCATCCAACATAACATTCAAGTGGGTAAAATTCTTATCCCTAAACTTTACTTTCTCACTTGAATATGGTTTACTTTAGACAGATGGGCAACTTAGAGCTCTTTGTGGAGTTAAGAGAAAGAGAAAATTGGTTGATGGGTGAAAATGCCGATCAAGGTTCCTTATAGTTGGAAACTCAAAGTCTAAGTGCAATGGTTGGTATAGTTCTCAATTGAATGGGCCTAGGAAGATGTTTTGGTGCTTACTTGAGAATTCAGATCACTTGCCACCCAAATGGAATTGTCTTGATCAATGTGAAGATGGGTGTAGAAACAAGATTTGGGATCCAAAAATATGTGAAGATCAACTTTGGGAGCCCTTAGCTTGTGTATAACTTCATCAAAGCTTGGTGCCATTGATTTTGAAATTTAGAGCTTACTTGAAGTCCAAGCATTGGTGAAAGTTTCAAGTTGAGTACAAGCATAAACCACCTTGACAAGGAGCCTCCCAATTGTCCAACTTAAGGACAACAAATAAAAGTGCTAGGTGGGAGACACCCTACCATAGTAAACTCTTTCTATTCTCTTGTAAATATAATCAATGGATGAATTGAGTTGCCATTGTAGGTAGTTTTTCTTATTTTCTATACCCTTGTACATATTGCTTTGGTTGATAGGTTTCTTGTTAAATTCATGTTTTGATTAGAATAGTTGTTTTTGAATTGTTTTTGCTTGAAGTGCAACTTTTGTTTGTTTTGTCTTTGAAAATTTTTTTAAAAACTAAAAGATTTTTGTTAAATTTGAATTTTGGTTACTTTCGAATGTTTATAGGTTAGGGGAGTGCCCTGTTTCTCTTTTATGCTTCTAAAAAAAGGGGCTGCACCACGCGTGAGCGTGGCCGACGCGCACGCGTCGTATGCTATGTTGGGACTTCTTGTACAAAAACCAGAGAGTTGCGCTGGATTGGTGCTGCTTTTGTGCGAATAGCACAATTTAGCTTCACGTGTACGCGTGGATGATGCATACGCATCACATCTTTCTTTTTGTGTTCCACGCATACGCGTGGTCGACGCTTATGTGTCACTTTCCATTCCTACTTCTGACGCGTACGCGTAAATGAAGCGCGCGCGTCACCTTCACGCCCTGTTTCTCCCCTGTTTCTTCTCATTTCTTCTTTCTTCCTCTTTCTTCTCTCCTTCTTCTTTCTTTTCTCCTTTCTTCTTCTCTCTTCTTCCTTTCTTACTTTCTTCTTCTCCAAAACTCCACTTCGCATTTTTCTTATTTTTCATTTTCTTTTGTTTATTGCATTTGGATACTTTTATTCATTGCATTTTAATTTTGTTTTTATAGCTTATTCTTATTTTCTTTCCTAAGTTTCTTATTTTAACATTGATGTTGAATCCTCCTACTCAATTGTTGAGAATTTTTTGGATTATTTTGATGCTTCTTGACTTGTTTGATATTGATGAGTGATAAAATTTCTAAGCCAATGCTTAACCTTTGATGATTCTTGCATCCTTTGTGCATTGATATGAACTTGCATGTCTTTCATGACCCACTCTTTCTTGTTTGAACTTGATGCTCAACATGTTCTTCATGTCATTTACTTATGCTTTGACTTTACTCTTGCATCAAGTGATAGTTGATATGTCCTTTACTTATGTTGCTCTCTCACTTACATGTTGTAGGTAGCTGAGAACCTTACTCTTATTTGGAATTAGCCGCCGCCTATGTTCTATTTTCTTTGCTATCTTTGTTGTGGGCTTAATTTTCTTTCTTTTTCCCTCTTTTTAGGATGGCCACCAAGAAGGGAAAGGAAAAGCTTCTAAATGGGGTGACAAACAAGTTCCTCCACACAACCTTTTGAAGAAGCTCATCAGTTGTAGCAACCCATCCAACTTGCTCTTCTTTGCATGCACCAAGGACGGTGCAATCTTCAAGTGTGGGGAGGTCGAAGACCGACCTCCGTGTGTAACTACTTCTTTTTCCAACACCAATTCTTAATCTTCTTTGTTAGTTAGTCATTGCATTGCATGATAGAGTGCATGTTAGTTAGAATCTGTACATATTTTACCATTTATTTTCTTGCTAGGATTACTTGGTTAGAGTGATGATTTCTTTTCCAAGAAAACTATTTTAGGGCACCCAAATAGCCTTAACCCTTTTATCTACCATTGTTAGCCAATTTTGAGCCTACATTAAACTCCTTTATTCTTTAATTTAGCACATCAATACCCCTAAGTTAAAAACATTAAATGTCCTCTAATTTAGATCTTTGATTAGATTGGGTAAGTGAGGGCGTGTGTCATTTAAGCGGGAGGGAAGCTTGGGAACATTGGTAGAGGTAAAAGTGTATTTTTGTAGTTTTTATTGAAAATATTGGGAATTAGGTACACACTCATGTATTGAATGTTGAACTAGATGCATTGGCACTGTTGTATATAATTCATCAAAAAAAAGAGAAAAATAAAAAATATGTAGAAAAAGCAATAGAAAAATAAAAGAAACAAAAATATATAGAAAAAGAAAGCAATAAAAAGGGACAAAATGCCCCAAGACAAAGCCAATAATAACCAATGCATATAGAATGTGAATTGAAAAGAATGCATGAGTGTGTGAAAAAGTGAAAAATGGGTAGTTATGCATTGTATTATAATTGTATAGGCTGTTATATGAGTTTGATGAAAGCTTAGGTTAATCAAAGATGCAAATATCAAGCTCACTTAGCCATATATATACCCTTACCTTTACCCTTGCCCTATTACAACCTACGAATAAGTCCTCATGATAAATGTATACATGCATTGAATAATTGTTGATTGTTAGCTGAAAAACAAATCTTGGAAAGCATGATTAGAAGAGAATTGAGTGAATCAACCCTATACACTTGAGCGACTAGAGCGGATACACTTCCGATGAGGGTTCGATGCTCAATTCCATGTTCCCAACTTTCATGAGCGTTCTTCTTGCAAGTCTATTTGAACTTCATTTTTTATATTTGAATTGGTAGGATTCATGAATCATCATACTACTTAGCCCAACCTTAGAAGGTTAGTGACTCATACTGTACAAAGGAACAATGTAACTTGAAAATATTGCATCAATGTCCTGAACAAGGGTGATCCTTGTTCTATATATACTAATCTAATAACTAAGGATTACAAAAAATAAGATAAACTAGTCTTGTAGTGTAAAAATCCACTTCTAGGGCCCACTTGGTGAGTGTTTGGGCTGAGTTTGAGTGAAATCCACGAGCTAGTACCCCTCTTGGGCATTGAACACCAACCTTGGACTCCCTTTTGGGCATTTAGATGCTAGCTACTCCCCTTTGGGCGTTGGATGCCAGGAATGGGGCTAGTGGTTGGCGTTGAACGCCAATTTTGGGCCTTTATTTCCAAAACAAAGAATAGACTATTATATATTTTTAGAAAGCCCTGGATGTTAGCTTTCCATAGCTGTTGAGAACTTGCCATTTGGACTTCTATAACTCCAGAAATGCTCATTCGAGTGCATGGAGGTCAGATCCTGACAGCATCTGCAGTCCTTTCTCTGTCTCTGAATCAGACTTTTGCTTAAGCTCCTTAATTTCAGACAGAAAATATCTGAAATCACCATAAAACACACAAACTCAAAGTAGAATCCAAAAATATAAATTTTGCACTAAAACCTATGAAAATATAATAAAACTTAAAGAAAATATAATGAAAACTATATGAAAAATATGCCAAAAAGTGTATAAAATATCCGCTCATCAGTAGGTTACGACCTGCATCTGAAAAATAACAACAAGATATGGAATGAGAACTGGAGGTTCTCAGCATGGTAATAGTACCCAATATATAAGATACAAGGTTCCAGGACGCCAAAGGCAATCCTAGAACTTCACATCAACAGATATTCAAGCTTAACAAAAATAATTAACTTAAACCAAGTACCACAAACAGGGTTGTCTAAACTTAGTGGGATTTCTAACTAATACTAATCGCACCATTGTATCCCACAGCCTTCACCAACCCAACCTCTGTGCGATTCCATCGCCACCGCCTACCTAACCTCCTCAGCACTAGACAAACACAGATAATGCAAGCAAGTAAAATACAAGTAATATACATGTACAGCAAGTAAAACAACTAGTAAGTAAGCATATTATACATTTAGGCAAAAGATGTAATTTGGCAAAGCAAACAAAACACATAGAAGATGCACATGATGAATGCCTGTCCTATTGGCTCGTGATATCACTTGTCGATCCATAATGCCAACCCGACACATCCTTTCAGATGTTGTCTTTCTACGAATCTGAAGATATAGTGCCTGACACACTATCGTTCCGAGGATATAGTGTCTAGCACACTTGCATGCTCATTTCGAAGATATAGTGCCTGGCACTTGCAGCAAAGAAGTAAAACAACAACAACATCTATTTCATCATAAATCATTTCAGGGATATAGTGCCCCGCACACTATCATTACTCAACAAGATCATCATTCCTTTCCGAGTTCTCAACACATCATAACCATTATCAGCTCCCGATTTCTCAAATTATTATTAACTATCGTCTCCTTTTAAGCTCTCTGAATTACCAACGCTGTAATACTCTATCCGCTCACCCATAACTTTAAAAACCTAAGTCTCTGTCTTCTAAACTCATACAGAAATTCCCTAAAATTTATCGACTCATCATCCCATTTATTTCAAATTCATCATCATTCAATCCATAGCAACATCATCAATCATCATTAATCATCTACATCATCATTTAATATCATAATTCATCAACAATACAAAACCTATCCTAAGGTCCACTAGCCTAAGGTTCACGAAATATTACATATTATATAACGAAAACTGAAACCATACCTTGGCCGATTCTCACTATTTTCAAATCCACCAAATAACCTCCAACCAAGCTTCCAAGCACCAACAAGACACCCGACTTGATCCAAAAGCTCCTAATAATTATCACATTCAAGCTATATTATATATATATGTATGTGTGTGTGTGTGTGTGTGTAATTTACCACAAATCACCATAGGGTTCCATATATACACAAAACCACAAGGAATATGAATACACTCACCTTATCCAATAGAAATAGGGGTAAAACACAACAATACTCCAACGCTATATCACTCCTAAACAATCAAAATAACAAAACTTCTTCAAAGCCCAAACCTAAAAATGTGGAAACTGTTAGGGCTGAGAAAGGGAGTGTGTAATGTGACTTTGATCAGAAATACTTAGGTAGAAATGATGGGTTCGGCGAGAGTTTTGCGTGGCCGTAAATGACACACGAATCGGAGCACCGTAGCTCTCGTTACGAGCAAAAGAAGTTGAATGTAAATAGTGCCACTCTCCATCTTCTCCTCTCAATTCTCAGCTGTGATTTGTGTTGGTGGGGGAGTTATGAGGCTGAAAGGCTTCATTAAGTGGTTACACATATGTTGGGCTTGGGCCCAACTTTGTGCTAAAACTTTTAGAATAAGCGCCCAGTTTTCTATTTCAAAAACTCTTCTAAGATTTTCTACTTTTTTATTCTCTCACACACAGTACTAGACAAACTTTAGCCGGTATTGCCGGCTAGTCTATCGGTATGCATTTTTACGCAAAAAATTTTCAAAAGAGAATATTTTTTCACTAAAAAAAATTCACTGAATCCGAGTCTCACACTTATATTTTTAAGAAAACATTTTTATATTTTCGAACCTATTCTGGGCACGTTAAATTATTCTATTCAACTTAAGCGATTTTTCGTAAAAACTCTGATTCTTACACAAAACAGAAGAGAGAATGGAAAAATGGACAAGGATTTCAGATTTACTCACTGCAATACTTATATAAAAATGAAGAGGAAGAGGAGAGCGACGCGTGGCCCAAACGGCTCGTCAATCAGTACTCTGGATCAAAAGTTATGGACGAATGAAGATGGTGATTAATAGTGTTAGGATTTCTCCTCTCATATCCGCCCCTCACTCTCATAAATGGGGAATATAGGCTGAAATGTGGCTTTGTTAAGTGTTATATATGTGGGCTTAGGCCTACTTAAGTCCGGTTCACTCGTTTTAGCTCTTTGGCTCAATTTTGAGCCAAAACCTTTAAAATTAACGTTTTAATTCGTATTTTAATTATTTTGACTTTCCTAAAATATAAATTTTTAAATTCTTATTCTTATTTGTTCCTATTTAATTTATTAATTAATTATATATCATTTTTATGAATTTTACCATCTATAAAATTAAAAAATTAAGAATTTCACAAGTGGGATCAGTGCCTTTCATAGTTCAATAATTATGAAGAATAATTATTTTTTTTCTTCGACTAAAGCCCTCGTGTAATTTCGTTAGAAGTTTATAATTTCAATTATCATAACATTGTGCATAAATCAAATTTGAGGTCTTGTGATAATTTCTTTTAATAAAAATAATTAATAGCGATTTATTGTGATAAGTATGAATGGATAGATGTCCATTTAATATATTGTGACTTTCTTCATAATATTGGGCGGCCAACTTTCTCAAGATTGAAGGAATCAATCTTTAAGATAGATGCAAATAAATGTACTTTAAAAAACAAGGCTTAGTAAGTGTATAAATAGAGGTTAAACCTCACTACGTAACATACAGTTACACAACAATAAGAATATTAAATATTCTTTACTCTCTCTCTTATACTATTCTCTCTCTTATATTCTTTACTACAATATTATTAAATATATCTATTAATATAGTAATTCTAGTGAACATTACTACTAGAGCTATCTAATTATATTTTCATACATTATATTTGTTACATCTTCTTTATTTATTTATTTAGTTATTTTACAACACGTTATTAGTACGAGACTCTGATCAAATTTTTAGGAAGACTCAGGTAACAAATTTTCATTATGTCGAAACTCTCTCATCTTGAATTCAATGCTCTTCATATATCTGAAAATAATTATTTATCATGGATATTAGATGCTGAAATTCATCTTGATTCAATGGATCTTGGAGATACCATCAAGGCTGAAAATAATGCATCTAGAAAGGATAAAGTCAAAGCCATGATTTTTCTTCGTCGTCATATTGACGAAAGATTGAAAAATGAATATCTGACATTAAAAGATCTTACAGATCTTTGGAAAGACCTTGAAGAAAGGTACAATCATAAAAAAATGGTGATACTTGCGTCTACAAGATTTTAAATCCATAAATGAATATAATTCTGCAATGTTTCGAATCACCTCACGAATGAAATTATGTGGGGAAAAGATAACTGACCATGATATGTTGGAGAAAACTTTCTCAACCTTCCATGCCTCGAATGTGCTCCTGCAGTAGCAATATCAAGAAAAAGAGTTTAAAAAATATTATGAGTTAATTTCTTGCCTTCTTGTTGCTGAACGTAACAATGAGTTGCTATTGAAAAATCATGAAGCGCGCTCAGCTGGCGCTGCCCCATTTCCTGAAGTAAATGCGGTAAATTACCCCAGAAGAGGTAAATGGCAAGGTTTTAATAACAAGAAAAATTATGGAAGGAAAAAGAATTATATTCAAAGGAGAGGATCTCACCAGAAGTGGGATAAAGAAAGAAATATCGGGCAGAATAAATCAATAGAGGATAAGTGTTTCCATTGTGGTGGAAAGGGCCATTAGTCACGTACCTGCCGTACCCCAAGGCACCTAGTTGATCTTTACTAGACATCTTTGAAAAAGGACGACAAGGAAAAGAATCGAATTTCGTTTCAAATGATGCAGAAAATTCCACCATTTATTATGATGTATCTGATTCCTTTGAGGATCCTGAAGGAAATATTGGTCTTTTGATCAATGATGGAATAGTTTAATGTGTGAGATTGTTAAGTATTCATGTAAATAAATAATGTAAAGAACTTATTGTTAAGTTTTATTTTCTATGTATTTAAGTTTCAAATAGGATGTATATAAATAATGAAATATTAATGTTTATGAATTTTGAAATCATTAAATATGTCATGTTGTAAAATAAAATTTTAGTATCTGACATTTTTATGTGCATTATTTCTTAGAAAAATAATTCTGATCAATTATTCAATTTAACTGTGCATACTACTCATTTTATTATTATTTGTCTTTGAAGAGAATGGCAAGGATATGTAATGAAGATGTATGCCTTGCGGATAGTGCAAGTTCGCACATTATTCTCAAAAGTGAAATATATTTTACCCATCTTGTGTCAAAAGAAGAATGTGGTAATACTATTCATCCATCACCAGTAAAGGTTGGATTTGGGTCCTCTGAATTCCTAGAAAGGATTCAAGGTGATATATGAGGACCTATTCATCCACCATGTGGATCTTTTAGATATTTTATGATCCTAATAGACGCATCTTCAAGATGGTCACATGTGTGCTTATTGTCCTCTCGTAACCTGGCGTTTGCGAGATTACTGGCTCAAATTATTCGATTAAAAGTACAATTTCCAGAAAATCCAGTCAAAGCAATTTGTCTTGATAATGCTGGTGAATTTACTTCCTAAGCTTTTGATGCTTATTGTATGGCTAATGGAATAAGTGTTGAACATCCAGTAGCTTATGTTCACACACAAAATGGGTTAGCAGAATCGCTTATTAAACGCCTCCAATTTATTGCTATACCATTGCTTATGAGAACAAATCTTCCAACCTCAATTTGGGGGCATTCTATTTTACATGCCACAGCACTTATTCGTTTGAGGCCAACGAGTTACCATCAGTTCTCTCCTATGCAATTAACATTTGGGCAGCAGCCAAATGTTTCCCATTTAAGAATATTTGGATGTGCGATATATATTCCCATTGCACCACCTAATCGCACCAAACTGGGACCCCAAAGAAAATTAGGGATATATATTGGATATGATTCTCCCTCTATAGTGAGGTATCTTGAGATACAAATTGGAGATGTATTTAAAGCCCGGTTTGCAGATTGTCATTTTGATGAATCAAAATTTCCAACATTAGGGGGAGAGAATAAGCTTCCTGAAAAGGAACTTAATTGGAATGCATCATCGTTGATGCATTTAGATCCTTGATCAGGGTAATATGAACTAGAAGTTCAAAAGATTATACATTTGCAAAGAATAGCAAATGAATTGCCTGATGCATTTTCCGATGCAAAGAGGATAACTAAATCGTATATACTAGTGGAAAATGCCCGAATTCGAATTGATGTCCCAGTAGGACAATGAGCCATTGAAGCAAATTTACGTCAGAAGCGTGGCAGGCCTGTCAGTTCCAAAGATAAAAATCCTCGGAAGAGAAAAGAGGTAAATACTATTCCTGTTGAAAAAGACATAGTAGAGACCCCTGCAGTTGTCCAAAATTCTGATATAGTTTTAATGCCAGAAGACGTTCAGGTACCTGAAAATTGTGAAAATGACGAGATCTCGATAAATTATGTCTTTACAGGAGAGAAATTGGACTGAAATAAGACAATTGTCAATGAAATATTTGCATATAACGTGGCATTAAATATCATGCATGAAAGAAAGGATCTTGAGCCAAGATCAGTCGAAGAATGTCGACAAAGGGATGATTGGTCAAAATGGAAAGAAGCCATGAAGGCTGAGTTAGACTCACTTGCAAAACATGAAGTCTTTGGACCTGTAGTCTGTACACCAGAAGATGTAAAACCTGTTGGATACCGATGTGTATTTGTGAGAAAATGAAATGAGAAAAATGAAGTTGTGCGCTACAAAGCCCGACTTGAGGTACAAGGTATTTCACAAAGGCCCGGTATAGATTATGAAGAAATGTATTCCCTTGTAGTGGATGCGATAACATTGTGTTATTTGGTCAGTTTATCTGCATATCATAAACTGCATATGCATTTAATGGATGTGGTAACAGCCTATTTATATGGCTCATTAGATCGGGATATGTATCTGAAAGTCCCTGAAAGAGTAAAGATATCTAAACCATCAAATGAATATTCACAAGGGTTATACTCAGTCAAATTGCAAAGATCTTTATATGGTCTAAATCAATCTGGACGAATGTGGTATAATCATCTTACTGAGTATCTGGCCAAAAATGGATTTAAGAATGATGATATCTGCCCATGTGTTTTCATAAAGAAAATTGCATCTGGATTTATTATTATTGCAGTGCACGTTGATGATTTAAATATCATTGGGACTCTTGAAGAGATTCCAACAATTATAAAAACTCTAAAAGAAGAGTTTGAGATGAAAGATCTTGGAAAGACTAAATTTTGTCTCGGCCTGCAGATCGAACATACAAAAAATGGAATCTTTGTTCATCAAACAACATACACAGAAAAGATCTTGAAAGATTTTATATGGATAAGTCACATTCCTTGAGTACCCCAATGATCGTAAGATCTTTGGATGTGGAAAATGATCAATTCCGTCCTAAAGAAGAAAATGAAGATATTTTTGGTCCTGAAGTACCATATCTTAGTGCCATTGCAGCGCTAATGTATCTTGCTAATAATACACGACCTGATATATCATTTAAAGTGAATTTACTAGCAAGATATAGTTCCTCTCCAACCAGAAGACATTGGAGTGGAATCAAGCAAATCTTTCGATATCTTCATGGAACGGTTAATATGGGATTGTTTTATCCCTATGGATTCAAGTCACAACTAGTTGGTTATGCAGATTCTGGCTACTTGTCTTATCCACATAAAGGGAGATCTCAAACAGGATAGCTGTTACATATGGTGGAACAGCTATATCATGGAGGTCCACGAAACAGACGATTGCTGTAACATCCTCTAATCATGCCGAAATACTAGCGATACATGAAGCTAGTTGCGAGTGTTTTTGGCTCAGGAGTTTGATCCAATATATCCTGTCATCATGTGGACTGATTGATCATAAGATAGCTCCAACTGTCCTGTTTGAAGATAATACAGCATTCGTTGCTCAACTTAAGGGTGGATACATCAAAGGTGATAGAACAAAAGCACATTTCTCCCAAATTCTTCTTCACTCATGATCTTCAAAATCAAGGGACAATTGATGTCCAACAGATTCGCTCAAGTAAAAATTTGGCAGATTTATTTACAAAGTCACTCCCCAAATCCTTCTTTGAAAGATTGGTACATGAGATTGGGATGCGCCGATTTCGAGACATCAACTGATGTCGACAAGAGGGGGATACTGTACTCTTTTTTCCTTGGTCAGGTTTTTTTTCCATTGGATTTTTCTTGACAAGGTTTTTAATGAGGCAGTCCCTGTCACAAAGGATATTGTACTCTTTTTCTTTCACTAATGTTTTTTTTTCTACTGGTTTTTCTTTAGTAAAGTTTTAATGAGGCATATTCCTAAATGGCCATCCAAGGAGGAGTATTGTGATAAGTATGAATAGATGGATGTCCATTTAATATATTGTGACTTTCTTTACAATATTGGGCGGCCAACTTTCTCAAGATTAAAGGAATCAATCTTCAAGACAGATATAAATAAATGTACTTTAAAAAGCAAAACTTAGTATATGTATAAATAGAGGTTAAACCTCATTACGTAACATACAGTTACACAACAATAAGAATATTAAATATTTTTTATTCTCTCTTTTATACTATTCTCTCTCTTATATTCTTTACTACAATATTATTAAATATATCTATTAATATAGTAATTCTAATAAATATTATTATTAGAATTATCTAATTATATTTTCATACATTATATTTATTATTTTTTTTATTTATTTATTTAGTTATTTTACAACACGATTACCAATTTTAAGATGATTTTGGTTTATGTGTTTGATTCGCAATTCATATATGCTATACGGTCTTTAAAGATTGTGACATTCTTACAAATAAAGACTAAAATTTTATACTTATTAATTATAGTAGAATAGTTTCACAATAATAATACTTTGGTTTATTTTTTTCGATTTATTGAATAAGTCATTATATTGCACAAGTATATGGAATTTGATTTTGAATTGAAAACCAACCTCTTTGAATTTAATGTGATTTATATTTTATTTTGAACGAAATTCAGAAAATTATTTTGGTATATTGATAGATTGTAAATTTGCAACTAATCCTGTTTTTTTATTCTCAAAAGTCAAAATTAATGACATATATTAGTGGTGTACATAGTGCATAAATTTTATTTGTACATAAGGATTGTGAATACCCCTTTTGATTTAAGTGTTGTACATATCTTTATTTTGTTTGTCGACAAAAGGATTTTATTCAATTTAAGAATACTATTATGTTTGATGATTTCTCTTGTCATTTGATTCTTCTTTGGATCGGTAAACATTCTAGTTTTACATAAGAAAATTAGTAATAATTTAGATTATTATATTTATTTATTTTATAAAATTTTAGTTTAGAGTAAATTAATTAAATATTATATT
>NC_029777.3:63749726-63757145 GCF_000817695.3 Arachis duranensis
CAATAATCAGTCTAAATAAAGTTTACTATTTAGTCAAATAATAAACATTAAATATATTTATTTTTTGTTTATATGTAATCACTAATCGATTCAAAAGAAGGTTGGTATTTAGTCAATTGATAAAAAATATGGTAAAAATTATATATAATTCTCAGGTTTTTTTGTGGCAATGAGTCGATCTAAAGATATTTTTATTGTTTGATAGAATTTTGTTGAGAATATTTGATAAGCCGTAATAAATAAATTTATATGTACATAATTTATGCGAGTATGGATTGGTCTAAAGGAAATTTTGTAATTGACAAAATTACATATGCGTCTGTGGTAATAAACATGTGATACTTGTCTAGTTCCATGTAAACAATAAGCTTGTCCAAAGATAGACATATTATTTAACAAAATTTATTATCAATGTTTGATTACAATATTTAAAAAAATACCACTTACAAATTAATATTTCTGTCCAAAGAGTAAATATTAATGTTGTGATAAATATTTTTAATGAACCCACTATCATATAAATTTTATTCATATGATATGTAACTTAGGTGAACATATTATTTTATTTTAAAGTTAAATTTGTCAATGTATGTATCTGGACATTGCATTAAAGATTAAATAAGCCCATCCTTCTATGGATAAAGTCTTAAATAGCAAAACTGAACCTTGAGAAATAAAATTGTTCAAATTACGTGAGTCTTATAATCATAAAGTATGAGATTCCAAAAGACTCGCGAATACTATATCCAAAATAAGGGTTATTATTGTAAAGAAATTTTCTTAAGAAATACAAAAATACTTTTAAAAGTGATAAAGTTGAAACAAATATGACATTTGTCAAACTAGATGTTAACGAGGCATATATGATAATATAAGTGAGTACATTCTGTAAATATTCTGACTTGTTTCAAAATTAAATGCACTAAAATTATCGGTGTCTAACGTCATACTTATGCATTTAGTTTTTATTTCTCTTAAAATACAATTAAGTTAATTCAACATCGGTTATCAAGTTGCAATTATTAAAAGACCCTCAATATGTACAATAAGAGAAAATGTAAAAACAAGAAAAAGACTAAAAGTACTTACTTAACAAGTATCCTTTAAGTATATGACTTTAAAAGATAATAAGGATAAAGAAATTGCATATAGTATATTTTAGAAAAAATCAGATAAATAAATAAAGGATTTAATTATTTTTTGTATGTATTCAAAACATTATAAGAGAGATTGTATTAAATATCACACTTAGTGTATAAAGATAAACACATCTCTAATTTATTTAATTGAGAAATTTATTTAATTTTAATGATGAAACATATTTAGTGAGTAGATTTTGTCTCTTCTATTCACATAAGTTATCTAGAAAGAATTCTATACAATTGTATAATGTCAAATGATGTACATTTTTTTGCACAATAATAACTTAGTGGGAGTTGAGATAGTAAATTTGTATTATCATTACATTATTGTTAAAAAGTTAAGCTATTTGAATTTGAAAAAAAAATATAATATATATTTTTTAATAATTTAGTTTCTATTTCTATTTTAACAAATTCAGTTATTCTTGTTCAATTAGGTAAATGATGTTTTATTTATCAATTCAAATATATATTTTGATATAAGTATTTTTCTCTTGAAAAACTATAAATTTACTTCAACTATTTTTTTTAATCATATTTTAGTTCTATCTCATTAAAGTGACTTCAACAAACTCATCATTAACTACAATTTTAGTCACGTCAAGCTTTCCGACATCAAAATCAGGAGTAAAGGTAGCAATCTGGCTAACGACTCGGTCAAACCCAACGACAAACATCTCCAACACATCGTTTTTGAGCTCGTGAATACGAGAAGGCATTTCACCTTTGGTCTTATCATTTTCTCTAATTTTATTTTGAAGGAGACGGATTTGATCTTGAAACTTAGCAACATCTTCTTCCTTATCCTTCATCTTAGATATCACATCTATGATTACACTTTCTTTTTCTTTTGTCAATTGTTCCAAAACAGCTAACTTTTTCACAGCATTGCTCTCTTCTGCACCTAGCATCTCTGTAGCACGACCAACGCACAGCAGCCAAGAAGTAACAACCTGCAAAACAAAACATATAGTGAAACACACATCACAAATCAAATTCAAGTTTGATAAACAACAAAGTTGACTAACCTGTATAAACTTTCCCATCCACTCCGTACCAGTTCGACAAGCCAATCTCATATCACCAGCATATTGACAAACCTTATCCACAAGCTCAGTGAAGGAAAAATGCTCGCTCCAAAGAGATTGAGGATTCACCCCTCAATGAAACCATGAAGTCTTTTTTGTCTATCAAAAACGGACTTAGTACCAACACCAGCATCTTTCTCCTCCTCAAATAAAATTTCCAGTAACTTTTCCGATTCAATTCTTTTTCCTTTAGGAGAAGGATGATGCGGACGCTGGATTGTGCAGCATCCCCACCAGTATCCTTCACCATCCCAGAACCACTGCCATCCCTCTCATTTTTCTTTTGGAAAAAAGACTGGAATCGCGAAGTGGTTAAGTTAGGCACCCTTCCACCTGCAGCAATATAAGAAACAATTAGCAATTAACAAATCACTAATGAAAACAAAACACAGATATTTACCTATAAGCCTTTAATCCCTCAGTATTTTTTTCCAACCTTAAGATTTCAGGAATAGATAAAAGCTCCCCAGAAGCACAACACTCGACCAAGAAATTCAGAAAAAGGTTTTCTTCTTCACTCCTATCCACAGCTTCCAAAATTTGCATTGGTTCCGGGCACTAATACAAAGAAAATTTTTCAATCAACTCATCATCCAAATAAAACGGATACTCAATTTTTGAATACCAAGTCTTTACAAACATAGACTTAAAGCTTTTGAAAGAAGATTTATATAGCAAAAATATAGAACAATCTGGGAAGCTGCTATGGTTAATCCACAAACCTTTTCGCACTCCTTTAGATTGAAACAAAGAAAAGAAAATATTCAGAGATGCAAAAAAATCCAGAAAGGTCATTAAACATTCAAAAGCTCGCAAGAAAGCTCATGAGTTTGGGTGTAGTTGTGAGAGAGCACAGTTCAGTTGCGTCAAAACCTTACATTCAAAATTGGAAAAGAGAACTTCAAATGAAGCTTCGTAAAACATGGGATATACATATAGAAATATGTCCAATCCCCTCTCCTCTCACAAACCCTCTCTTCGCTGCCACAACGAAGAATTTCCACACCAATAGCAGAACCGTCCTTAACTAGATTCAGAGCTTTAAGCTCATGAAGCAATTCACTATCGCAGTACGCAGAGGCGCGATGCTTCACATCAACATGCACCTAATTATAAATGTTTTCGCTTTTGACCTCCACCATTTTTTTCTTTTCTCTTCCCATCATCAAAACAAAAAATGCAAAAAAGGACAAGCAGTACTAACCTTTTGAAGTCATGTCCTTTTCAACACTTAAGTAAGAAGACCAGGTTAACGAGGTTGTGTCTTTTTCCAATATCAAAACAGTAATAAAGCCACACTACACCCCACTAAAACTTGCTCGTCACTTGACACGAGCAACTTTGTTTTGTCTCGTCCCTTGCCACGAGACTTTTTGTTTTGTCTCGTCACTTGGCACGAGATAATTCTGGTTTTTGCTCCTGTGTAGTGGAAAACAGAAATGGAGTAGAAAGAGAAGAAGATTGCACTCAGATATATCCTGGTTCGGCTGCTAAGTGCAGTGCGGCCTACATCCAGTCTCCATCACAAACATGATGGAATTTCACTATAATCAATCTGATTACAACTTGTAAAGTGCTAACCCAACTTACAAGGGGATTCCCACAGAATCATGATACACAACAAAGATGAACAAAGGAACTCTAAGACATCTATGGCTTTTTCTTTTAATTTTGCACTCTCTGCCTTTTTCCGCTCTATGGCTTTTTCATTACAAACCTCACTGTTTGCCTTTTTCCATGAGACTCAAGACATGACAAAATTAAACAGAAAAATTACAAAACAGAAAACATTGAAGGAGAAGAAGAACTGCTAGCTTAGGTAGCTCTAAGAACTTTGTGCCTTGCACTCTCAAATCTTAATCACCCTTCATCAATCCGGGCTCTCCATCCTTGGCTTCCTCTCCAAGATGGATTTCTGGCCCTTGATGCCTCATGATGATAATGACTTCATCTGCTTCAATCTCTGCCTTCAACCATCACTTCGCCACTCTAGCTACTCCCTGTGGTGGTTGAGCAGAATCAAAGACAAGCCATGCTTCAAGAATCTCCTCTAGCTGGCCGAATCTTCTTCTTCCATTTTTGAGCATGAAAGGCTCAAGATAATCTCACCAAATCTAACCACATTTGGTGAATATCTCAGCCACAGCTCATTTTTATTTTTCTCCCTTCCTTTCGGTAGCTTACATTTGCTTCCATGGCTGCCAATATTTTCTGTGCAATAACCGAAGAGAGAAAGAGATGAGAGAGAGAAGAAAGAATCTGAAGAAAAGCAATTCAAAGTGATTAAACACATTAATTGAAAATAGCTTGCTTTTACTTCCCTGGGTGGCGTGTAACATTAAAGAAGCCATCAAATCAATTGACCATTTCTCTCTCATAGTTCCAAGGACTATATTAACTTTACTTGATAAAATTTGAATTCCACCACAAGTTAAAGTGTGAAGTCCATTGAAAGCATGCAACCAAGATTCAAAGAATTGGGTTTTCATTATTTTAACCATTGTGCCCCAATTCCATTTTTCTTTCGGACCAGGCATGCAAAACAAATTGGGATTATGCTGCTATTGGAATTCTGGCCCATTCAAAATATTTCAGCCACACTTCTTTGATTATTTAATGATAAAATCAATTGGGCTTAATTCATCAATTCTGGCCCAACCAACGCAACCATTATTTCAGCCGTATAAATTCAATTCCAAGGCTGAGTATATGAATTGGGCAAGCTAATATTTTTCTTTTATTTTTCGGCCCAATATAAACCTGCATCACAAAATTATTAATTAACCTATGTTAAAGGAAAATCAAATTAATAATTTTGTAATTAATATAATTAATAATGTTTAGTCATCACAAATATTAATTTAGAGTTTTCCAAACTCATCAGTGGAATTAAGCAAATTCAAAAATGATAACCGTCCACCGTAACAAGCTTCTTTCCCATATTTCGAATGCTCCTAAGTGAAGGATTATAATGTGTTCATAACACACAGCGGAAGAAAAGAAAGTAATCCTAAAGATCTATTTTGTGCTTAAACTTTATTCCAATAATAAATATATAGTAGATCAGATCTAAATACCTGAGTACGCTAGTAAAAATCCTTTTCTCCTTCAATGGTACGAAGGCGCTATGCGTATCCACACCGAAACCAACCTTTGCTGTCAACTCTTTGACCAATGGATATCTGATCTAAATTGAGAACCTCTTTGCAACTTTTTGCACACCATAAAATTCTTCTCCAATAATTAGGCTCATATACATTTATGTGTGTAGATGTAAAAGAATAAAACTCTTGTTTTTTATTTTCATCTGTGTCTTGTACTTTTGGCATGCATATATATAGTATGATATTTGTTACTGATTTTAAATTTGAATCTCAATTCAAATTTAAATCATATCTTGAAATTCTAAATATGAATCCTTTAAATTTATGAATCATATCATAATTCAATTTGAAAAAGAATCAGTTAGGATCTCATCCCAATTTAGAAATAGAATAACTAATTATTCTCAATTCTCATTTAATATTCTCAATTATTATACTATTATTATATTTTTGGTGCTAGCAAAGAATATAATAATATTCCATTTTGAATTAATATAAATATTTATTTGATTAAATTAAAATAATAATTAAATAATTCTGTAGCAAAGATTAGAACATTTGTTAGTGTGTGACCGCATAGGTTCAATACTAAGCGGGTAGTAAATTAGTCATACTAAATTTACTAATCAAGGTTGGAGTCTAGCAACACTCCTCAACGACCCGATAGTATGAAGTAATATATTTTTACTAAGAATCTTATAAGAACAAAGTATAATTCCTTCCATCTTTCCGGCTCTTGGTTAACTCTTAGAGTATGGTTTGATTGTCAAACTCTAACTTGTTACCATTATTATAATGAATTGTGAATGACTTAAGAAACTCATTTCTTTATTCATTTAATCTCCTTGGCCAATGTTTTATTCATCTCAGTCATTCTAATCATAGAACTCAAACTCTTTATCGAGAGTTGACGGAATCCTTATTGAATAATCATTAATTCTACAAGTATTTAAATCATACCCAATATCTATTCAACTAGCACCCTAGGGTATTAGGTGTCCGGAATCAAAGTATAATAAATACATTGTTAATTACTATGACAGTCATAGGTCAAAGGAAACTCTATTACTATGTTCATCTTGAGAATATCCTATTGACAAATATGCGGTAATTATAACCATTAGAAATTCTCAAAATGAGTCAGTTCAATGACCGTATTTCTATATGCACCATCTATATATATATAATTTAATAAATGAAATCTATTAATCTTCATCCAATAGAGAACATTATATATATTGATCTTTTCGCATTATTAATGTTCTTTTTAATATTCCTATGACCAAGAACAATTTAGATTAAATTATAAAAAATTTATCTCTCAATATTATAATCACTATCATAAAAATAAATCTCTAAATTTAATTAAAGACATTAATATTTTAATATAATAACAATAACAAATTATTTAACACATAATTAATTAAATTGTGATTATCCTACTTATTTCCAACACTAAGATCCCAGCACCTAAAGTCTTGAAAATAACTAACGGATAATTAACCTTCAGCGATTATAAATTAAAGTTTCTAACGAAGACGAAAGATCAAAAGAACAAAATACATTTTACTCTCTTTATTTCAAAAATATTAAACTAATTTGAGTGTTGAAAATTTTTTTTTGCAGGTTTCAGGTTCGAGTCCAAATTCTAGAGATTATTTTCTCACTAATCAAAAGGTTCTCAAAGACGTGTGAAATAGCACAGAATCTACCTATAGTGCAAAAAGTATCCTTATCAGAACAAATATATTTGGATTACACTAATTAATTATAATTTTTGGGGCTTGCTAGAAAAAAGAACAGAGGAAGAAAATGATGAGACGCCAAAATATATAATTTTTTAATTTCTGAAATTTTAGTCCAAATACTTTGAATTGACACTACTATAGCCTGAAAAGGTATTTTGAGTAATGTATGACCGAAGGTGGAAACTGAAATGAAGGGGGAGGACTGAGGAGGCAAGAAAAGAAGGGAAGGAGTAAGCCGACTTTTGGAAAATTGCAAGTGCGTCAGATCTCCTACGTGGGCAAGCTGAATGAAACGTGGCAGTCCAAGATACATGGCCGCTTATTATCGAAGATGTCC
>NC_029777.3:63757156-63782948 GCF_000817695.3 Arachis duranensis
AACTCATACATACCATTCCATTTCCTTCCCTCTCTCTCCTTGACACTCTTTATTTGTTCGGTTCTTCGCTCGCACTAACTCTTTCATTTCACCACCGTTACACCGTTACACTTTTCTCTTTTTTTTTTCCTTTTGTTGTTTGTTTCATCGTGGAGGTGATGGAAACAGAGAAGCTGTGTGCTTTGAGCTATTCAACTTCTTCGTCTGCCTCGGAGGAGCACCGTGTGGATCGCCTCATTAAGACAGAGATTGAAGCGGCAGAGACTCTTGCTGACTTGGCAAACCTCGCCATGCGCGAGGCCACCGCCTCTCGTTCCACCCACGCACCACACTTCACGCGGCACTCGCACTCGGATCTCTCTAGCTCTGCCCCTCTCCCCGGGGTTAGTGTTTTGTTTTTATAGTCTTTGTTTTCTCTGTTAACTAATTACTTAATTATATACTCTTTGATTTTATTTAATCACGAGAATCTAATAAAAATTTCACATTTAAAGGCATGTGAAAAATAGTCAATATTTTGAAAAAATAAAAATTACTATAGAAGCACGCGTCAACAGAAATTACAAATAAACAATATCGGAAATAACATTAATCAATTTATTCCGTGTACCGACTAACGAAGTGATGCGAGTGGAGTTACTATTACTATTTCAAGTTTCGGTGTGAAGTCGGATTAGTTTTCCATAATTGATCAAAACTGTTATTTAAGAAACGAACACGATTATGAACGAGATTGGTAGGTGGTTTGTTGTTCCCAGCTTATTGTATTGCGGAATCTGTTGATTGTGTTGGGGTGCAGTTCCTTATCCTTATTTAGAGATGAAGAAGAATGCGTAATCTCTTTTCAGTGTGTGGATTTAACCTTTCATGTTTGTTAAATTTAGGAAACATGCGAAAGGAGAAAAGCTCAAGGGCACAATAGCAATTTCATCATAGCTAGTTTCGTCCATGTGAAGAAAACCAGTTAAAATATGTATAGAATTTGTAACCTAAATTATATATATTTTGTTATTATAATATATGAATATTCGGGGCTATCAATCTATGACGTCCTTTAAGTTGCGGTTGTTTCTTTCTTGGGACTAGGACAGGGGATGGGGAATGGGACTAAATTTCAATTTTTTATAATATTTCTTTCAAAAAATATTCTTATTTATAATATTTCTCAATCCCAGCTTCACTTCAAAACACAGCCTTGGTGAATTGTGTCATGCCTAATTAAACTTTCTTCATCTCCTTATGATTTCCTTATTCTAGTATTATTGCTTATTATTGATAAACAATCTTGCCCCTACATTTTCTGGAAGAAAAAAACAAATAACTTCACTTAACTTGGATAACTCATTTAATTTATTCTTTCTTTTTACTTTGAATGTAAATGGAGAAGTCAATTAACTGTAGAACACACTCTTTAATCAAGAGTATTACCAAGTTGTAACATTTCATGTAGAATTTAGAAATAGTATAATTTGGAAAAAGGCTTCGTACAATGAGAAACTTTTGATAAAAACAGCTACAAAAAAGTAGATAGCCCTGGATAATGTTGCATTCTTATTCTTCCTCCAATTTGATGATCAATATTGATCTAATACGTTGTATTTCCATTTTAATAATGTTGTTTTTGTTAACACCACATTTTACCAAGCAGCTTTGTTGGTTTAATTTTGGCAGGGAGAAGCTATTGCAGGCCAGCAGCTAGATGAACGATCAGTTGCTTGTAATTCTGAACAAAGAGAAGGGAGGCAGGATGACTGTGCAAGACATATGAAGATGGAGCAGGATGCTGATTCACTGAAGACTACTAGTTACTCTGCGGTTCGCTGCAGCAAGTCAAGGCGTAATTTAACTGAGGTATAAGAAAGCTTGAATTTTCCTCCACTGCAATGGTTTGGCACTTGAAATCTAATTGGCTGTTTGTTTAGGAAGAAAAAGAAGCACGGAGGATTCGCAGAATATTGGCAAATAGAGAGTCAGCAAGGCAGACAATCCGTCGTAGACAGGTGTTTTGCTTATAGACTGCATAAAATCTTGACCAAACACAGTCTTAGCCAATGCTTGGTGTGTTTTGCAGTACTACCAATCTTGGCTTCATATTTTATTGTTGACCACGTAGTTTGTTTGTCAACTTATATTGCCTGTGCTTTTTTATCATTACTTCCATTTAAGGAAGGATCTTTACATTAGCTGATTTATTATTCATTCCCTCTCTGACACAGTTAATTGGACATTATTGATTCACACTGTATTAATTGATGATGATCTACACATTTCTTGAGGCAAATGAATGTATCCACAGTCCAGAACAGCAATTATTTATTTTAACATCCTTCAAACGTGGAGAATAGCCACAGTCCTTGTGTGCCAGTAACCAAAATGACAGAAACTTTAGAATGCAAATTACATGAAGCATCATTGTTGGTAATGAACCATAAATGTGCGTGATATGTGACCTGAAGCTAACGTGGTTATGCATGTACTTTCCCATAGCGCATAGTAACAATAACAAGTTTTATTTTGATTATATTAATAGTTGGGCATGCAGAAACCTAGTTTTAAATAAATGTGATACGTCCTTCATTCCCAAACTAAAGAAGTCATCAAAACTAAATATAAACCCATATCTGTGATGTAAGTGAGTAATGTCTGTATTGGTATGCCTATTTGGAATAAATGCAATATTGGCATGCTTTGTATTATGCAAGGTAATCTATCCTTTTAATTAGCAAAACCTTTCAAGCATGACTTTCACATGAAAATTTCGGTTTATAGATTTTTAGTTACGGACTTATTAATGTACAGTTTAATTTCTATGTAAAGGTGACACTGTAGATTTCGTTCCATATTACTTGTGTAAATGAGTAAATATGGAAGACACCTGATACACGGATATTTCTAAACTGACATAGAAGAGAACAGAGAAAAAGAAAGAAGTATTCTTGCAAGTGTCTAATTGTTCTAACGGGTTATTGTCTATTTGGAAGATTGAGTAGTTTATTTTTTTTATGTTTGTTTGTTGGTTTGCTTCAGGCTCTGTGCGAAGATTTAACCAGAAAAGCTTCCAATTTAGTGTTGGAGAACGAAAATCTGAAGAAGGTACGGCAAAAATGCTAGTTATACACCAAAATCAGCCATCACGTATTTGTGTACAAATACATGTATAGTTCAATTCATTTTTAATGTATATTTTGTATTTCAATATGTATTCTACTCTGGTGGCTGATTTTAGTGGTTAATTTTTTTGTACACCTAGCATAGTTGAGGTATGGTATTGTTCACCACTTTTCTTCATCTTCATGGATGAGGCACTCTCTAAGATATTATTATTATTAATTGGATGTTTGTCTGATCTTCACTCCACATTTATAAAATTTCTGGTGACAAGGAGAAGGATTTGGCTTTGAAAGAGTATCAGTCTTTGGAGACTACAAATAAGCATTTAAAGGCACAAGTAAGATATTCTGCTATTAAGAGATTCACAAGAGCATAATCTTCTTGCTTGCAAAACTAGTAGATAAATACTGGGTTCCGTTTGCAGATAGCCAAGACAATAAACAGTGAGGTAGCCAAAGCTCCTGTTGAACAGGAATCATCTATGGCCGAGGTAACAAATTTATCTGGTAATGCCCCATGGTTCGTTTGTAACCATTTTCCAGTTACACAATTATTTTGGCCTCCCATCATTCAGTCTTCTAATCCAGTTCAAGTACAACATCCACCATTTAGTTCCATTCCCGTTCCGCCTACTGTTTCTCTGCCGTGCTCTTCTGAGACCGGCTCATTTCACAAGCAAAATAACCTTGCAAATGACAATAGGACACAAAATCCATTATATATGGTACAATGTCCCTGGTTATTCCCTGTTCCAGATTTTGGAAATGGACAACCAGCCCCACCTTCCATTGGCCTAATTGATAAACGAGATGAACTTTCTCTAGGTAAACAGTGTAGTTCTTCTTTGTCTTTGAATACAGCGGCAACTGTGGATTATCAACCAGATCTACCATTGAAAGCTAAAACTGTAGCTTCTGGGTGGACAGAGGCTGGATCAACTCATGATACTGGCCACACAACTATAATGTTTCCATTGAATGGAGCTGAGCAGAAAACTGGAAGTCACATTATAGGGAACTTCCATGGACCTTCACTTGATCATAATGAGCATGTATCTGCTGTCAAGCAAGAGCAAGAACACGATCTCGAGCTTCAACTACATTCTGTTCCTAAGTTATCTCTGTCTTCAACAACATCTCACACTGCAACTTCTCCGCAGGAAAAGCAACAAACAAAGGTCTTATGCTCAGGTAAAAATGTAGTGGATGCTGTTGCTGCGGCAGAGGCAAGAAAGAGGAGAAAAGAACTAACTAGGTTTAAGAGCATCCATAACCGACAGTCCGGAATGCATTGTTGACTTCTCAATATAATCTTATGGATCAAATGTGCACCATTACTAGCTTTCAAAGTTCGCACCTGCTTATGACCTGATGGAAAAATTAAGGAGAGTACATGTTAACTATATCCGTTGACCGTTGAGGGATGAGAATGAAGACCAAAACATATATATAGCACTTTGGTAGAGTTTAAGCCTTTTTTTGTATGGGTTTTTTACACGCTTTCGTTCTCTGTTATCAAATTCCTTACTGGGAGGATTATCCTCCCAAGGGAAGAGAAAAAGTGGGATCGTTGGTTTTGTGAAGTAGCGAAACCAGCTGAGTTCTTTATAGGTAGTCGATTAGATATTATCATCCGGATTCTCGAACTTTACTATGTTTAAGGCTTTGAGCAGTTAATCCTATTTATTACATGCCTTGTACAATCACCAAGTCTGAGTCATATTACTTTTAAAAGTTATTCGGCAATCACCATAACATAACAGTTGGTCCATTTTAGGAGCGCATTCCCGCTAGCAATTTAGCAATGTTCAAGTGTCCCGTATCACCCGCACCCGGTGATATGGCTCAACAAACGTTCTTGCTGCAAACAACTTAATTAGAATGGTTATCATCTGTTAACAGACCGATAGGGAGAAAAAATGGAGTGATGCATGGGTTCATGTCGTTTCCAATTCGCAAGCAGAAAGATTTGATCATTCGTGCACTAAAATTCATTAGGCTAAACCAAATAACTAACCTAAATGTTTACAATGAAATCCTATGTTTTGAAATGTGCCTTCTGCCGCTTTACAACATTGATTTGTATACGAGTATGAGACTTCTGACGTTGTGTTTAGAATCTTGCCATTCAATTGATCCAGTCGACACCCGTGTCTCGTTCGCCATTGGTGGCCCCTTTAAGACAACTTTAAACGACAGCTCTTGATGCAATCCACTAAACACCAACGTATCTGGGATCACCTCAACTGAAACACCCTCAGGTGCTGTAACTTTAGCTTTATATGTTGCGGTCCCATATCCTACATTAGTCACTCTCCGATGAAAGACTGCGGAAATCTTTTCATTAGCAGACATAAGCTGGAGATGCACGGTGGGGTAGTTGAGTCCATCGGTGCCTTGCGCGAGCTTGGCGCTTGCGCAGTCAAAATTCTTGGTGCCTATAAGCATGCCAATGTTAGTGGCATTGGAGCCTTGCTTGCATAGGAAGGCGACATAGGAGTCTATTCTAATGTCATAAACTAAGCCAGGATGAACTGCTCCAGCTGGGTTTATCTGTCCTGCCCCAGCTGCCAGCTCCGAGAAATTATCACTTGTTTTCAAGGGGGTGGCTGAATCGTGGAGATGAAAATGTTGCATTAGGAAATAAAATTTAGTGTGATGCACCAAAGAATAAATAGTTTTTTTAGTTGTAATTATAGTGCGTTTGAATTCGCTTTTAAAGGGGAAGTATAGCCTTTTAGGGTATAGGGTTTTTAGATTCACATTCATATACAAATTGGAACCGTAAATAGTATACAGAATAAACACAAAAAAATAAAGAAAAATAAAGAGGAGATCCACAAAATATTGCATTTACTTTTTCCGTATCTCTAGACATTTTTAATATGCATAAGAACCTTTTCTAACTCATTCAAAAGCATTCGAGAAAATTTTCATTTCTAGTTAGATATGCAACTTTTAGAATATATGTACATACTTATGTGTGTGTATTTTATCAAAATTGTCATTGTAATTTAATTAAAAACACTCTTAAAAAGTTAACAAAGAAAAAGGCTTTGAAATTATAAAACCTAAAAATGTTACTTTACTTGTCAGGTGTTGGATAGGAAATTCTCACCAGTGGTCATGAGGGCTGATTTAATTGCAGCAGGGCTCCAATCAGGGTGGAAAGATTTGACATAGGCAGCAGCTCCAATGGCATGTGGGGAAGCCATTGATGTCCCTGATAATATATTATAAACTTCATAACGTGAGTCTTGAGGGTACCCTGTTATTGTTGCCAATTTGGAAAATGCAGCCAGAATGTCTTGTCCTGGAGCAGCCAAGTCAGGCTTTGCAATATATTCAATGTAAACAAGTTTAGAAACCAACCAAGCAAAATCAAACGCATGGTTGCAAGATAGGGACGTGGACAAGAATCACCTTGAGGATGTTTGGGTTGATAAATTGAGGGCCTCTTGATGAGAAAGAAGCAACAAATGGAGCAGGGATCTTTGTACTTGTTGTCTTGTGTATCACTGCTGTAGCATCCCTGATATCAAATTTTCGCATAGGTTCCCTCAGGTTAGTGAATTTTTATCATCTTAAAAAGAGTGATGATATATATAAATTCTTAAAATCACCAACTAAAATCAGCCATCATAAAATATATATTAAAATATAAAATATACATTAAAAATAAATTAAACTACACATATATTTATATACAAATACATATTAGCTGATTTTGATGTGCAAATAGCATTTTTTATATGAATGCTCTTTTTTACTCTCTTTTTCTTTTCTCTCTCTCTCGTGTTGACTGAAAAAAAATTTTTGGCTGATTGTTGGAAATGTATTGGTTCTCTAATTAGAGCCATCCTAACCGCATATCCAAATTCTTGTAATTTAAAATTTTACTAGTAATCACATAATGTAATGTGGGCAGTTTTGAATTAAGAGGATTTTGAGGGTAAACGTACTTTGTGGAATTGATGTAGAGATCAATGTCTCTGCCATCAGTATTGGCTTCAACAAACGTAGCTGGAATAACTACGTTGTAGGAGTCATCTATTCTGTTATCAAGGCCTATGATAGTCCCTGCTCCACCCAATTCTTTGATGATCAAGTCTTGATTACCCATTCCCCCTAGGCAGTACACTATCTTTCCCTGCACCTTGTCCTTCTGTAATGTCCCATAATCACAAGAACTGCATCATAATAATTTATTATTAGATAAATACACAAGTTCTTTTAAATCGCATCAGGGTTCAGTAACAATACATTGGATTGCCATAGCCATCTCCAGTTCTGTTAGCAACAAGCACTCCATTAGTCAACGGGTACATCTTCTGCTCGGGGCAAAAGGTATTGATAGATAGTCCCTACAAAACAAACTTCCAAATAAGCTACTTGTAAAAATCACTCAATGCTTAATTAAGATTTTTGGAAAGTAATTTTTGTGCATCCAATTATCTATTACCTTTTAGTTAGAATGTAAGTGCTTATCATCTGCATCTGTTATTATTACATACAGTTAACTTATAAATAGATGGATTAATAAGCCAGAATAACACTATTTTTCTTTTAATACGATACAAGAATTTCTCGTTAGTTACAGAGAGTATAGAATTACAATAATGTTTGCACAATAATAGAAAATCAACCCAGACAATCTAGATACTTTATTTAGCATTTGTAAATTACCGCTAGAATAATTATGTAATTTTAGATGTGATAAATTTTGTTTCTCACGGTATTCCCAACCCAATAGACTAAGATCTACTCTGTGGTGAATCGGATTTTAATTTCAGGGTTTGTCGTTAGCCAATCAAATGCTACATGTATAAGGCGGGATTCGAATCGGTGATGCTTGCTTGAACAGACTAGTGAGCTAACCACTAGAACAATCTATATTGGATTTTAGATATGATAAATATGTAATGATGGATGCTATATATTAAATAAGGTAATTTTATTTATTATCTTATTAACATTGCCGATAAATTAAATTACCAATAAATTAAAGTTGAATATATGCTAAGTAATTAGTAGTACTCACTGTGGTGTTCTTGCCATTCCCCAAGGATACCACCGTCGTGAACTGCCTATCAACGGTGGAAGCAGCCACCGTCAGTATCCAAGGAGCAACATTCTCAACAGTGGAAAGGTGAGGACCGTCATTGCCGGCAGAGCAAGAAGTGAGAATCCCTCTCTTCATAGCATGGAATGCACCAATTGCAATAGGGTCATTGAAGAACTCCCTGGAAGGCCCTCCAATTGAGACCGAAATTAAATTGACGCCGTCAGCAATGGCCTCGTCGAAGCCGGCAAGCATGTCCATGTCGCTGCATCCAACAGTCCAGCAAACCTTGTACATGGCGATGCGGGCAGACGGGACGCCACCACGTGCAGTGCCTTTGCCAATGCCGTAGAGGCTTGCACCCTCCACGGCTACGCCTGCAGCTGTGGAGGAAGTGTGAGTACCGTGGCCTTGGTCGTCCGCCGGGCTGATGTTGTCGGGCATTTGGCTGACTGGGTCCAGGTTGAAGTATTTTGCTCCGATCACCTTGCTGCACATCGGAGAATGGAGTTAACGTTGTATGAAAACCCATGCAAAAATTTCCATCACAATGGGCTTAATTATTCTACAAAAGGGAATATTATAGAAAATTAGTAAACCTTGGATCATCCATTCAAAAACTAATAAGCATAATAGCTTGTTGTGTGATTCTAATAATTAAATTTTAACATAGATGATTCTAATAAGTATATAGACTAAATTAAGTGATCATTCATGTGAAAATATTTGTATGAAAATAATTATAAAATTATTTAGAAAATTTAATATATTTAACTAAACTATTAATATAACACTGTTAATATCTCAATTATTATTTTTATATAAAATTATCTTTACATGAATAGTCGTCTTCAAATTAATTTGAAAAAATGTTTCTTTTATCCACTCTAGCTTAGTGTATATATAGACTTAATTTGGTAAAACTTTTACTTTTCAAAAATAGCTTATAAAAACTAACTTTTAAAAGATGACTTTTTAAAAGTTGTATCGTTTATATTTGATAAATCAAATTAAAAATAGCTTTCAATAAACATAAGCAACAATAATTACGTTTTAACTTTTAAAATTTAGAAATGAGGAGTACTATGGGACCAGTAGTTTTTGTGATTTGTAGTCATCAATTAGTCATTAATAGTGTTTTTAATGGTGTGAGATTACATCTAATAGTGGAGAGTTACTTATTTTTCTTTTGTTGGCTAAGTGCGGGCCAATTTTAAATAAAAGTGCTGTCTCCCTAAACTTTTTATTTAAGAATACTATAATAGACATAAATGCAAGCATTAAATTTGAAAATTAGTTAACATATGTGGTTATATTATACTTTTTAAAAGCTTAAACATCTAAGATAGAGCTTTTCAAAGTTAACTTGTATTTTTCAAAATTTAAAAATCTAATATAATTCTGTTAACTAATTTTTAAATTTAATATTTATATTTATGTCTATTATAGTATTTTTAAATTTTAAAAATTATTTTACCAAAAGCAATTGTTGTTGTTTGTGTTTATTGAAAGCTATTTTTAATTTGATTTACTAAATATAAATGTTACGACTTTTAAAAAACCATTTTAAAAGTGAACTTTTATAAGCTACTCTTAAAAATTAAAAGTTTTACCAAACTAAGCCTAGGTGCTTTCAAAAGTATCCTAAAAGCGGGAAGCACAATCACATAATTTTTTTATTATCAAACATAAAATGAAGAATTTGAATTTTAAAAAAAAGTACGAACACCTCTTCAAAAAGTTTTACCAAACTAAGTCATAATCTACTGTAATGAATTATTAATTTATAGAGATAGATATTAAGTGAATATATATGCATACTTGTTGCAAGCAGTGAAGTTGGCTCCCGTAACACATTTGCCCTTCCATCGTCGTGGTGGAGGTCCATACCCTTTATCGTTGAAACTGGGGCAATCAACCCATATTCCTGTTTCAATAGAGCCAACACTTATTCATTATCCATTATTTTTTAATTTCTTCCTTACTAAGTAACTAGTGTTACCTGTATCTAGCACACCCACAATGATGTGGCTCTCTATGTTGCTGCGTCTCTTCACTTTCTTGGTCATTCCTATGAAATCCCAAGACCTTGTCGTGTGTAATTTTTGCCGTTTGTTTGGGAACACAGATACAACATTCTCCTCCTCTGTGCATGCATCATACACATAATAATGCGAATTAACATCAAACACATTGATGGATTAACTATACACTAGTTCTGTGACTAAATAATGTTACCATCATTATTACCTTGCAGTTTCTTTGCTTCATGTGGCAAAAGTCGTGCAACGAATCCGTTGAAGCTCTTTCCATAGCTATGTATTTTCGACACTCTCGCTAACTTCTTGCTGTTGGAATATAACAAGAAACGTTGATGAATTACTCTATTATTTAAAGCAACAGTTAGCTTGAATAAAATGATATTTAAAACACAATCTATGTGATATGGATTTTGTAACGTGGGCTTATATTATCTAAATTGACGGTTATTCTAAAACCAAGAAGTGTAACATAACATATTATGTAAGATTCACTGCCTAATTAAGATTATTTACTTTCCAATCGTTGCAGTCAGTAGATTATGGTGGTGGTCTTCCACGGCATAACTTCTATTCTCTGGTAATTCTCCCATGTATACAATGTACGGCTGTTAGAAACCAATTAAAGTGTGAGAACCATTTCATTAGCAATAATGTGGTACCCCACAAAATCCAAATGCAACAGCAAATAAAAATGATCTCCTTCATTTGGAAGGATGATCTTATTACCTTTCTTTCATTTTGATTTGATCCTTGGATAAGTATGGGTGAACAAAAGAAACAAAAGAGAAGTAGCAGTGGCAGTGGCAAATTCTGTGACATCTTAATTGCATTACCCTTTTTTTTCCCTCTAAAAACAGTGTGCGTCGTGGTGTAAAACAGAAACAATAATGTCCGAAGTTAGTCACTGCTACCCAGTATCCACGACAGTTTGTTTCTACAAAAAAGAAAAGAAATGGCTTATAAACTAATGAATTAATTTTCTTGCACGTATATGCTGCAACGGCGCAGGGCGCATATGTTGGAATGTGACAAGAATTGACTAACATTATCTGCTGAGGATCAGTAGGGTGTCAGAACCGAACAGAACAGAAGATCAGAGATGAGAATTTGGCTGCTTGGATTTTGGATCTTAAATGGTTTTAAGTAATGGCCATTATTACCATTTTACCAACGTGCTTCAGTCAATGTACGATTAGTTTCAGTAGCCGCGCCCGTGAATCAAGCAAAGACTTGGTAACAATGATAAGGATGGAGTAATTAACTAATCAGTTAAATTAATCCGATGATTTTTTTTAAATGTATTTTTAAAAGATGTTATCAATTAAATCGGTCTTTTGAAATTATAAATTAATTACTTTTATCCTTTAATCACTTAATTAACGATTTTCATCAAGATTGATAGTATAAAAGATTAACTCACATGTCATATCATATATAACACCTAGCATATTTATAACATCTTTACTATTAGAATGTCATGTTTCCAACTACATCACTCTGAGAGCGAAGAGTATTACAACGACTTTAAATATATCTTTACATATTGAGAGCCTCCAAACTCAAGAACCACATTGCATTTTACTTTGTGCTAAAAACGGGAAATATTTTTTATTTTCTTTTATTATACAATCATGCATACATACACTTCAATTACAGCCCAATAATAATAATAATAATAATAATAATAATAGCGAGGAAAAATAATGACTAAGACATTAAAACAGATACAGCATAACCGAAATACTTAGAAAGGTCTTCGCAGGCTTCTCGTCCATTTCCTGAAAAACAGAGGGCTATAAAGGGTGAGAACTTAACCACAAATTCTCACCAAAGGAGTTTTAGAAATTGTCACAAGAGGATATATTTCAATCGTAGTGATCATCGCTCGTCTTATGAATCTTACCGATCAACAGTTGATTAGTAAAAATTCAGATTTATATTTCAACTAATAAAAACTCCAATCAAAACAAATATATATCATAGCATTTCTTCACTACATATACCAAAGAAGCAAATTCACCAAACTCACCGTTGATTCATCTAATATAACATAACTAAATCACGGCTTTCAGCCCAAAACAATATCACATCACGGCCTCTGGCCCAACATATACGCAAACTACGACAATCCGAAACCACAAGTCACAATCACATAGACAGTTAAACAATCGCACAAACGAGCAAGTATAACAAGTAGTATAATTAGCAGTTAGCAGGATGTCAATTAGGCAAACCAAGCAATTATGCAGACCCAAACAAATGCAAACAAATGTAGTATGATGCATGTCTGTCCTACTGGTCATGAGCTCACGTGTCAGCTATTTGCCAAACCCAACACAAAATCCGGTTGACATCCCAGATCGGTCTCTCGGTGCGCATCCCCAGGAGAAATTATACAAATTATGGTACCATTATCTCAATAGAGAGCGCCGTCTCACCTTCTCCTAGAGGTATAAATTGTGCCAAACAACGAAGAGTGCCGTCACACATCAACGGAGAGTGCCATCTCACCTTTCATCCAAGAGAAAGTGGGCGTTATGCATCGCTGTCCCCACTGCGCCACCATGGACAAGCAGGATGAGGCATCCATCCTTGCCCGGTGCCAAAATGATCTCAAGTGGGCATTACGTATTGTCGTCTCCACTGAGTCGTATGCACAACATCTCAAGTGAGCATTACATATTGCCGTCCTCACGAGATTGTGCTCAAAATCATATCATGCAAATGGGATAACACCCAGACAGCGGGATAAACCACTATCCTTGCTAATTCAGTGATGACATTTCATTAATATTCACAATCAATCATGCTTAGAATCATAATCAAACTCAATCATAACATAATCAAAATCGGCACCATAAGTCTTTATATTTATATTTATCACGAGAATAATAGTCCTCAAACCGTGAGTGGAATAACACCACCATTCTCATTATGAGCGGGATAAAACCACCATCCTCACGAATTCATAACGCACTGAGCAAGCGGGATGGCACCACCGTCCTTGCCAAGCAATCAATTAATATCACATACTTTAATCATATTACATTTAACAAGATTCTCATTGGAAAAATTACTCAGCTTAATCTGTTATATCCACCCCTAGCAGATTCAGAGATTTTAAACTGGTTCTCATACTCCATACGGAGATTACAGAAGTTTACAACTCACTGGAGAAATTTAACAGCGCAAAATGGTAGTCAAGCATTCACTCGATATAAAACTTTTTCTTTTATCGCACTTACGAATTTCTCAAAAATCAATCTGATTACTTTAAGTTCTTTGAAGTCCTCAAATCGTAACTCTATAATTAGAATCAATCAAATAAACTCATTTTGAAGTTAACCAAGTTTTCAAAACCGATTTCAATTTCATTCTTAAGGTCAAAACATTCCCAGAGGACTCGCCGACTCAGAAATCATTCTGTTTTGCTAAATAAAATTTCAAATACTTTAACTTCTCTTTCAAGCTCCAAAACTTTTTCTCAAAGACTCGAAAAATCCTTTATTTTCAAATTCACACTTACCTTACTTTATTTTTCATTAAAATCCTCAAAACACCACTCTTTAATTCATATCAATCCACTAAAACTCATTTTAAATTCAATTAAATACCCAAATCATAATCCTTTTTATAATTAACCAAACCAAAGTAAGTTAAATCTCCAATTCACTTCTATTACGTTAGTTTTCTCTAAAACTCCTAATAAACATAATCCTTAAACCAAAATTAAACAAACAAAACTTATTTCTTTAAGACTTTTCTCCAAAAGAGACTTAAAGACCATTTCATTTCACCAATCAATCCCAATGATTTAATTTTACTTAAAACTTATAAAATTTTTGACAGCATCTCATCCAAAATTCGGACTATGCCATTCTCCTCGGGTCCCAACCAAACCATTTCTCAAAATCAAACCAATTCCAAACCAATTTTAATATCAAATCATTTTCAAATCTCAAATGCTTTCCAGTAAATCAAACCAATTCCAATATCAAATCATTTTCAGTAACTCATTATCACAATAACACCAATTCAACTCAAGCAACCAATCCCATCAATCACAAAAATTTAGCCGCAATTATCAAAACATGTCCAAACACTCGATAATCATTTTATCACAATTCAGAAACCAATTTCAAAAAACCAGTTTAATCATTAAACCCCAACTTTATCAATTACTCATCATATTTCAATCCGAAAACAAACATAGTGTTATTAGGCAACCACTAACCAATCATTCTCATTCAATCAGTAAATCAATCAGGTAAACAATCACATTTGTCAAAAATAATTCAATTCAATTCATAAGACTCATGTAATCATAAAAGTATATTTTTCGCATTAATATCGACTTGTAACAATTCTCGAAAGTAAAATAAGTTTAAGAGAAAGCTCCTACCTCGAATAGTTGAAGAGAGGAACTTTTGCGTGGTCTAGAATTCAGAATAAATTCCTGTTGCAAGTATAGCTTCTAAACCAACAAGAGTCCTTTCTTACAAACGTTTTGGTTGTCACAAGTAACAAATCCAATAAAATTTATAAACCTAAGTATTCAAACCTCGGGTTGTCTTCTCAAGGAATTACAGGGAGGTATGAATTATTATTGGTTATGCAAAACAGTGTTGGGTTTGAAAAGGTTTTGAACAGGAGAAATAGATTGCAAGAATTAATAAATTAATAACTAATAAAACTCTTGGCAAGGTATGAAAATTGGAAGTCCTATCCTAGTTATCCTTATCAAGTGTGATGAGAATTAGGTCTTAATCCCACTTAGTTATCTTTTTTTAAACAATGGAAGGTCAAGTGGACTAATTAGTTTGATCCTCAAGTCCTAGTCAATCCTTGTGGGAGGACTAGCTTTAGAGCGATCTAGATTAATTAGAATCTGCCAATTTCAACCACTGCTGAGTTTGACAACTCAAGTGTTACCAATTAATCAACCAGAACCAAGAATATAGAAAACTAAATTAAAATCATAAATATCTGGAATACCTCAAATTGAATGGAGATGTCAATTCTAACATGGAAAAGTTCATAAGCCAATTGGGCAACATAAATCAAATACAAATAAAAGCTTCAGAGTAAACAAAAAAAAGAAGAGAAACATAAATTATTGAACTTGGTATGAAGAAACAATCCTAATGACTAAAAGAAATCCTAATCCTAAATCCTAAGAGAGAGGAGAGAACCTCTCTCTCTAGAAACTACATCTAATTCTAAAACTATGTATGGATGAATGATTGTTGTATGATGTTTTGAGTTTCTGCATGTTCCCTGACTTTAATCTGTGTTTCTGGGTCGAAAATTGGGTTGAAATGCGGCCCAGAATCTCTGCCAGCGACTTTTGTAATTCTGCAGATCGTGCACGTCACGCGGCCACGTTGTCCACGCGATCGCGTCACTCAGCGTTTTTCGTACCATGCGTGCGCGTCGTCCACGCATTCGTGTCGTTCGTGCAGCTTCCAATCCGCGCGGTCGCGTCAGGCACGCGAACGCGTCACTCTGATTTCTTCCATTTCGCGCGGTCGCGTGAGCCATGCAACCGCGTGACTTTTCGCTGGTCATCTCCTCAATTCCTTGTGTTCCTTCCATTTTTGCACGCTTCCTTTTTATTCTCTAAGCCATTCCTGCCCTATGAAGCCTGAAACACTTAACACATAGATCAAGGCATCGAATTTTAATAAAAGAAGATTAAGATTAGCTAAATTAAGACCAAAGAAGCATGTTTTCAATCATAGAACTAAACTAGGAAGGAATTGTAAAATCATACAAATCATATGAATAAGTGGGTGAAAAGCTTGATAAAACCACTCAATTAAATACAATATAAACCATAAAATAGTGGTTTATCAATAGTCAAAACCCAAAAGTCATAAAATGCGTCGAAACTCATTTTTCTCCTGGCCCACAATAACGGCAGCCGCAACCATAACTCCATTCCACCTTCGCAGCAACAACGGAAACTCTAAATGTGATATGCAATAACCGAAACTTGATCCTAATGTACGAACGTCACAAAGACCACAGTAACTTATAACAGAATAACAAACGTTAAGAGTTTCGGGACAAGAAAACTCACTGTACTACAAAGAATTCAAAGGATGGAGCAACGGTAGCTATAGTGACAATGCAGTAGCACAGGGCAGGCTAGCAGAGGTTCCAACAGCTGATTTTTGGCAACGTCAGCGCTGCTCCTCCCTACGGTAGACCCAAACGGCAACGGCAGTGGCTTCTGACCATAACAACGATGACTTGGCGCGACGGTGAAGTGTGACAATGGTGGCAGAAGTGGCACACAGCTCCTTCTTTCATCATCGTGTTCTCTTCCCTTCGAAGCCCATACTTACAATCACGATGATGACGGTTCCCTCGATGGCAACCAGACGCAGCAGAGCTAGCAGTGGCAAGGCGGTTCGGTAGTGATGGAGGCACGACGGTGATGTAGCAAAGGCTCCCTCCTCTCTTGGCTCTCACGTGGTTCTTCCTTCCTCCACAGCGTTGACGACGTCCTTCTCTCTCCGCAATAACGACGGTGGCTCAATAAGGGATTGGTGGGCATGAATGGCAGTGCAGGTAGCACTCAACAGCGACAGTGGCGAGACGGACTGGACGGTAGCAGGGCGTGGCTCCCTCTCTCCTCTCTATGGGAGTGCATGTGCATTTAGAAAGAAAAGGAAGGAGGTTGTGGAAGTTGAAGAGAATGAAAATTTTAGGCATAAGGTTTTCGGGAGTGTTTAGCAAATTAGGATTTGTTTTTGGAAACAAATAATAATAATATAATTAGGGTATATGATGTACAAAAACTTGTCTCTCAATAAATTTTTACCGGCAAGTTCACCGGATTGTCGTCAAGTAAAAACTCACAGTAGAGTGAGGTCAAATCCCACAGGGATTGGTTGGTTGATCAATTTTAATTAGAGAATTGTTCTAGTTGAACTGCATCAGAATTTGAATTTAGGTTGTAGAATGTAAAATGGCGGGAAACTTAAAGAGCAAGAAATGTAAATAAGCAGAATGTAAATGATAGAAATTAAATGGAAGAAAGTAAAATTGCAGGAAATTAAGATGCAGAAATTGCAAGAAATTAAATGGGAATGGGGTAATTGAGCATCAAAGTAAATTGCAGAACTAAAGAGAATGGGTAAGATCAGAAGTGGAAAGCTCATCGGGTCAGGGGATGTTATAATCCTCCGAATCAAGTTCATTTTCATCTCTTTCTCAATCAATGCATTCATTGATCTCCTTGACAATCTTAAGTGAATGGATCCCAATTCCTTGGCAATCCACTCTCTCTAAGCTTGAACAATTGCCCAATTTCTTGATTTCATTGCTCTTGGGAAGAGATGAAGTATGGTCACTAATTATACTAGACACATTCATAGATCAAAGTATTGGTAGGATTACATGTCACTATATCCGTCCAACCCCCAACCTAATCCAATGTGAGAAAGATTTCAAGCGTAATTCTGTGATTTCTCTTCCAAGCTGATCACAGAATTCAATTACATTCAATTTCTTTCCCAAGACAATTGAATGATTGAATGAAGAACGAAATCTTTCTAGTAGATCAAGAGAAAAGACAAAAGAAGAAGAATGAAAACTAATATTGATCCATTGAATTACAACAGAGCTCCCTAACCCAATGAAGTAGGTTTAGTTGCTTAAAGCTCTCTGAATGGAAATTAAAAATGGAAAGTACATTGTAGTTAAACTGAAATCACAGAGAAAGGGAAATTGTGCAGAGTTACAGTACTCAATCCCCCTCTGCCAAAAGAGGTTTAAACAAAAAAGGGAAAGAAAAAGAAAGTACATAAAACTAAAAGAAAAGTGTAGAGAAAATGAAATCTGGGTTTTGAACTCCCAGAGCCCCCTTCAGGGCCTCCTTAGAGCTCCCTCACATCTTAAAAACTCCTCTATTGATATCTTCTTCTTATCTTTAATTGGATATTTAAATACTTGGATGTGGGCCTTGGCTTTGATTTAAGCAGTTAGGAGTGATTCCTTGATGATGGGCATTGGCAACTAACATTCATATTCTGTATTGGTGCATTTTGGAATGAAATTAGCCTCATCGTTGGTGACCACGTTTGTATAAAAACGTTGGGTCAAGCGTTACTTGAGAAAAATGAAGTGTGGGAGTTTCCAGCAATGTTTGACTCAACGTTGGTGCACCAAGGTTCGCGCAGTCACGCGTACGCGTGGCCCACGCGCACACGTGAATGGTTAAATTTGCGCTTCCATGCGTGCGCGTCACCAATGCGTACGCGTCAAACAGAATTTAGCACGTATGCATTGCTCAGGCATTCGCAGGCATTGGATTCAACGTTGGCTCTCCAATGTTTTCTCCAACGTTAGCCTTTCCACGCTCACGCGTACGCGTTGCCCACGCGTGCGCGTAGCGGTAAATTTTTCCAATTTCCAAAAAGTAAACTGTATTGAAAAAAGTTGGAGGTAACATTGGCTTACTAACTTTCCCTCCAACGTTGGCACCAGATTCTTGCAGAACTTTGCATTGCCCGCTTTCCTTGCTCTTCCTTTGCTTCTTTCCACCTATCATCAATCAAACATATGCATCAAAGCTTTGGTAATTTCCCAAGATTTTGCATCATTCATAATAAGCAATAAACCTAGCATAAATCTCATGAAAATGAACAAAATTAACAATGTTTGATTGAATCAAGGCATGTATGAAATTCTCATCCAAATACTTACTTATTGCCTAAGAAATGCATGAAACTACTCTCAAACAAACTAAAAATGGCTTATGGAACTAGCCATGATGCCTTGGCATCAAAACACCAAACTTAAATCTTTCTTGTCCTCAAGCAAGTGATGGACATGAGAAGGATGAAAAGAAAATACAAGAGATACAAGTCCTTATTCAGAGAATTCAAGTTCTTGGTTCATGGAGTTTCATGCATGGCAATTTAGGTTCATGTTTTTGCTGGTTTTTAGGCTCTCATATGCTCTTGAATTCTCACTCCATTGCCTTCTATAAGACTCTTATTCCTGATCCTTAACTTCTCTGTTTTTGTTTTCTTTCCTTCTTTAGAGCTTATTGCTTTCTGTAGCTAAGTGTTCTGTAATGAGACAACTTTTTAGGATAGGTTTTCAACCAGCACTCCCGAACCAATTGGTTCAAGGTGCTAGGTGTTGAAACACCCCTAAGGACTTAATCACCCAAGTCTCTCTTCAGCACATACACACCACAAGCACATGATTTGTTTTTCATTCCTTAGACTTTGGTGTCCAACATGTCGTTGGGGTGCTAAATGTTTTGTGATAAGGTTGCTCTTGATAGTGGACTTTCAGTTGACAATCTCAGGTTAGTTAACCCAAGTTGTCAAGTGATAAAGCACTGATGAGAATGACTTTTGCGTGGTCTAGAAATTTGCGGATAAATCCTCGTTGCAAGTATAGTTTCTAAACCTTCAAAAGTCCTTTCATACAAACGTTTTGGGTGTCACAAGTAACAAACCTCTTTAGAAATTGTTAACCGAGTATTCAAACCTCGGGTCGTCTTCTCAAGGAACTGCGAGGAAGTATGTTCTTATTATTGGTTATAACGGTTGTAATCGGGGTTTAGAAGGTGAGAAGCAAGTAATTTAAATGAGGAGTGAATCAAATGACAATTAAAAATAAATAATAACTGTAAAACAACTTTTGGCAAGATAAGGGAATTTAGAGGTCTAACTTAGTTATCTCTCTCAACTATAATAAAAGTTGAATCTAAACTCCACTTGGTCAACCTTTACCAGGGCAAGGAAAGTCAAGGAAATTGACCTATGAATCCTAATTATTTCCTAAGAAAAGGTTGGGATTATTTAGGTTCAGCTCAATTAGCAAGATAACGATTATTAATTACGTTGAGTTTAATAACTGTTGAGTTACTAAATTCTTAATCAGAACCAAAAGGGGGAAAAAAAGTAAAACTGTTGGAATAATAAAAATATCCTTAGATGGGAAGCAATGGCAATTTAATTCAAAGAGAATAATTATAAACTGAAAATACCTCAATTATCATTAAATAAAAATGTCATCAACAGCCAATTGGGCAACATCAATCAAACATAATAAAGGCTTCAGAGTAATCAAAATATAAAAGAGAAATTAAATAGTAAAAAGGAATATTAAACCTGGGATCGAGATTCACTCTAGAAAGCTAAGAGAAGTCCTAAATCTTAATTTCTAAAAACACTACCTAAATCCTAAGAGAGAGAGAGAGGAGAGAACCTCTCTCTCCAAAACTACATCTAAAACATGAAAAGTAAATTATGAGAGGCCTCCTTATGAATGGATGCATTTCTCCCACTTTATAGCCTCTAATCTGTGTTCTCTGGGCCGAAAACTGGGTCAGAAATAGCCCAGAAATTACTTCCAACGCTTTCTGGTCCGTACAGGTCGCGGAAAAGTGACGCAGCCGCGTCGTCCACGCGACCGCGCGGATTGGGTGTTGGCTAGGTCACGCGGAGCATTCGCATCGGCTGGTGTCGAAGCAACTATGGCAAATTATATATCAAATCGAAGCCCCGGACGTTAGCTTTCCAACGCAACTGGAACCGCATCGTTTGGACCTCTGTAGCTAAAGTTATAGCCGTTTGAGTGCGAAGAGGTCAGGCTGGACAACTTAGTTGTTTTTCCAACTTCTTGCATTCCTTCCACTTTTGCATGCTTCCTTTCCATCCTCCAAGCCATTCTTGGCCTGTAATCTCTGAAATCACTTAACACACATATCAAGGCATCTAATGGTGATAAGAGAGGATTAATAATAAGTAAATATAAGTCCAAAGAAGCATGTTTTCAATCAAAGCACATAATCAGGAAGGAAATATAAAACCATGCAAATAGTATGAATAAGTGGGTAAAGAGTAGATAAAAACCACTCAATTGAGCAGAAGATAAACCATAAAATAGTGGTTTATCAAGCACTCCTAAGAACTTACTCATCCAAGCAGATCCTTGTACCGAGACACCACAGACACATGCCTTAAGGTTCAAACTATTGGTGCCTAGCTTTATTTGCTCTTTTCTTTCTTTTTTTTTTCCATTTTCTTTTTCTCTTTTTAGGATCTTATTAATTCATTTAAATCTCGTAGATGTACTTCAAGCTCATAATTCAAGAGATATCTTAGCCTTATACCTTATTGATGAACTAACTTAGCTAGCAAATACCACCACAATACTAGGACTTTATTCTGCACATTGGATTTCACTCTTGTTCTTCACAACAATTTCTCATAAATTCTTTTATTAAGCTCAAGGACACAGCATATATTTCAAGCAGGATGAAATTGAAGCAGGCACTTAGACTTGCAGCCCAAAATAAAAATAAAGAAAAACACACAGAATGTAAAGGTTCATGCAAACAATGCACACTCATACTTCCAATTGAAGCACTACAAACCAAAAATAGTTGAGTAAAAATACAACCTCTTGGTGTCTTCTTCTTTCTTCCTTGTCATTATCATCCATATGTCTTTTGTATCCTTCTTTGTCTCCTTAGATGATGGTGCATAATTCTTCCAAGGGATTGATTGAATTCCTGCAAAGTTATTGGAAGTTTCTTGTTCCCCAAGAACTTAGGAGATGGTTAGCATGCATGTATGCTTGTGATTTTCTAAACTTAATTTGGTGTGTGCAGACCAAACTTAGTTCCTTGTCTAATGCAGCAAATTGAATACAAGCAGAGAACCTCATGTGCTTTTATTAAGAAAACAGCTATGAACTAGAAATTAAGCATTTGCTAAGTAGTTTCCCTGATTGTTTGGAGTCAGTGACTAGTCATAAGAGCAATGTGTTTTTAAATGAAATCTGTGGTGGAACACCAAACTTAGAATTACACATTCACCCCTGAATTACTTTGGTGTGCAACACCGAACTTAGCTCTTTGCAATACAGAGACATCTACTTACTCTTTTATTGAAATAACTAGGAAAAGAAAATTACCTCTGGTTGGGTTGCCTCCCAACAAGTGCTCTTTTAATATCATTAGCTTGACATTTTGGTCATGAATTTCTCCCTTTTCTTCCAGCTTGTTAAGAGGAATGACCTCAAGTGAAAAAAAGGAGCCAGTTAATGCCCCTTGTTGTGAGTGCCTCTTTCTAGCAAGCTTTCTTTTGTGATTGGATTGAGTGAACTTGCTTGTTAGATTAGGAGTTAGATTGTTCTTTGACCGTCTCTTTTTCATGGATATGATCCTTTGTTTTTCGATCACAATCCTCCTTTTGGTGCTTGTTTCTATTACCTTCACATCTTTGATCTCAGAACTTGGATATTGTTGGATAGTTGGAGCATCCTCTTCATTAAGAGCTTCTTGAATTGGTGGTTGAATGAACTCACCCTCTATGCAACTCTCTATTTCATTGGAGTGTGAACTCCCTTGATTGACTTCCTCCCTTTCTTCTACATGATGTTGCATTGAGTCTTTTGGGAGTGAGTTTGCATGTTCCTTTGTCACCCCTAGTAGCCTATGTGGGTATGGAGCCTTAGGGTTATATACTCTCACAACCTCCTCCTTCTTCATAGGAATCTCACTTGGTATGGGTGCCTCTTTTTCTTGTTCTTCTGATTCCTCCCTTGTTCTTGACCATTGAATGAGCACCTCTATTTTTGGAGAGAGTGTAGTGGTCTCCCTTTGTGATCTTAGCTCTTCAATGAATTGTTCTTCAGCATAAGATTGTGCTATATGTCTTAATTTTCTTCATGCTCCCTTTTTGCTATTTTCTCCTCTTTGTTTATCTTTATCATTTCTTTAAGGAGGAGTTCTATCCTAGCAAGTCTATCTTCTTCTCTACTTTTTTTTGAGTTCTTCAATAATGAGTTCCATCCTAGCAAGTCTATCTAAAGGAGGTTGTGTAGGTTGGGATGGTTGGTTGGGGTTGGCTTGTGAATGGAATTGGTTATTTTGTGGTTGTGTGTTCTGAAAGTGGTGTGACTCTTGTGGGAATGGAATGAGTTTTGTGAACTGTGAAATGAATTGTATAGATTTGGGACGCAATTTTGTGCTGAGGCATATTCCAGTGATGAAGAATTTAGACATGTAAAACTAGGAGGTGAGGTTGGATAATTAAGACGTGATGGATCTTAATGAGTGGGGGTATGAATGAGTGAAATCTCTTTGATTTTGATCTTCAGCCACAACTTGAGTAGTGATCAATTTCATCAAAATATAAACCATTTTGTGGCTCTAGAAAGTACCCCATTTCATGTTCTTTATACTCCCACCCACCATGAGCATAATAACATGAATCATTCTATGGTGATGGAGAGTTTTCCATGAACATTGATTGACCAAAATATGATTGATGCTTCTTTCTTTCCTGCAAAAAGCTCTGTCTCAAACAATAATCACCAAAAGACATTGGAATCTTCATTGTCATAAATGAGGGATTCTTAGTTAGGCAATATCACAAATAGCTAGTGATTAGTGTGCTAACAAGTAAATAAACAAGGACAAACAAATTAAAAACTAATTAACAAAAGAAAAGAAAAGTGTTCAATCTAGTTATCCTCCAATTTAATCATTGTCAATACATAACCAATCCCCAGCAACGGCGCCATAAACTTGATGTACGAAAACTTGTCTCTCAACAAATTTACACTGGAAAGTGCACCAGATTGTCGTCAAGTAAAAACTCACAGTAGAGTGAGGTCGAATCCCACAGGGATTGGTTGGTTGATCAATTTTAATTAGAGAATTGTTCTAGTTGAACTGAATCAGAATTTGAATTTAGGTTGCAAAATGTAAATTGGCGGAAAAATTAAAGAGCAAGAAATGTAAATAAGCAGAATGTAAATGATAGAAATTAAATGGCAGAAAGTAAAATTGCAGGAAATTAAGATGCAAAAGCTTAAATTGCAAGAAATTAAATGGGAATGGGGTAATTGAGCATCGAAGTAAATTGCAGAACTAAAGAGAATGGGTAAGATCAGAAGTGGGAAGCTCATCGGGGTCAGGGGATGTTATAATCCCCTGGATCAAGTTCATTTTCATCTCTTCCTCAATTAATGCATTGATTGATCTCCTTGACAATCTTAGGTGAATGGATCCCAATTCCTTGGCAATCCACTCTCTCTAAGCTTGAACAATTACGTAATTCCTTGATTTAATTGCTCATGGGAAGAGATGAAGTATGGTCACTGATTATACTATACACATTCATAGATCAAAGTATTGGTAGGATTACATGTCACTATATCCATCCAACCCCCAACCTAATCCAATGTGAGAAAGATTTCAAGCATAATTCTGTGATTTCTCTTCCAAGCTGATCACAAAATTCAATTACATTCAATTTCTTTCCCAAGACAATTGAATGATTGAATGAAGAACGAAATCTTTCTAGTAGATCAAGAGAAAAGACAGAAGAAGAAGAATGAAAACTAATATTGATCCTTTGAATTACAATAGAGCTCTCTAACCCAATGAAGTAGGTTTAGTTGTTCATAGCTCTCTGAATGGAAATTAAAAATGGAAAACACATTGTAGTTAAACTAAAATCAGAGAGAAAGGGAAATTGTGCAGAGTTACAGTACTCAATCCCCCTCCACCAAAAGAGGTTTAAACAGAAAAGGGAAAGAAAAAGAAAGTACATAAAACTAAAAAAAAGTGCAAAGAAAATGAAATATGGGTTTTGAACTCCTAGAGCCCCCCTCAGGGCCTCTAGAGCTCCCTCACATCTTCAAAACTCCTCTATTTATATCTTTTTCTCATCTTCAATTGGATCTTCAAATACTTGGATGTGGGCCTTGGCCTTGATTGAAGCAGTTAGGAGTGATTCCTTGATGATGGCCATTGGCAACTAACATTCATATTCTGTATTGGTGTATTTTGGAATGAAATTAGCCTCATCGTTGGTGACCACGTTTGTATAAAAACATTGGGTCAAATGTTACTTGAGAAAAATGAAGTCTGGGTATTGCCAGCAACGTTTGACTAAACGTTGGTGCACCAACATTCGTGCAGTCACGCGTACGCGTGGCCCACGCGTACGCGTGAATGGTCATATTAGCCCTTCCACGTGTGAGTGTCATCCACGTGTACGCGTCAAATAGGATTTTGCGCGTATGCGTCGCTCAGGCATTTGCGTGCAAGGCCAAAATGCGCTTCCACGCGTACGCGTCCTCGACGCGTATTCGTCAACCCAAATTTGCCAAACTTAAGTTTATCGCAGGCGTTGGATTCAACATTGGCTCACTGGTGCACGAAATTGCAATCACACTTTTGCAACTCCGCACAACTAACCAGCAAGTGCACTGGGTCGTCCAAGTAATACCTTGCGTGAGCAAGGGTCGATCCCACGGAGATTGTCGGCTTGAAGCAAGCTATGGTTATCTTGTAAATCTTAGTCAGGATATCAGAAATTATCAAGATTGATTGTGAAAAGCAAAAGAACATGAAATGGTTACTTGTTTTGCAGTAATGGAGAATAGGTTGAGGTTTGGAGATGCTCCATCTTCTGAATCTCTGCTTTCCTACTGTCTTCTTCTTCAAACACGCAAGTCTCCTTCCATGGCAAGCTGTATGTAGGGTTTCACCATTGTCAATGGCTACCTCCCATCCTCTCAGTGAAAAT
>NC_029777.3:63782957-63783622 GCF_000817695.3 Arachis duranensis
TTAAAGAATCCAAGAGATAACTACTTAATCTAAGGTAGAACGGAGGTGGTTGTCAAGCACGCGTTCATGGTTGAGAATGATGATGATTGTCACGGATCATCACATTCATCCGGATTAAGAACAAGTATTATCTTGGAATGGAAGCAAGCATGATTGAATGAGAAACAGTAGTAATTTGCATTAATCCATCAAGACACAGCAGAGCTCCTCACCCTCAACCATGGGGTTTAGAGACTCATGCCGTGGAAAGTACACAAAGAAAATGTGTAAAGTGTCATGAGGTACAGATACAATGTCAAAAGATCCTATTAATAGTAAACTAGTAGCCTAGGGTGTACAGAGATGAGTAAATGACGTAAAAATCCACTTCTGGGTCCACTTGGTGTGTGCTTGGGCTGAGAATTGAAGCTTTTATGTGTAGAGACGTTTTCTGGAGTTAAACGCCAGTTCTCATGCCAGTTTGGGCGTTTAACTCCAAGTTTTATGCCAGTTCCGGCGTTTAACGCTGGAATTTCTGAGGGTGACATTGAGCGCCGGTTTGGGCCATCAAATCTTGGGCAAAGTATGGACTATCATATATTTTTGGAAAGCCCAGGATGTCTACTTTCCAACGCCGTTGAGAGCGCGCCAATTGGGATTCTGTAGCTCTAGAAAATCCACTTCGA
>NC_029777.3:63783773-63784035 GCF_000817695.3 Arachis duranensis
TTTCTGATATCCTGACTAAGATTTACAAGATAACCATAGCTTGCTTCAAGCCGACAATCTCTGTGGGATCGACCCTTGCTCACGCAAGGTATTACTTCGACGACCCAGTACACTTGCTGGTTAGTTGTGCGGGATTGCAAAAGTGTGATTGCAATTTTGTGCACCAAGTTACCAAACTTAAATTGTTTGCTTGTCCCCAAGCAACTGAAAATCAAAATAGGATAAAAAGAAGAGAATATACTATAGACTCCAAAATATCAAT
>NC_029777.3:63784169-63784521 GCF_000817695.3 Arachis duranensis
AGAACTCAGAACTCAGATAGTGTTATTGATTCTCTTAGTTGAGCATAATGATTCTTGAACATAGCTAGTGTATGAGTCTTGTCTGTGGCCCAAAGCACTCTGTCTTCCAGTATTACCACCGGATACATACATGCCACAGACACATAATTGGGTGAACCTTTTCAGATTGTGACTCAGCTTTGCTAAAGTCCCCAATTAGAGGTGTCCAAGGTTCTTAAGCACACTCTTGTTGCCTTGGATCACAACTTTATTTCTTTCTTTTTCTTTTTCTTTTTTTTTTCGAAAATATATTCTTTTTTTTTGTATCCACTGCTTTTTCTTGCTTCAAGAATCAATCTAATGATTTTTAGAT
>NC_029777.3:63784621-63801295 GCF_000817695.3 Arachis duranensis
GTCATGAGGTACAGATACAATGTCAAAAGATCCTATTAATAGTAAACTAGTAGCCTAGGGTGTACAGAGATGAGTAAATGATGTAAAAATCCACTTCTGGGTCCACTTGGTGTGTGCTTGGGCTGAGCATTGAAGCTTTTATGTGTAGAGACGTTTTCTGGAGTTAAACACCGGTTCTCATGCCAGTTTGGGCGTTTAACTCCAAGTTTTATGCCAGTTCCGGCGTTTAACGCTGGAATTTCTGAGGGTGACTTTGAGCGCCGGTTTGGGCCATCAAATCTTGGGCAAAGTATGAACTATTATATATTGCTGGAAAGCCCAGGATGTCTACTTTCCAACGCCGTTGAGAGCGCGCCAATTGGACTTCTGTAGCTCTAGAAAATCCACTTCGAGTGCATGGAGGTCAGAATCCAACAGCATCTGCAGTCCTTTTTGGTCTCGAAATCAGATTTTTGCTCAGGACCCTCAATTTCAGCCAGAAAATACCTGAAATCACAGAAAAACACACAAACTCATAGTAAAGTCCAGAAAAGTGAATTTTAGCTAAAAACTAATAAAAATATACTAGAAACTAACTAGATTATACTGAAAACATACTAAAAATAATGCCAAAAAGCATACAAATTATCCGCTCATCACTCACGAACATTTTCTCCAACGTTAGCCTTTCCACGCGTGCGTGTCACTCACGCGTACGCGTGGATTGTAGAATTTCCATATTCACGCGGGCATCACAGCTAATTTTTCTATTTTTCCGAAAGCAAACTGTATTGAAAAACGTTGGAGGTAACGTTGGCTTACCAACATTCCCTCCAACGTTGGCACCAGATTCTTGCAGAACGTTGCGTTGCCCCTTCTCCTTGCTCTTCCTTTGCTTCTTTCCACCTATCATCAATCAAACACATGCATCAAAGCTTTGCTAATTTCACAAGATTTTGCATCATTCATAATAAGCAATAAACATAGCATAAATATCAAGAAAATACACAAAATTAACAATGTTTGATTGAATCAAGGCATGTATGAAATTCTCATCCAAATGCTTACTTATTGCCTAAGAAATGCATGAAACTACTCTAAAACAAACTAAAAATGGCTTGTGGAACTTGCCATGATGCCCTGGCGTCAGTATAGAATAGTAATTGAAAACTAATTTTAATCCAATAAAATTATCTTTAAAGAAAATACTATTTATTCATAAATTTATAAATTATTGTTAAATAAATACTCTAATCCAAGAATTAAAGAAAATCAAATTAATTTCTTTTTATTCATAAAATAAAGTTTAAAATCTAAATATTCAAATTAACGCATATATAAAATTCTCATTATTTTTCAATTATTAAAACTCTAAATTATAAATAAGAAATCGCCAACTTATATATAAAAATCTATAAAAATATAATATTAAATAAATATAATAAATCATAAATAACTTATTTTCTAATTTTAAAAAATTCTGGGTTTTACAATATTCAATTAAACATTAAATAAATATATTTATGAAAATCTATCAATTTAGTGACGTTAAGTTATATTAGGATTAGAGTTTATATAATTAGTAAAATGGAAAAAATTGATAGATTTTGTTAAATATATTAGTTCAACATCTAATTAGACATGCTAAGTATCATATATGCTATCAGTTAACGTTCTATATCGTCAATCATCGACAAAAATTATTAATTGAGTGACGGAAGCACAAAAATATTAATTTATAATCTTTAAATTACTAATATGACTAACAAAATTTTTTAGAGACAAATCTAAAAAGTAATTCATCTTTTAAAGACTAATTTGATCATTAATCTAATCTAACCATATTTCTAATTCCAACTCATGGAGAAAGAAAACTCAAGAATCATGCTTTGTGAACACGATCTGATGCGTTGCAAAATGTTTTAGATGTAAGAAAATTTTTTTGATATGTATTTCAATTTTTTTTTCTATTATTCCACAATCTACTTTTATTTTAAGAAATATGTATTTTAAAAATAAATTATTTTTTCCATGAAATTTTATATCTCTTTTAAAGTAAGATTTATCTAATTTTAGATGACTATTTATATGAAAATTCTTTGTATAAAAATGATAATTGAGAACTGATGAGCGAATATTTTATACATTTTTTGGCATCATTTTCATATAGTTTTTAGCATGTTTTGTTTAAGTTTTATTATATTTTCATACATTTTAGCGTAAAATTCACATTTTTGGATTCTACTATGAGTTGTTGTATTTTTTGGTGATTTCAGGTATTTTCTGGTTGAAATCTGAGAATTTTGACAAAGTCTAATTCAGAGGCAAGTAAAGCGTAGCAAATGCTGTCAAGATCTGACCTCTGTGCATTCAAGCAAGCATTTCTGGAGCAACAATCAAATGGAGCGTTCTTAATGGCTATGGAAAGCTAACATTCAAGGCTTTCCAGAAATATATAATAGTTTATACTTGTCTTTGAAGATGAAGGCTCAAAACTGGCGTTCAACGCTAGCCACCTACCCCCTTCCTGTCGTTGGACGCCCAAAAGGGAGCAGCTGGCGTCCAACACTCACAAGGGTATCCCAAGCATGCATTCAATGCTCAAGAAGCCTCCTAGCACGTGAGAGACACTAAAGCTCAGTCCAAACACTCACCAAGTGGGCTCCAAAAGTGGGGACCACTTGGTGAGTGTTTGGGCTGAGCTTTGACAAGATCCAAGTGCTAAGAGGCCTCTAAGGCATTGAATGCTGGGTAGGGTGGTGCACGAAATTACAATCACACTTTTGCAATCCACACAACTAACTAGTAAGTGCACTGGGTCGTCCAAGTAATACCTTACGTGAGTAAGGGTCGAATCCCACGGAGATTGTTGGTTTGAAGCAAGCTATGTTTATTTTATAATTCTTAGTCAGGAGATCAATTATAATTATCAGTTTGAATTACTAAAAAATAAAAGAGCGTGAAATAATTACTTGTTGTGCACTAATGGAGAATATGTTGGAGTTTTGGAGATGCTTTGTCTTCTGAATTCCTGTAATATAATATTCAACTCATGCAAAAGTGCAAAGTTCCTTCCATGGAAAGCTCTATGTAGGGTGTCACCTTTGTCAATGGCTACTTCCCATCCTCTCAGTGAAAACGGTCCAAATGCTCTGTCACAGCACGGCTAATCAGCTGTTGGTTCTCGATCATGTCGGAATAGAATCCATTGATTCTTTTGCGTTTGTCATCACGCCCAACACTCGTGAGTTCGAAGCTCATCACAGTCATCCAATCCCAGAATCCTACTCAGAATACCACAGACAAGGTTTAGACTTTCCGGATTCTCATGAATGCCGCCATCAATTCCAGCTTATACCACGAAGATTCTGGTTAAGGAATCTAAGAGATACTCATTCAATTTGATATAGAACAGAGGTGGTTGTCAGACACGCGTTCATGGATTGAGGAAGGTGATGAGTGTCACGGATCACCACCTTCTCCATAGTTAAGCGCAAATGAACATCTTAGATAGGAACACGCATGTTTGAATGGAAAAACATAAATAATTGCATTAATTCATCGAGACGCTGCAGAGCTCCTCACCCCCAACAATGGGGTTTAGAGACTCATGCTGCCAAAAGGTACAAATTTTGGATCTAAAAATGTCATGAGATCCAAAATAAGTCTCTAAAAGTTGTTTAAATACTAAACTACAGAAAATGAGTAGACTAAGATAATTGGTGCAGAAATCCACTTCTAGGGCCCACTTGGTGTGTGCTGGGGCTGAGACTTAAGCTTCTCATGTGCCTGGGCTGTTTCTGGAGTTGAACACCAGATTGTAACGTGTTTTTGGCGTTGAACTCCAACTTGTAACCTGTTTCTGGCGCTGGACGCCAGACTGCAACATGGAACTGGCGTTGAACGCCAGTTTACATCGTCTATCTTCGTGCAAAGTATGGACTATTATATATTGCTGGAAAGCCTTGGATGTCTACTTTCCAACCCAATTAAGAACGCGCCAATTGGAATCCTGTAGCTCCAAAAAATATATTCCGAGTGCAGGGAGGTCAGAATCCAACAGCATCAGCAGTCCTTTGTCAGCCTAAATCAGATTTTTGCTCAACTCCCTCAATTTCAGCCAGAAAATACCTGAAATCACAGAAAAACACACAAACTCATAGTAAAGTCTAGAAATATGATTTTTGCTTAAAAACTAATAAAATCCTATTAAAAACTAATTAAAACATGCTAAAATCTATATGAAATTACCCCTCAAAAGCGTATAAAATATTCGCTCATCATAGGGGGTCCTCTTTGGGCGTTTGGACGCTGGTCTCTTCTCCTTGGGCGTTGGACGCCTGAAAGGGTACAGGAGGCTGGCGTTGGACGCCAGTTTTGAGCCTTCTAATCTGAAGCAAAGTATAGACTATTATGCATTGCTTGAAATCTCTGGTAGTCAAATTTCCATAGCCATTAAGAAAGCTCCATTTGGACATCTGTAGCTCCAGAAAATCTCTTCCGAGTGCAAGGAGGTTAGATTCAGACAACATCTGTAGTGGTTTCTTTGTCTCTGAATCAGAATTTTGCTCCAGCTCCTCAATTTCAGCCATAAAATACCTAAAATTGTACAAAAACACACAAACTCAAAGTAGAATAAAAAAATGTGAATTTGACACTAAAACCTATGAAAACTTAGCAAAAACTAAACAAAACATACAAAAAACTATATGAAAATGATGCCAAAAAGCGTATAAAATATTCGCTCCTCACAACAACAAACTTAAACTGTTGCTTGTCCCCAAGCAACTAAAAACACAGTAGGATAAAAAGAAAAGTAAGATACAATAAATCTCTTAAGTTTCCAATGAAGCTCAGTTACAATTAGATGAGCGGGACGAAGTAGCTTTTTACTTTTGAATAGTTTTGGCATCTTACTATCCATTGAAACTCAGAATGGTTGGCATCTTTAGGAACTTAGAACCCAAATGATATTATTAACTCTCATAGTTCAGTTCTTTTTTATTCTTGAATACAGATTTTAGAGTCTTTGCCGTGACACTAAGCCCTTTATTTTCCAGTATTACTACCGGATACATAAATGCCACAGATACTTTAATTGGGTGAACCCTTTCGAATTGTGATTTAGCTTTGCTAGAATCCCCAAATAGAGGTGTCCAGAGTTCTTAAGCACACTCTTTTTGCTTTGGATCATGACTTTAACCACTCAGTCTCAAGCTTTTTACTTGACACCTTCATGCCACAAGCACATAATTAGGGACAGCTTGGTTGAGTCGCTTAGGCCAGGATTTTATTCTTTTAGGCCCTCCCATCCATTGATGCTCAAAGCCTTGGTTCTTTTTACCCTTGCCTTTTGGTTTAAAGGGTTATTGGCTTTTTCAATCTGCCCTCGTTGTCCTGCATTTTTGGGCAGTAATGGACTTTTCTCTTTATTTATTTATTTATTTTTCGCATGTATTAATTTTTTTCTTTTGCAATATGCTTTTTCTTTTTCTTTTGCTATTTTTTTTTGCTTTAAGAATCATTTTTTGGATTTTTGCTTCAAGAGCCAACATTCTAAAATTGCAACTTCAAATATACACTATTTATTCATACATTCAGAAAATAAAAGCAATGCCACCATATCAAGACAATTGAACTATTCTTATTTTAAACTTGAAACTCATGTATCTCTCAATTCTTTTCAATTAAAATTTTCTTTTTAAGCAAGATGAGAGATATATGGAACATTTTACAACTTTAAGACATCAATGCAAATGATCATGCAATAAGAACAAGAGAACATACAATACAACATAGCAGAAAGCAGAAAAAATAATAAAAGGGAAAAGGAGGTAAAAGAGAACGAATCCACCTTTAATGGTAGCGGCTAGTGCTCTTCCTTGAGGATCCAATGTGATGCTTGATCTCTTCAATGTCACTCCTTTGCCTTTGTTGTTCTTTCCTCATAGCCCTTTGATCTTGTGTTATGGCTCTTTGGTCTTCCCTTATTTCATTGAAGGTGATGGAGTGCTCTTGATGCTCCATCCTCAATTGCTCCATGTTAGTGCTCAGTTCTCCAAGAGAAGTTTATCATTGATCCTAATAGCTTTGAGGAGGAACATACATCCCTTAAAGCATTTCGGGGATCTCATACTGAGGTGGATGCACAGGCTCTTGTGCATGCTCTCTAGTTTTCTCCATCCTTTTCTTAGTGATGGGCTTGTCCTCCCGAATGAAGATATCTCCTTCTATGACAATTCCAACTGAATTGGATAGATGATAGATGAGGTGTGAGAATGCCAACCTTGCATTGGTGGAGGGCTTCTCAGCTATCTTGTACAATTCTTGAGGAATCACCTCATGTACTCACCTCATGTACTTCTACCTCACTTCCAATCATGATGCAATGGATCATGATGGCTCTGTCAACAGTCACTTCTGACCAATTGCTAGTAGGGATGATAGAGTATTGGATGAATTCCAACCATCCTCTTACTCTGGGCTTTAGGTCAAGCCTTCTTAGTTGAATGGGCTTGCCTTGGGAATCCCTTTACAACTGTGCTCCTTCCACACAGATGTTTGAGAGCACTTGATCCAATCTTCGATCAAAGTTGACTCTTCTAGTGTAAGGATGAGGATCTCCTTGCATCAAAGGCAAGTTAAACACCAACCTCACACTTTCTGGGCTAAAATATAAGATTCTCCTTCGGACCATGGTGCTCCAATTCCTTGGATTTGGGTTCACACTGGTGTCATGGTTCTTAGTAACCTGATGAGTCCATATTTAACGATATATTTTAGCTTGAATTGGATGGATTTCATTATATAAACTCACACTTATTCACTAAAATAGCATACTTTTGTGTTTGATCCCTAAATTGAACCTAAATGTGAAAACATGCATTTTTGTGCTTAAATTGAGCAATTTAATCCCACTTTTATTCCATTCAACACCGTGATATATTTGTTGAGTGATTTCAGGTCCTAGAGGCAAGAATGGTTTGGTAGAAATAGAAGAAAGCATGCAAAAAGGGAGAAAGCTTGAAGAAAACAAAGGAGAAGAGCACAACCATGCGTGCGTACGCACAAGAAGGGTTCAGCTAGTGTGCGTGCGCACAACCCACTGTGCGTACGCACAGGAGGAAATTTAGCAAAGTGTGTGTACGCACACATCTGTGCATACACACAAGTACCAACGCATGACTCTATTAAAAAGTCACGTGGACTCGCGTTTTAGGGCTCTTTTGGCTCATTTTGGAAAGCTTGGATGCTGAAATCAAGTGCTATATTAAGGGCATAACAACACATATGAAAGGAGGCATCTTAGAATAGGAAAAATACATAGTAGGAGTAGGAGTAGTGTAGATTAGGAAATTCTCTCTTAGGATTTTAATTAGGGTTTGTAGAATTTTATACTTCAAGTTTGATTTTGGATTCTAGCAATTGCATTGTAAGTATTTCTTTAATTTCTCTTTTAATTACATTTCTTGTTCTACACTTTCATCTACTTCAATTTCTCTTGTGAATATATGCATAGTTTACAATTTTGGATTCCTAGTTGTTGAATTTAATGTTTGATGCTTATTTTATGTTTGTTGAGTTGCTTTGGTTGCTTGTTATCATTTATGGTTCATAGCTTTTATCATTTTCCCAATTTTGCCATGTTTTATGATTATGCCCTCTATGTGTTTGATGAAATACCAATCTTAGTTTTGGGGTAATTTCCACCCCTTAGTTTTAGTGATAATTCTTGGGTTGTTAGTTGATTCTTGTTTCCATTAAAGCTAGCCTTTTATCAACTAGTTTGGTAAGTTGGTTAGAACTTATGGATTAAGGTCAATTATACTTGCTTGACTTATTCCTCGATGTTAGGGGTTAACTTGGTGAGATTAACACATCATAATTATCATAGTTGTGGTTATGGCGAGGAAGGGATTCCATAACTCATCCCAAGTAAAGGTTTCATTTATGTTTTGAACCACTTTTCCATCATTTTATAGCTTGTTTATATTACATACATAATTCTTTTGTTCTTTCATTAGTTTATTAATTACAATTTTGTCTTGTTCTTTAATTCCTTTATTGCTTGCTCTCACCATTGAAAACCCCCATTTGCTTTCCACAACAAAAATTGTATACACTTGTTGGCACTAGTTCCTAGGGAGAACGACCTGAGAGTCTAAATACTCTCAGTTTATATTTGCTTTGATTTGTGACATTTTTTGAATTTAAATTTGATTGATGGTCAATTGTTTGGGTTTGGAACTATACTAGCAACGAAAATCTATTTTGTGAAAATTCCTAACCCGCTCTAGGCCATCATCATAACCCATGCCTTAGCATAGAACTCTTACACCATTAAAATCCTAACATCTTGAATGGGATTGGTTTGGACTTCCCAACCTCTTCTCCGGATCTCTCTTTGGATTTCCGAATACTCATTCTTGTTGAGCTTGAAAGGGACCTCAGAGACCACTTTCTTTTCTACCACTTCTTCATAGAAGTGGTCTTGATGAGCTTTGGTGATGAATCTCTCTATCTTCTAAGATTCAGAGGTGGCTACTGCGTTTCCTTTTCTCTTTCTAGAAGGTTCTCCGACCTTAGGTACCATAAATGGGAATAGAAAGAAAAAAACTAGGCTTTTCCAACACCAAACTTAAAACTTTGCTCGTCCTCGAGCAAAAATAAAGAAAAGAGAAGAATGAAGTAGAAGAAGAAGAAAATAGAAGAAGATAGGAGGAGAGAGATGGCTCGTCCGTGGGGCTTATGAGTGTATATGAGAGGTGTGTGGAGGAAGGGTTATGAAGAGCAGTATTTATAGGATGGGGGTAGGGTTAGGTTCGGCCATGGATGGGGATTTGGGAGGGAAATTTGATTTTGAAGTGGGTGGGGGTTGGTGGGAGTTATAATGGATTTGAGGAAGTGATATGGATGTGATTAGGCTAGGGTTTATAGAGAAGTGTGTATGGGAAAGTGTGAAAGTAAGAAGGAATAAGTGGGGTAGGTAAAGATGCTGGGGAACCTACTGGTTTTGAGAGGCTAGCGAATTCAGATTCCCTGCCCTCTACACTGGCATTTGAATGCCCAGGGTCTGCTCCCTGGCTGGTGTTCAATGCCAGCAAAGCTGCCCATTTATGGCGTTGAACGCCCAGGGTCTGATCCGTGGTTGGCGTTTAACTTCAATAACACTCCATCCAGAGTGTTTTATTTTCACTGCTTTGACATTTATGTCTCTGTTCTGACTTATGCACATGATCATGAACCTAAGAAAATTAACTTTAAAGGAAAATAAGAATAAGAAATAGAAATAATAAATAATTAATTAAGGTTGAGTGGCCTCCCAACAAGCGCTTCTTTAACATCACTAGCTTGATGGTTAGCTCCTTACAGAGGCAAGTATAGGCTCAGATTTTTACTCCTTACAGTGAAATTTCTTCCTGTCTTCTCATGAATAAGCTTCACATGCTCTAAAGGCAGGATACGACTCACTGTATGTAGTATGATTGGTTTCTTGGTGAAGACAACTCTCATGCTAGGTGAGAGGCCTTCAGTTGGGACTTTCTTGTCCCTCTAGCCTTTAGGTACTTTTTTCCTAGTACCTTTGTGCTTAGAGCTTGTTGATTGCTGCCCAACACCAAACTTAGAATTGATGTTTGGACTGTTATCTCTCTTTTAGAGGGAGAATTGGGGTAAGGCATCTTGAACAAGATGTGATCCTTTCCTAGTTGTAGAGTCAGTTCTTCCTTAGCCACATTAGTGATAGCATTGGTAGTGGCTAGTAAAGATCTTCCAAGGATGACAGAGTCATCCTCATCCTCTCCAATATCCAAGACTTTAAAGTTTGCAGGGATGTAGTGATTTTCAACCTTCACCAAGACATCCTCTACTAAGCCATATGGCTTCTTCATTGTCTAGTCTGCTATCTCTAGTGAGATGTTTGCAGCTTGTACCTCAATGATTCCAAACTTCTCTATTACAAAGAGTGGCATTAGGTTTATGCTTGACCCTAGGTCACACAGAGCCTTCTCAAAGGTTATGGTGCCTATGGTACAAGGAACCAGGAAGCGTCCAGGATCTGGAAGCTTCTGAGGTAGCTTTTACTGTGAGTATGAGAGCATAGGCAAACTTCTCTATTTTCTGGTAGTTCAGCTCTGACCCCTGCAGTGCTTTGCTAATGAAGTAGACAGGTTGTTGCCCACCCTCGTCTTCTCTAATTAGTGCTGAGGCTATTGCCCGGCTTCCTACTGCGAGGTACAATATGAGTGGTTCTCCTTCTCGTGGTCGAGATAGGATAGGTGGCCGTCCCAAGAATTCTTTGAAGTCTCGGAAGGCTTGCTCACATTCTGTTGTCCACTCGAAGTTATTTTCCTTACTTAAAGTAGCGTAGAAAATGAGGGATCTTATCGCTGACCCTGCTAGGAATCTGGACAAGGCCGCCAATCTCCCATTGAGTTGTTGTACCTCTTTAACGCAGGTAGGGCTCTTCATGTTGAGTATGGCCTGGCATTTATCTGGATTTGCCTCGATTCCTCTTTGTGTGAGCATAAAGCCCAAGAACTTACCTGCTTCCACGGTAAAGGTGCATTTAGCCGGGTTAAGTCGCATGCCATGCTTCCGTATGGTGTCGAATACTTGAACCAAGTCAGACAGTAATGTTTCTTCACTTTGTGTCTTTATCAACATGTCATCCACGTAGACCTCTATGATTTTTCCAATGTGATCTGAGAAGACCTTATTCATTAGCCTCTGATAAGTAGCTCCCGCGTTCTTAAGGCCGAAAGGCATTAAGATGTAACAATAGTTTGCTTTGGGTGTTAAAAACGATGTTTTTTCTTGATCCGGTGAATACATTTGGATCTGGTTGTACCCCGAGTATGCGTCCATAAACGAGAGATACTTATATCCCGATGAGGCATCTACTAGAGCGTCGATGCTTGGGAGTAGACAAGGGTCTTTTGGGCAGGCTTTGTTGAGGTCGGTGTAGTCGGTGCACATTCGCCACTTCCCATTTGACTTTCTCACCAAGACGACGTTTGCTAGCCATAGTGGGTACTTAACTTCTCTTATGAACCCTGCCTCTAGTAGTGCTTGTACCTGTTCTGCTACAGCCTGAGACCGTTCTGGCCCGAGTTTTCTTCGTCTTTGTTGTACCAGCCGGGATCCCGGATAGACTGCCAACTTGTGGCTCATCAGTTCGGGATCTATGCCTGGCATGTCGGCAGCTTTCCATGCAAAGAGATCAACATTATCTCGTTGGAACTGTATGAGTGATTCCTTTGCATCTCCTTTCAAGATCGTGCCAATATTATTTGTCTTATCCGAGGTGTCTCCGATCTGAACTTTCTCTACTTAACCTTCGGGCTGTGGACGGAGTTCTTCTCGCCTCTAAACTCCACCAAGTTTGATTGTGTGGAACTCTCCTCCTTCGCCTCTGAGGTTTAGACTTTCGTTATAACAGCGACGCGCCATCTTTTGATCTTCTTTTATTGTAGCTATCCCTTCTGCAGTTGGGAATTTCATACATAGATGTGGAGTTGAAACTATTGCACCGAGTTGGTTTAACGTTGTCTGACCTATTAAGGCATTGTAGGCTGAGCTTACGTCGACCACGATGTAGTCTATCTTGAGTGTTCTGGATTGGTTCCCCTTTCCGAAGGTTGTATGTAGCGATACGTATCCCAGTGGTTGTACTGGGTATCCCCAAGTCCGAACAGGCTGTTCGGGTATGCTCTTAGCTCTTTTTCTTCCAAGCTGAGCTTGTCGATGGCAGTTTTGAATAAGATGTCGGCAGGGCTTCCTTGGTCAATTAATGTATAGTGGAGGTTGGCGTTTGCCAGTATGATAGTGATGACCATGGGGTCATCGTGTCCTGAGATGATTCCAGATGCGTCTTCTTTGGTAAACGTGATTGCTGGGATGTCTGGCGCTTCCTTCTTTCCTTCGACATGGTATACTTCTTTGAGGTGTCGCTTGTGAGATGATTTGGAGATTCCTCCTCCCGCAAATCCACCGTGTATCACGTGGACGTGTCTCTTCGGTGTGCGAGGTGATCGCTTAGACCGTCCGACATCTTCATTCCTTCTTCTTTTTCTTGGCTCTTCGTCCCGGTTGGCCAAAAACCGATCTAGTTTTCCTTCTCTTACTAATTTTTCTATGACATTTTTCGAGTCGAAGCATTCGTTGGTGGAATGTCCTCGGACTCGATGATACTCATAGTATTCGTTCCGATTTCCTCCTTCTCTTTTGCCTTTGAGTGGCTGAGCTGGGGGTATTTTTTCCGTATGGCAGACTTCTTTGTAAACATCTACCAAGGATACCCTAAGAGGGGTGTAGTTATGATATTTTTCATTTTCTCCCCGGAGCGATCTTCCTTTTTCTTGGATTCTTTATCTTTATCTCGGTAGGCGGAACCGAACCTCGAGGCTTCCCCAAGTCGAGAATTCTCCTCCATGTTGATGTACTTCTGCGCCCGTTCTTGTACTTCGTCCAGGGATGCAGGGTACTTCTTTGATATAGATTGGTTAAACGGTTGATAAACCACTATTTTATAGTTTATATTGTATTTAATTGTGTGGTTTTGTCGTGATCCTTACCCACTTATTCATCAATTTAGCATGCATTTAGATTTCCTTCCTGAATTTATTACATGTTTGAAAATTGCTTCCTAGAGACTTTAATTATTTAATTTTAATTCTCCTTTATTCCATTCGATGCCGTAATCTGTGTGTCAAGTGTTTCAGGCTTTATAGGGCATGAATGAGATGGAGATTGGAGAGGAAGCTAGCAAAAATGGAAGGAACATAAGAATTTGAGGAGATAACCAGCGAAAAGTGACGCGGTTGCATGGCTACCGCAACCGCGCGAAGGAGCGCAAATCACAGTGACGCGGCTGCATGGCTTGCGCGGCCGCGCGGATTGGAAAGCACAAGCAACGCGGTAGCGTGGACGACGCGAACGCGTGAAGAGGAAAAGTGCAAGCGACGCATCCGCATGGACGACGTGATCGCATGACATGCGCGATCTGCATAATCTGCAGAATCCGAAACCAGTGATTTTGGACCCTATTTTGGCCCAGTTTTCGGCCCGGAACAGCAGACTAGAGTCAGAGAATATGCAGAAACAACAGAGACACATTCATTGAGTAGTTTTAGATCTAGTTTTTCACTCTCTTAGGTTTTTCTCTCTAGTTTTTAGAATTTTAATTTTCAATTGGTCTTAGCATTGGAACATTGAGAAGAGTTATTTCCTCATCAAGACTTCATCATTCTAGTTTGTTCTCTTAACTTGGTTTTATTCTTCCATGTTCTTTGTTATGTTCAATTTTGTCATTCAGATACTTTTATGATTAATTAATGCAAGGATTATTTCTTTTTAATTGAATTTCAATTCCAATAATCATGTCTTCTTTTAATTCCCTTTCATGTGCCATGGATTCTTTATTTACAATGCGTGAGTAGTTTCATTACTTGATGGGGAGTTGATTAAAAGGAACTCTTGAGTTGGAAGGATTGAAGGAAAAATTTGTAATTGGGTTAAATGTTGGATTGCTATCCTGTCACCGACGCCAATCCCTTTGAACTAAGTGGGTTGCAACTTGTGAATAGATCTGGCATTCCCACTTGTTTGACTTTCCCTTACCTAGTAAGGGATAACCAAACAGAACAACTATTAATTATAAATTAATCTTACAATCATACCATCAATGATAGAGATTCTAAGCAATTAATTCCCACTCAAGGCTTTTATTTATATTATTTAAAATTCCTCAATTTAAATTCCAATTTACTTAGCTCAACTTCTTGGAATATCTGATTAATAAAACAGCACACTTTTCTGCAACTCGTTGGGAGACGACCTGGGACTTAAAACTCCTAGTAATTTTAATTTAAACTTTCTGTGACATATTTCTAAATTGATAGGCAGATTTTCGGTGAGTTAAGAACTATACTTCCAACGTAACCATTTAAATAAATTTTTAATTCAGCAGATTCTGCACTCCATCAATTTTTGGCGCCGTTTCCAGGGAGTTGCAATAGAGTGCTAATTTTATTAATTAGAATTTATTTACTTGCATTTTATTTAATTTTTTTTTATTAATTAGAATTTATTTATTTGCATTTTCTTTAATTTTGCTACTATGAGCTGCGTGTTTCTTCTGTCAAATGACACGTTCACTTCCTGATCCGTGCTTGCTAATATTCGATCCTGAAATTGAAAGAACAATTTCACGAATAAGGCGAGAACATCGTAGGTTAGTCCGCTCTGAGGACGGATCTGAAAGTGAATCTGAGGAAGAAACCAGCCCCCGTTCTACTGATTCGGTTGTTTTACGTGCAGAAAACATGGCAGCTAGAAGAGTTACCATTCAGGAGGAAGGAGCTCCTGATTTTACAATGCAACCGTTTCAAGCACATCATCCAGCGGTAGCTACGGATTTTGAAATAAAGACCGCACTGCTAAATTTGATGCCCAAGTTTCATGGCCTACCTGCTCAAGAACCTATCAAGCACTTGAGAGATTTCCAGGCAGCCTGTTCTACTGTCAGGCGTGATGGCACTGATGAAACTTCAATTCTGCTGAAAGATTTTCCGTTCTCTCTTGACGGAAAAGCAAGAGAGTGGTACTACACTCAACCTCTAGCAAATGTATCCAACTGGGATACACTCAGAAAGGAGTTTCTGGAAAATTCTTTCCATCTAAAGTTACTGATAAACTGAGGAAGGATATCTCTACAATTGTTCAAGATGACAATGAGACTCTTATTGAATACTGGGAGCGCTTCAATAATCTTCTAGAAGCATGCCCCCACCACATGATTGACAAGATCGTGCTACTCAGCTATGTCACACAAGGTATGAGGCCCCAAGATAAGACCACATTGGAAAGTGCCAACAATGGGTCTATGAAGAAGTACAAGACCACCGATGAACCTTGGCAATTGATTACTGATTTAGCTGAATCTACTCGGAACCACAGACAGAAGCAAGGCCGTTCAAGGGCCGTTGCAGAAGTATCTTCTGGCATAGAGACTGCTACTCTAAATCGAAGCATCTGTGAAATGACCAACCTGCTGAAGCAAATGCAGTTAAATCAACAAGCTCAGCAAACTCAACCGCAGCAAAACCAACAACTAGTTCCACAAAAAATTTGCAGAATTTGTGCTGATTACAGCCATTACACTGATGAATGCCCGCAGTTCCAACAAGAAGACAACATGGTGGCATCCACTCACAACTTCTATGACTGCCCCAACCAAGGGTACAATCAAAGTGGAAATAATAACCATGGATGGCAGGATAGTTCAAACTAGAATTGGAGGGACGACAATAATAGGGGAGGCAGAGATAATCAGGGAAATCAGAGGTGGAATAATTACAACAACAGGTAGCAAAATCAACCTTACCGAGCACCTCACCTGAGGCAAAACCAAGGACCACCGAACAATCAGCAGCAAACCTCTCAATTTACTCATTCTTTTGTATCTTCTAATGAAGATTTATTACAAGCTCTTGAGAAAAGACAACTGGCCATGGAAAATACCATCATGAACAGTATTAACGCCAGTCTGAATGGTTTCACCTCTACGCTGCAAGCTTTTATGACACAACTTGGTTCAGCACAAAATTCCAGTAACCAACCTTCAAGCACCACTGGAATCCCCTCTCAACCATTACCCAATCCAAAGGGAGGCATTAATGCCATCACCCTGAGGTCCAGAACCACACTGCAGGAGAGGAATCAGGAGGAACCAAGCTCACCAGAATACGCCTCAGCTGAAGAGGTGGTAGAAATCGAAGATGTTGAAGAGGAAGAGGATATACAGGACATAGCTGAAGAAGAGATAGCTCAACCATAAGAAGAAGCACAAAAAGGTGCAGGCACCATAGTAAACACTACTCCCATTCTATTTCCACAACTTTCAAGGAAGCTTAGGAAGCAGTTGGAACCTGATCCTAAAATGGTAGAAATATTCAAAAAGGTTGAGGTAACTGTTCCCCTTTTTGATGTTATTCAGCAGGTACCTAAATATGCAAAGTTTCTAAAAGACTTATGTATCCATAAAGACAAAATTAATGAATTAGAAACTATTCCTTTAGGTAGTTCTATATCTGCTTTAATGGGAGGATTACCTGAAAAATGTAGTGATCTAGGTCCTTGCATACTTAGTTGTACTATTGGTGGTGTAGTAATTTATGATTGCATGTGTGATTTAGGAGCATGTGTTAGTATAATGCCTTTGTCTATATATGATGTTTTAAGGCTCCCTCCCTTAAAAAGGTCGGCAGCTCGTTTTGTGTTAGCAGATAAAAGCATTATTACAGTGGCTGGAGTTGTTGAAGATGTTTTGGTGAACATTAAAGGGCTCATATTTCCCACTGATTTTTATATCTTGGAGATGCCCCATAATGATTCAGATAAGTCATCATCAATCCTACTTGGAAGACCATTCCTGCAGACATCAAAATTCAAATTGGATGCTTTTTCAGGGACATACTCCTTTGAAATAGATGGCCACATAGTAATCTTCAATCTGAATGGAGTCATTGACAACCCCCCAGAAGATAGTTCTATCTTCCAGTGTGATGTCATAGACGAAAGTGTGGCTGAAGTTCAAAAGGAAGAGTTTGAAGAGAGGCACACTGGACAAGGTCCAAGTGTGGGGACCTTCTTAACTGACAATGAGGACACTTTGCCATTTTCACAAGTCCCAGA
>NC_029777.3:63801385-63802251 GCF_000817695.3 Arachis duranensis
AGTATGTTTTTAGTATGATCTAGTTAGTTTTTAGTATATTTTTATTAGTTTTTAGTTAAAATTCACTTTTCTGGACTTTACTATGAGTTTGTGTGTTTTTCTGTGATTTCAGGTATTTTCTGGCTGAAATTGAGGGACCTGAGCAAAAATCTGATTCAGAGACCAAAAAGGACTGCAGATGCTGTTGGATTCTGACCTCCCTGCACTCGAAGGGGATTTTCTGGAGCTACAGAAGCCCAATTGGCGCGCTCTCAACGGCGTTGGAAAGTAGACATCCTGGGCTTTCCAGCAATATATGATAGTTCATACTTTGCCCGTAGACATCCTGGGCTTTCCAGCAATATATGATAGTCCATACTTTGCCCAAGATTTGATGGCCCAAACCGGCGTTCAAAGTCACCCTCAGAAATCCCAGCGTTAAACGCTGGAACTGGCACCCAAATGGGAGTTAAACGCCCAAACTGGCACAAAAGCTGGCGTTTAACTCCAAGAAGAGTCTCTGCACGAAAATGCTTCATTGCTCAGCCCAATCACACACCAAGTGGGCCCGGAAGTGAATTTTTATGTCTTTTACTCATCTCTGTACACCCTAGGCTACTAGTTTTCTATAAGTAGGACCTTCTACTATTGTATTGAGATATCGGGGTAGTTATCCTTGTTTTGATGCTATCTTATATCATTGGGAGGCTGGCCATTCGGCCATGCCTAGACCTTATGCTTATGTATTTTCAACGGTGGAGTTTCTACACACCATAGATTAAGGTGTGGAGCTCTGCTGTACCTCGAGTATTAATGCAATTACTATTGTTCTTCCATTCAATTCCGCTTGTTCTTGTTCTAAGATATCACTTGTTCTTCAACTTGAT
>NC_029777.3:63803397-63803712 GCF_000817695.3 Arachis duranensis
GCTCTGATCTTTGAATTCTATTGACTTGATTGTTTTGTGTGTCTCATATGCATTTTCATTTTGTTAGTGTCAGTAGTATACAAACTGCTAAGTTTGGTGTCTTGCATGCATTGTTATTTGATTCTTGTTGCATTTTGATTTTTCCTTATTATTAAAAATCCAAAAATATTTTTAATTTGTATCTTCTCAAGTCAATAATACAGAGAATTGAAGATTCAGAACATACAGCAGAGAAATTGCACAGAAAAAGCTGGGCGTTCAAAACGCCCAGTGAAGAAGGACAGACTGGCGTTTAAACGCCAGCCAGGGTACCTA
>NC_029777.3:63803757-63804132 GCF_000817695.3 Arachis duranensis
TGGTTGGGCGTTTAACGCCCAAAAGGGTAGCATTTTGGGCGTTAAACGCCAGAATGGATACCATTCTGGGCGTTTAACGCCAGGATGGCTAGAAGGGAAGATTCTGTTTTCAAATCAAATTTTTTTTTTAGTTTTCAAAATCTTTTCAAAATCAAATCTTTTTCAAATCAATTTTTCAATCAAATCTTTTTCAAAACCAATTTCTTTCTATTTTCAAAGATACTTACTATCAATTAATGATTTGATTCAACATTTCAAGTATGTTACCTTTTCTGTTGAGAAAGGTCTAATGTTTGAATCATATCTTTTCTTGTTATCCAAGTCATTAATTTTCAAAATCAAATCTTTTTAAAATGTTTTTCAAATCATATCTTC
>NC_029777.3:63804251-63804415 GCF_000817695.3 Arachis duranensis
ATTTCTAATTTCAAAATCTTTTTCAAAAATCACTTGATTTCTTTTCCATTTTCATTTTCGAAAATTAAGTAATGTTTTTTTTTAAAAAAAATGTTTTCAAATTTTCTACTTAATTTTCGAAAATCACTTCCCTCCTTCTCACATCCTTCTATTTATGGACTAAC
>NC_029777.3:63810695-63812167 GCF_000817695.3 Arachis duranensis
TGAATGACTGTGACGTGCTTCAAACTCCTGAAGGCGGGGCGTTAGTGACAGACGCAAAAGAATCACTGGATTCTATTCCGGCCTAATCGAGAACCGATAGATGGATAGCCGTAGCGTGCTGTGACAGAGCATATGCAATCGTTTTCACTGAGAGGATGGGAGGTAGCCATTGAGAACGGTGAAACCCTACATAAGCTTGCCATGGAAAGGAATAAGAAGGATTGGATGAAGACAGTAGGAAAGCAGAGAGACGGAAGGGAAGGCATCTTCATGCGCTTATCTGAAGTTCCTACCAATGAATTACATAAGTATCTCTATCTTTACCTTTTTGTTATTTTCGTTCATCACCATTACCATTTGAGTTTTCCTGACTAAGATTTACAAGATGACCATAGCTTGCTTCAATACTAACAATCTCCGTGGGATCGACCCTTACTCGCATAAGGTTTATTACTTGGACGACCCAGTGCACTTGCTGGTTAGTTGTGCGAAGTTGTGTAATGCCATGGCATTGAACACCAAGTTTTTGGGGTTCATGACCGGGGATTATGAGAGTTGTGAAAAAGTATTGTTCACAATTTCGCGCACCAATAACCCAGAGCCTGCCCATGATCAAAAGTTAGAATTGAAACCTCTACCTCCACATCTCAAATATGCTTACCTTGAGGATGAGCAGAAGCTTCCGGTTATTATTGCAAGAGAACTGACTTCTCAACAAGAAGAACATCTACTTGATGTGCTGAGGAAGCATAAGAAGGCAATTGGATGGAGTTTGGCAGACATAGTGGGAATCAACCCTCAAATATGCAAGCACAGAATATTTTTAGAAGAGGGAGCAAGACCTGTCCGTCAACCACAAAGAAAATTGAATTCTACCATCTTAGAAGTTGTCAAAAAGGAAGTGACCAGACTATTGGAGGCCGGTATCATATATCCCATTTCAGACAGTGAATGGGTAAGCCCAGTACATGTGGTGCCCAAGAAGTCCGGAGTCACTACCGTGAAGAATGAGCATGGGGAGCTCATAGCAACTAGAGTTCAGAATGCTTGGAGAGTCTGCATTGATTACAGGCATCTCAACCAAGCTACTCTTAAGGATCACTACCCACTTCCATTCATTGATCAAATGCTGGATCGCCTGTCAGGTAAATCACATTATTGCTTTTTAGATGGTTACACAAGTTATTTCCAGATTCATATAGCTCCTGAGGATCAGGAAAAGACTACTTTTACATGTCCTTTTGGGACCTACGCTTATAAGAGAATGCCCTTTGGCTTGTGCAATGCACCAGCTACTTTCCAAAGGTGCATGATGAGTCTTTTCTCTGATCTTATTGAGGACTGTATGGAAGTTTTTATGGACGATTTTAGCATTTATGGTGATTCTTTTAACCTTTGCTTAGATGGATTATCTAGAGTATTAGATAGATGTATTAATACAAAACTTGTATTGAATTTCGAAAAATGCCACT
>NC_029777.3:63812252-63813949 GCF_000817695.3 Arachis duranensis
TTTCTGTAGACCCAGCAAAGGTGAATGTTATTTCTAGTTTACCTTACCCCTCTTCTGTGAGGGAAGTCCGTTCGTTCCTTGCCCATGCAGGTTTCTACAGGAGATTTATTAAGGACTTTAGTAAGGTGGCACTTCCCTTGTCCAGATTACTACAAAAGGATATTGAGTTCGAGTTCAGTGAGGATTGCAAACAAGCATTTGATAAGCTAAAGACTGCTCTAACTCAAGCTCCAATTATGAGAGGACCCGACTGGAGCCAGCCATTTGAAATCATGTTCGATGCTTCCAACCATGCAGTAGGAGCAGCGCTGGCTCAGCGTGAAGGTAAGAATCCTTTTGTTATTGCCTATGCGTCTAAGACTTTAGACACTGTCCAGTCCAATTATACTACTACTGAGAAAGAGCTACTTGCTATTATTTTTGCTCTGGAAAAATTCCGGGCTTATTTACTTGGTACTAGAGTAGTAGTGTATTCGGACCATGCAGCTCTAAAGTATTTATTGGCTAAAAAGGAATCCAAACCAAGACTTATACGTTGGATACTGCTGTTACAAGAATTTGATTTAGAAATCAAGGACAGGAGTGGTAATCAAAATTTAGTAGCAGACCACTTGAGTCACCTTGAACATATTAAGAATGATTCTACTCCTATAGATGATAATTTTCCTTTTGACAACCTGCAAGCAGTATCTGAGGTAGTCCCTTGGTATGCACATGTTGCTAATTATTTAGTTAGCCGCACATTTCCTCCACATTTTTCTAAACATCAAAGAGACAAGCTGAAAAGCGAGTCTAAATATTATACATGGGATGACCCATATTTATAGAGATGTGGCGCTGACCAGATAATTAGACGTTGTGTACCTCAATCAGAATTCCAGTCCATTTTAGAGGCCTGTCACTCATCTGAAAGTGGAGGACATTTTGGCCCCCAACGAACAGCTAGAAAGATCTTAGACTGTGGATTCTGGTGGCCTACTCTTTTTAGAGATGCTGTTGAGTTTTGTAAATCTTGTCACCCATGCCAGAAATTTCGTAACATATCCAAGAGGGATGAGATGCCTCAACAATATATGCTTTTCTGTGAAATTTTTGATGTTTGGGGCATTGACTTCATGGGTCCATTTCCAAATTCTAGTGGATATTTTTATATATTGTTAGTGATGAGCGGATAATTTGTATGCTTTTTGGCATTATTTTTAGTATGTTTTCAGTATGATTTAGTTAGTTTTTGGTATATTTTTATTAGTTTTTAGTTAAAATTCACTTTTCTGGACTTTACTATGAGTTTGTGTGTTTTTCTGTGATTTCAGGTATTTTCTGGCTGAAATTGAGGATCCTGAGCAAAAATCTGATTCAGAGACCAAAAAGGACTGCAGATGCTGTTGGATTCTGACCTCCCTGCACTCGAAGCGGATTTTCTGGAGCTACATAAGCCCAATTGGCGCGCTCTCAACGGCATTGGAAAGTAGACTTCCTGGGCTTTCCAGCAATATATGATAGTCCATACTTTTCCCCAGATTTGATGGCCCAAACCGGCGCTCAAAGTCACCCTCAGAAATTCCAGCGTTAAACGCCGGAACTGGCACCAAAATGGGAGTTAAACGCCCAAACTGGCAAAAAAGCTGGCGTTTAACTCCAAGAAGAGTCTCTACACGAAAATGCTTCAATGCTCAGCCCAAGCACACACCAAGTGG
>NC_029777.3:63814683-63833974 GCF_000817695.3 Arachis duranensis
TATTACTTGGACGACCCAGTGCACTTGCTGGTTAGTTGTGCGGGATTGCAAAAGTGTGATTGCAATTTCGTGCACCAGTTAGCTGTAGATTATGTTTCCAAATGGGTGGAAGCAATTCCTACCCGCACTGATGATTCTAACACTGTTGTTTCCTTTGTGAGAAACCATATTATATGCCGCTTTGAATCACCACGAGCGATCGTGAGCGATCAAGGCACCCATTTTTGTAACAGGAGACTAACAGGATTGATGAAGAAGCATGGGATAATCCATAAAGTTGCAACAGCTTACCATCCCCAAACTAATGGGCAAGCCGAGGTGTCAAACAGAGAAATTAAACGTATCTTGCAAAAGATAGTAAAGCCTCGCAGAAAAGACTGGAGCACCAGACTACAAGATGCACTGTGGGCATATAGAACAGCATACAAGACACCCATTGGGATGAGTCCCTACCACTTAGTCTATGGAAAAGCTTGTCATCTCCCAGTTGAAATCGAACACAGAGCCTTCTGGGTAGTTAAAGAGTGCAACATGGGGATTGAGAATGCTGGAGTTGAAAGAAAGTTGCAACTGCAGGAACTGGAGAACCTTCACCTAGAAGCTTATGAGAACTCCAGAATATACAAGGAAAAGATGAAAGTTGTGCATGATCAAAACATCAAGAAGAGAGAGTTCCAACCTGGAGATTTTGTTCTCTTTTACAAATCTCGACTGAGGCTCATGCCCGGTAAGTTGAGATCAAAATGGGAAGGTCCATACAGAATAGAGAAGGCTGAACCATATGGAGTTTATCACCTAAGCCATCCTTCAAGTTCTGAACTTATTAAGGTTAATGGACACTGATGTGTGGAAAACGATCTAACACAAAACTCACCGGCAAGTGTACCGGGTCGCATCAAGTAATAAAACTCACGGGAGTGAGGTCGATCCCACAGGGATTGAAGGATTCAGCAATTTTAGTTTAGTGGTTGATTTAGTCAAGCGAATCAAGTATTGGTTGAGTGGTTTATCATTAACAGAAACTAAATTGCTTGGAATGTAAAGGGAGAGGGGAGAATTGCAGTAAATTAAAGAGCAGGAAAGTAAAAGATGCTGAATCTTAAAGAACAAGAAATTAAATGACTGAAACTTAAAGTGCAGGAAATGTAAATTGCAGTAACTTAAATTGCAAGAAATGTAAATTGCTTGAATGGAAAAGGGATTTGAGGGCTGGGATTTCAGAATTCAAACAAGGGAAGTTAAATTGCAACAATTAACTAAACAAGAGATGAATTAAAATAGACTAGCTCTCAAACAGAAATGGAAATTAACTTGCAACAGAGGTTCACAGAAGAACCAAAAAGGGAAATGGGATCTCAGGACTCAAGAGACTAGATACCAGAGTCTAGATCTCAATTACCTTCCCAGATCCAAGTTCACAAAGCAATTGATAAGAAATTAAAGAAGAAGCAGTAAAAGAAATAGGATTCAACTCAATTATGCAGAAGAGGAATTTAAGAGATCTTGAATGGAGATTGAGACAGAATTTCCTCAATTCTTCACACCCAAGACTCAAACAAGAAAAGTAAAAATGCTCAAGCAAGAACGAGGAAGAAGAGAGATCAATTCTCCTCCCCAATTCTCTGAAATCTCAGTGAAGTCCCTAAGAGAAAGTTCAAAAGTTCAAAAATAAAAGTAAAGATTCAAAGCTCAAAAGAAAGGTCCTAATTACATCAAACTATCTACTATTTATACACTTTCTATTCTTGGATCTTGGGATTTGGATGGGCTTTTGATTTGGTGAAGAAATGGATTAAATTGGATTTTTAATCAAATTTTTGGTCCAAGAAAAGTTGCTTCCAGGAGGCTGCCCTGCCCTTGTGGAGGGCAGGGCAGAAAATGATGTGTGCGGCCTTGTGCGTGTGTGTTTGGTGCGTGTGGTGCTGCAGGATGCTGCCTTGCCCTTGTGGAGGGCAGGGCAGAAATTTTTGGTGCGCCAGATTCTGCCCGTACGTGCGCGATGTTGCTGCCGAAGCTCCCTTGGTGCGCCAATCTGGTGCGCTGGCCGTGCACCACGAAATGCTGCCCTGCCCTTGCGGAGGGCAGGGAAATGTTTCCAACATTGAAGCTCCGCGTTCAAAACTCGGGCAGTGCACACGCTACTTATATTTCTTGGTGTTCTTGGCACCAAAATAAGGCCTAGTTCCTTGCTTCCTCATAGTGCCGTGTTCGATCCTTGTGGTAAGCATTTGTGAGCTTTTTCTTTGAATTTATTCCTTTGTTGAGCCCGATATTGCCCTTGAGGAGGGCAGGGCAGAGTTTTTACTCTCCTTGATCCATGGCACCAATTTGTGCTCCGCCCTTGAGGAGGACAGGGCAGTGTTGCCTCTCAAAGCTTGCTTCCTTATGTTGCCCTCCTAGAGGGCAGTGTGCCCTTGTGGAGGGCAATGTTTGCTTCCTCCCTTCCATGCGCCACGCTCTTTTCTCTCTTGGGCCACGCTTTCTTAAGCCACGCTTTTCCTTTTCTTCTTTTCTTCACCTACAATAAACCAAAACAACCACTCAAAGTATCACTAAATTCACAAGGCTTATAAATCAATTAAAAATCAATTAAATTTAGCTTAAACCTCATGATTTAGCATCAATTTAATGGTAGTTGCTTGATTTAAAGAAGTTATGCATTTTCATTCCAAATCACTTACTTAGGATGCAAGAAAGTGCATAAAGACTAATAAAACAAGTGAAATTAGCTTGAAAAATGGGTATATGATGACCTGTCATCACAACACCAAACTTAATTCTTGCTTGTCCCCAAGCAAGCATCAAAACTAAGAAAAAATGAAATGAACAAGAAGAGCAATTGTATCCTTATTAGGCATATAGTAGAACTTGATTTATGGAGTTTTTATGCAGATAATGACAACCCAAGTTATTGTTTGCTGTTACATAATATACATCTTTCCTCAAAGGCTTACTAAACTTGCTGTTATAAGGTTTACTCTTTAATTACTCCCTTGCTAACTCTTCTTTTCTCATTTTGCTTAACAAGCTTATTATTCTTTGAAGGCTTGGTGTCAAATGTTGCAGTAGTAGCCTTTGGCTTTATTTTTACTCAACATCTTTCCACCACAGACACATGACTCACTATTTCCTCCTAGGATCATTGATGCCCAGCATCTCTTTGGATAACTAAATGTTCTGTATCTAAGTTGCTCTTTATTGTGGACTTTCAATTGGTCATCCCAAATCAGTTGATTTATGTGACCGGGTTTTGAAATACCCCTCAGAATTTACTTATCCAAGCATATCCTAGTACAAGAACACCACAGGCATATGTCCTAGGGTCCAAGCTATTGGTGTCCAACCTTTATTCTTTGTTTTTCTTGCCACATTGGCTTTTTCTTCTTCCTTTTCTTTCCATTTTAATTTTTTTGTTCTCAAGGGTTTTTTCTTTATTGATAGGAACCTTTATAACAGCAAACTAGCTCACACTTCAATGAAAAATGATACTATGCAGCAATTATTTCATGAGTTATGCATTTAATCAAACACATACACCACCATTAACTTCCATTCTAACTCATGCAACATTGGATACTTACTTTCTAATTCAAACAATTCTCTTTTATTTAAGCATATGGGAAACAACACAAAATTCAGCTCGGTAATGGATGACAAGCAAAATGCAGATTAGCATTCTTAATCAAATAACTTCACTTGCAACTAGATGAACACTTCAGCAAGACATATAATGGTTCCCATGTCCAAAACAATTCACAGCAGCAAGGATTAAGTTTAGATACAACCTTTGAAGTTGCAGCCCTTTAATTCTTCCTTCTGTTGTGTTCTCTTTGAGTTAAGATGCATAATATCTTCAATTGTTGACTCATGTCCTGCATAATTCTCAAAAGTTGCTTGCTTCTCAAGCCCTTAAATGCATGGTTAGTATGCATAAATTGAGTGTGGCTCTTGGATTTATTTTGGTGTGGGAACACTAAACTTAATTGTTTGCAACAGCCTCTGATGCAACAAATCAACCATATGTGAAATCTTGTGTCCTTGCTAAAGGTTATGGAATTAAAACTAGAAAGCAGTTAAATAGTTGGATAAGTTATTTGATTGCTTGGAGCTAGCATTATGCAGGAGGTGAGAATGTTCTTTTAAGTGAGATTTTGGTGGAACACCAAACTTAGAATATTTCATTCTCCCTTAAATTGTTTTGGTGTGTAACACCAAACTTAGCTCCTTGCAATGCATACCAATTATTCAACATTTTTATTGAATGAGCTATGAAAAGAAAACTACCTCAGGTTGGGTTGCTTCCCAACAAGCGCTCTTTTATTGTCACTAGCTTGACATTGATCTCCCTTTAGGGTGGTTGATGCTGGTGATGTCTCAACTTGTCCCCTCTCACTGTAAGCTTTCTCTGTGTGCCTTGATGCTCAATTTCAATGTGCTCAAGAAAGAGTACTTGGTTGACAGTGTAATGATCTTCTGTTCCCAGCTGTTGATATACTAATTGCACCTTGTCACCTTTGGAAAATCCTTCAGTTGGGATTTTTTTATTCTTCCACCCTTTGTAAACCTTCTTCTTGTTCTTCATCTTTTTCTTTCTTGTTGATCTTTCTCCCTTGACAGTGACTTGAGTTGTGATACCTCCCTTTTTGTTTATCATTCTGGCTTCTTTTTGAATTCCTTCTTCTTCTTGCACCTGTTCATTTTTCTGTTCTACTATGTTGTTGGTTGCTTGCCTTGGAAGAAAGTCACTACTTGTCTTGCTTGTTCCTTCTTTACTTTGTGATTCTGGAAATACTTTCAGGGTGATGCTTTCTTCATGCATCCTGAGGGTTAGCTCTCCCTGCTCTATATCTACAATGGCTCTAGCAGTGGCCAAAAATGGTCGACCAAGTATTATGGAGTCATTCTCATTCTCTGCTGAATCTAGGATCACAAAGTCTGCCGGAAAGATGAACTTGTCAACCTTAACTAAAAGGTTTTCAATCAACCCTTTAGGATATACCACTGATTGGTCTACCAATTCCAAGGACATCTGTATTGGTTTCACCTCTCCTATGCCAAGCTTTTTCACTAAAGAGGATGGAATTAGATTTATGCTTGCTCCTAAGTCACACATCCCCTTGTCGATGAATATACTTCCAATAGTGCAAGGTAGGAAGAAACCTCCAGGATCTTCAAGCTTGGGAGGAAGTCCTTTTCTGATTAGTGCACTGCATTCTTCAGTGAGCATTACAGTCTCCTTCTTATTCCAATCTCTCTTCTTATTGATGAGCTCCTTCAAAAACTTGGCATACAGAGGCATTTGCTCCAATGCCTCAGCTAAAGGTATGTTGATTTCCAGTTTCTTGAAAGTCTCAAGGAATATGTGGAAATGTTGATCATTTGTCTCTTTGTGGAATCTTTGGGGATAAGGCAATGGAGGTGTCAAGCTTTTCTCCCCTTGAAGTTGTCTTGGAATCGGTTCTTCCATGATCTGCTTTCCCTTCTTCACGTTTTGTGGTCTATTTTCTTTCTCTTGAGGTTGATTCTGAGAGTACTTGCTTGCTGTTGCACCTTCGTCTTCATGGAGGCTTCTTGGTTCTTTGTTGTCAATTCTTGGTTCTTCATCATCTTCTCCATGAGCATCTCTAGATTAGTAATCCTCTGAGAGTCTTGTGAAATTGGTTGGTTTTAGGGTGTTGATGGATGATGGTAAGTGTTTTGGTTAGTTGGGTGGTTATTGGGTGGATAATAGTTAGAGTTGGGATAAGTGTTTTGTGGTTTTCTGTATGTGTTTTGGTTAGTGTTTGGCTGGTTGTTGTGGTTTGTGTTTTTCCAATTATTTTGAGTTGAATTCCTTTGCCATGGCTGCTGAGTTTGATTGTGGTTGTCTCCCCATCTGAGGTTGGGATGGTTTTTCCAAGAGGGGTTGTAAGTATCACCATAGACTTCATTTGTTCCAGGATTTTGGTTGTGCATGTATTGGACTTGCTCTTGCTGTTGCTCTTCTTGAATTTCTTCATTTTTCCCCAAAGTAGTTGATGGTTGGCTTATGGCACTCACTGATGCAACTTGCAGGCCATCAATTCTTTTGGCCATTTGCTCAAATTGTTGCTAAATCTGCTGCTGCATCATTTTGTTTTGAGCTAAGATTGAATCCACTCCTTCCAACTCCATTACTCCTATCCTTTGTGATGGTTGGCGTTGTCTTTGGTGAGCAAAGAAATATTGGTTGTTAGCCACCATATCAATGAGGTTCTGAGCTTCCTCTGTAGTTTTCATGAGTTGTAATGAGCCTCCGGCTGAATGATCAAGTGCTTCTTGAGCCTTCAGAGTAAGTCCCTTATAGAAGTTCTGCAGCTTGTCCCACTCAGTGAACATCTCTGGTGGACATTTCCTCAGCAGTGCCTTATATCTTTCCCATGCTTCATATAAATTTTCAGCCTCCATTTGAGTGAATGTCTGCACCTCAGTCTTCAATCTTATGATCCTTTGAGGGGGTAAAATTTGCCAAGAAACTTGCTCACCAAGTCATCCCAAGTGTTGATGCTCTCCTTTGGAAATGTTTCTAGCCATTGAGTGGCTTTGTCCCTGAGAGAAAATGGGAAGAGCAGTAACTTGTAGCTGTCAGGAGGCACACCATTGGTTTTGACAGTGTCACAAATCCTCAAGAAGGTAGATAAGTGTTGATTTGGGTCCTCCAATGGCCCTCCTCCAAAAGAGCAGTTGTTTTGGACTAAAGTGATGAGTTGTGGCTTTAGTTCAAAGTTGTTTGTTTTGACATTAGGAGTGAGAATGCTACTCCCACAGTGTCTAGCATTTGCAAATGTGTAGGAAGCTAGGACTCTTCTTTGTTGTGGGTTATTGTTGGCCCCTCCTCCTGGTTGATTGAGATTTGATGGATCTCCTTCCATTTCTTGGAATTCCTCCTCAAATTCTTCCTCTCCTCCATTTCTTGGAATTCCTCCTCAGATTCTTCCTTTCTGATAACGTTCTTCCCTCTTTCAGCTCTTCTTATTCTTCGAAGAGTTCTTTGGTCAATTTCAGAGAGAATAGGGGAAGATCTTCCTGTACCTGACATACAAACACACAAAAATAAACACACAGATCCAGAAAACCAGTGAAACTTCAATCTATTGCTAGAATGAAGTTTTAGTTAGTTTAAGCAAAAATTCAAACAGTTAGTGTGTTAGTCAAAATTAAAGAAACAGAAAAAAAAGTGCTTGATCTAGATCTCCACCTTACTTAATCATTGTCAATCTATTTCAATCCCCGGCAACGGCGCCAAAAACTTGATGTGTGGAAAACGATCCAACACAAAACTCATCGGCAAGTGTACCGGGTCGCATCAAGTAATAAAACTCACGGGAGTGAGGTCGATCCCGCAGGGATTGAAGGATTGAGCAATCTTAGTTTAGTGGTTGATTTAGTCAAGCGAATCAAGTATTGGTTGAGTGGTTTATCATTAACAGAAACTAAATTGCTTGGAATGTAAAGGGAGAGGGGAGAATTGCAGTAAATTAAAGAGCAGGAAAGTAAAAGATGCTGAATCTTAAAGAACAAGAAATTAAATGACTGAAACTTAAAGTGCAGGAAATGTAAATTGCAGTAACTTAAATTGCAAGAAATGTAAATTGCAGTAACTTAAAGTGCAAGAAATATAAATTGCTTGAATGAAAAAGGAATTTGAGGATTTGGATTTCAGAATTCAAACGAGGGAAATTAAATTGCAACAATTAACTAAACAAGAGATGAATTAAAATAGACTAGCTCTCAAACAGAAATGGAAATTAACTTGCAGCAGAGGTTCACAGAAGAACCAAAAAGGAAAATGGGATCTCAGGACTCAAGAGACTAGATAGCAGAGTCTAGATCTCAATTACCTTCCCAGATCCAAGTTCACAAAGCAATTGATAAGAAATTAAAGAAGAAGCAGTAAAAGAAATTGGATTCAACTCAATTATGCAGAAGAGGAATTTAAGAGATCTTGAATGGAGATTGAGACAGAATTTCCTCAATTCTTCACACCCAAGACTCAAACAAGAAAAGTAAAAATGCTCAAGTAAGAACGAGGAAGAAGAGAGATCAATTCTCCTCCCCAATTCTCTGAAATCTTAGTGAAGTCCCTAAGAGAAAGTTCAAAAGTTCAAAAATAAAAGTAAAGATTCAAAGCTCAAAAGAAAGGTCCTAATTACATCAAACTATCTACTATTTATACACTTTCTATTCTTGGATCTTGGGATTTGGATGGGCTTTTGATTTGGTGAAGAAATGGATTAAATTGGATTTTTAATCAAATTTTTGGTCCAAGAAAAGTTGCTTCCAGGAGGCTGCCCTGCCCTTGTGGAGGGCAGGGCAGAAAATGATGCGTGCGGCCTTGTGCGTGTGTGTTTGGTGCGTGTGGTGCTGCAGGATGCTGCCCTGCCCTTGTGGAGGGCAGGGCAGAAATTTTTGGTGCGCCAGATTCTGCCCGTGCGTGCGCGATGTTGCTGCCGAAGCTCCTTTGGTGCGCCAATCTGGTGCGCTGGCCGTGCACCACGAAATGCTGCCCTGCCCTTGCGGAGGGCAGGGCAATGTTTCCAACATTGAAGCTCCGTGTTCGAAACTCGGGCAGTGCACACGCTACTTATTTTTCTTGGTGTTCTTGGCACCAAAATAAGGCCTAGTTCCTTGCTTCCTCATGGTGCCGTGTTCGATCCTTGTGGCAAGCATTGGTGAGCTTTTTCTTTGAATTTATTCCTTTTTTGAGCCCGATATTGCCCTTGAGGAGGGCAGGGCAGAGTTTTTACTCTCCTTGATCCATGTCACCAATTTGTGCTCCGCCCTTGAGGAGGACAGGGCAGTGTTGCCTCTCAAAGCTTGCTTCCTTATGTTGCCCTCCTAGAGGGCAGTGTGCCCTCGTGGAGGGCAATGTTTGCTTCCTCCCTTCCATGCGCCACGCTCTTTTCTCTCTTGGGCCACGCTTTCTTAAGCCACGCTTTTCCTTTTCTTCTTTTCTTCACCTACAACAAACCAAAACAACCACTCAAAGTATCACTAAATTCACAAGGCTTATAAATCAACTAAAAATCAATTAAATTTAGCTTAAACCTCATGAGTTAGCATCAATTTAATGGTAGTTGCTTGATTTAAAGAAGTTATGCATTTTCATTCCAAATCACTTACTTAGGATGCAAGAAAGTGCATAAAGACTAATAAAACAAGTGAAATTAGCTTGAAAAATGGGTATATGATGACCTGTCATCAGACACCGCCTGAAGCTATACCATGGTGAGAAGGTGCAGAAAAGCAAGGAGCTTGAGATCTTCCGCCTGGAAGATCCCCACATAGCAACATATTGAGCTAGTGGAGCGTCCAACTTACGAACGTTAAAGCAAAGTGCTTGGTGGGAGACAACCCACCGCGGTATGATCGTTCTTTCCTTCACTTTTAGTTTTTCTTCTTTAAATAAATCTTCTCTTTATTAGTGCTTTCGTGCTCTTTCAATTACATGTCTTTATCTTTCCTTAAAAAGAAAAAAAATTTGCCGCGCGACGCGATCGCACCAGCGACGCGTCCGCGTGGCAGGGGGAGTAAAGAAAAATAAAAATGAACAGAAAGTTACGCAGGAGCAGCGCTGGAGTCATGCCAAGGGCACACATTATTCCACGCGACCACGTCGCATGGAAATCATGGCCTTCCACGCGACTGCGTGCTCCACGCGGCCGCATGCCCCGCATTTTCGACGTCAAAGGGTGCACAATGCTATATTGTGCGAGAATGGTGCTGGATTGGTGCTGGAAGCACAATCCTTGTCACGCGACCACGTTGCCGACGCGGCCGCGTCAATTAATTTCTGATGCACACTCATGCAATCGCATGACCCACGCGATCTCGTCACCTTAATTTGGCAATTGAATTACATTGAACAGAGAGTTGTGCTGGAGCGAGGCTGCACTTACGCCAGCAGCACAACGTAGGTCACGCGACCGCATGACCGACGCGATCGCATCCCCTTTCCTGATGCGCACTCACGCGAACGCGTGCCTTCCGCGGTCGCGTCGCATGCGCCGCACAGCTCAACTTCAATTGCCAAATTATCTTATCTTTCTTTCCTCCAAATCCTAATTTTTCGTTTCCCTCCTTCCTTCTTCTTTCCCCTTCCCCTTCTACCTCACCTTTCACTCTCTATCTCTCTCACCACCATTAACAAGGTTTTACCTTCTTCTTCCTTCTTCTCTTTTCTATCATTCTTATTATATTATGTATATATATTATTATTTTCTTTTTCTTTTCTTTTTCTTTTCAAATCTTTATTTCTCCTTCTTCTTCTTTTCCTTTTACATGGTGTTAGAAACCTTTTGAGTCATCATTCCTCATTATATGCTTGTCAATTATTGCAAATTGTTTGACAATTATTTTTCTCCTATCTAAGGGATTGCTTGCATGTTCAATTTCATACTTTTTATATCTTGTTTACCATGCATGCCATGTGTTTGTGAAAAAGCCCATATAGCATTATGCACTTTTCTACATTACTTCACTCTACTCTGCAATGCTTGATTTTCACAAATTCCCTTTCATATTTTATTAATTAAATTTAATTGTCATTACAAACGTGATAGTTAGTTTGTTACAAATGATAACCTAAATTGGACATTGAATGTTTGATATATGCTACTCATGCCTTTGCCTGCATGCCAATAAACCTCTTACATTCCATTGTCCTACATGCGCTTGCTATATTTCCATTGATGAGCCTTTCACATGTAATCCAGACCATGTGTTAGTGTCATTTATCTTTATTGTGCATTGACTATCACTTACAATACACTCTTCCTTGCTCTATCTCTTTGAATTTAATTTCCTTTCTCTTTCCTTCTTTCAGGATGGCCACCAAGAAAGGAAAAGAGAAAGCTACTTCCAAACCACCAGCAAGAAGAGGAACTAAAAGAGCATTAGTGGCAGAGCCTTCTTCAACCGCAGTCAAGCCCTCAACAAAAAGAGTTAAGAGGATAATAAAGGTTGACGACAAGGAGAAAGCCTTTTCAGCAAAGGACACTGCGCGATTTCCCAATCGCTACTGTGAGCAGATGTTCCCTATCCTAGCAGAAAGGAACTATAACAATGAATACATTCTTATCCTCCCGTCCAATATTGCCACCTTTGTTGAGCCGCAAATTGAGCGAAGACAATGGGGTTTCCTACGGAGAAAGCCAAGGCAGGTCAATCTTTCTTGGGTAGTTGAGTTCTACTCCAACTTCTACATACCAACCCTGCAGTCTGTTTATGTCCGGCAGAAGCAAGTCCCTAACACAGAAGAGGCCATTCAGCAAGTTCTGAGTTTTCCCCCTATTCCAGTAGGAATGGACACTTTTCAAGAAGCCACCCTTCAGCGCCAAAGATACCAATTTGACTGGGACTCCATTCTCGGAGTCATCGCTTTACCTGGCAGCCGTTGGATCTACGGATACCACTGCACCCGCCCTAAGGGAATCTTGGCTTCCGCACTTACCTTGGAGGCTCGCGTATAGGCACAGATCATGTCCCATTACGTCTTTCCAAGCACTCATGAGTCCTCCTTCACTGCGGACATGGCTGTTCTACTATGGTGCATCCTTACAGACCAACCTCTGGATCTCTCAAGACACATTCGGCATGCTATGGAGCATGTACAAATCGCGAGCAACTTACCTTTCCCCACCTTGGTCTCAAATCTTGTCTCAACAGCCGGAGTCTCCTGCAGAGCTGAGGACACCAAAGTCATGCTTCCACGGGATGATCAATATGTCCCTAACGGGAAATACCTCAGATTTTCAGCAGCCACTACAAGCGAGCCTACTGAGCCGGTTGAAGATATTCCTTCTTCAACACCACAAGCATCTACCACTGAGAAATTGCTCTAGCAGATACTTGGAAAGTTGGATCGGCATGAACAGAAAGCAAAGATGAGAGAGCGCCGTAACGAACGCCGATTCAAACACCTTAAGGAGCTACTCAAGGGACGCTTTAGAGACTCAGACACCCCGGACTCCACTACTTTTACCAGCACCGGGAGCCATGATGATCCCGACTGTGGAGATACTGCCACCAGCCCACCCTGTTCCTGACAGATGGCACCGAGGACGGTGCAAAGCCTTAAGTGTGGGGAGGTCGGTCAGTACCTGACTTCCGGAGGTAAATTCTCTTCTCTGACACCAATAATTAGGATATTTTAGTTAGATTTTTCTTTCTTTTATAGAATAGAATAAATTGCATAGGTTAGGATAGTTGCATGCATGTTCTTCTTGATTGAAAAGACAATAAGTTTCTTTTAAAAATCTATCTCTGGAACAAAATTTCACTAATTTTTCAAAATTTTTATGATAAATATGCTTGAGTTGTATTTGGAACATGATGTTTGAGCTAAAGAACACACAACCTGTGAAAGATTTGAGCCTTTATGTATGGTTACATTATTTAACCATAATTATTTTATTCTTGTGTGTTTACTTCTTTATGATTGTAATCTATATTTTGTTTTATCTTATATGTCCAATATTTATTATATTTACATGCTTGCACATGATTGAGGCCATTATTTGTTTAAACTCACTTATCCAAATCAAGCCTACCATTTTCAATTACCCTTGTTAACCACTTCGAACCTTTAAAACCCCATTTGTTCTATATTTTACCACATTACTAACCTTAAGCTGAAAAATAATTGCATATCCCAAATTGAATCTTTGGTTAGCTTAAGATAGAATTGTGTGTGCTAATTAAGTATGGGAAATTGTGGGAACAAAAGTTGTTAAGGGAATGTGTCATGAAAATTTAAAGGAAATTTGGATACCCACTCATGTGAAAATATAAGAATGAAAAATCTATGTGCATTGATAAGCTTTATTTATTCAAAAAAAAAAACAAAAAAATCAATAAATAAGGGGACAAAATTACCCCAATGTTAAATTCAGAATTCAAAGATCAATGCACATATGATAGAATAAAATAAAAGGTTGAAACATGAGTATGGGTTGAAAAAGGGAATTATGGGTAGCTAGGCATGAATTTAAAAGTATATAGAATATCTGTATATTAGGTGAGAGCTTAGGTTAATTAAAGATTCAATTTATAAAGCTCACTTAACCATATGTATACCCTTACCTGCACCTTGCCCCCATTACAACCATGAAAAGACCTCATGATGTTTGCATTGGTATATTAACTGTTGTTGATTGGTTAGGAGAAAAACAAAAGTTAGAAAGCATGACTAGAGAAGAATAGAGTGATTACCATATACACTAGAGATTATCAGTGAGGGTTCAATGCTTGAATTTTCATGTTTCTGGCCTTCAAAAGCTATCTTCTTGCACTTTTATCGGTTTTATTATATGATGATAGAATTAGTGGAATTTGATTTGTAATTGTTTTGAAGGGCTTATTTACTTTTGATCAAGTGGATAATAATCATATAGTTGCATTTATTTATGTATGTAGGATTGCATTGCATTTCATGAGTTTCTGCATGTTCATACTTATTTCCTTGTCTCCTTCAATTTAGCATGAGGACATGCTAATGTTTAAGTGTGGGGAGGTTGATAAACCACTATTTAATAGTTTATATTGTGTTTAATTGTGTGGTTTTGTCGTGATCCTTACCCACTTATTCATCAATTTAGCATGCATTTAGATTTCCTTCCTGAATTTATTACATGTTTGAAAATTGCTTCCTAGAGACTTTAATTATTTAATTTTAATTCTCCTTTATTCCATTCGATGCCGTAATCTGTGTGTCAAGTGTTTCAGGCTTTATAGGGCATGAATGAGACGGAGATTGGAGAGGAAGCTAGCAAAAATGGAAGGAACACAAGAATTTGAGGAGATAACCAGTGAAAAGTGACGCGGTCGCATGGCTCACGCGACCGCGCGAAGGAGCGCAAATCGTAGTAACACGGCCGCATGGCTTGCGCGGCCGCGCGGATTAGAAAGCACAAGCAACGTGGTAGCATGGACGACGCGAACGCGTGAAGAGGAAAAGTGCAAGCAACGCGTCCGCATGGACGACGCGATCGCGTGACATGCGCGATCTGCATAATCTACAAAATCCGAAACCAGCGATTTTGGACCCTATTTCGGCCCAGTTTTCGGCCCGGAACAGCAGACTAGAGTCAGAGAATATGCAGAAACAACAGAGACACATTCATTGAGTAGTTTTAGATCTAGTTTTTCACTCTCTTAGGTTTTTCTCTCTAGGTTTTAGAATTTTAATTTTCAATTGGTCTTAGCATTGGAACATTGAGAAGATTTATTTCCTCATCAAGACTTCATCATTCTAGTTTGTTCTCTTAACTTGGTTTTATTCTTCCATGTTCTTTGTTATGTTCAATTTTGTCATTCAGATATTTTTATGATTAATTAATGCAAGGATTATTTCTTTTTAATTTAATTTCAATTCCAATAATCATGTCTTCTTTTAATTCCCTTTCATGTGCCATGGATTCTTTATTTACAATGCGTGAGTAGTTTCATTACTTGATGGGGAGTTGATTAAAAGGAACTCTTGAGTTGGAATGATTGAAGGAAAAATTTGTAATTGGGTTAAATGTTGGATTGCTATCCTGTCACCGACGCCAATCCCTTTGAACTAAGTGGGTTGCAACTTGTGAACAGATTTGGCATTCCCACTTGTTTGACTTTCCCTTACCTAGTAAGGGATAACCAAACAGAACAACTATTAATTATAAATTAATCTTACAATTACACCATCAATGATAGAGATTCTAACTAATTAATTCCCACTCAAGGCTTTTATTTATATTATTTAAAATTCCTCAATTTAAATTCCAATTTACTTAGCTCAATTTCTTGGAATATCTGATTAATAAAACAGCACACTTTTCTGCAACTCGTTGGGAGACGACCTGGGACTTAAAACTCCCAGTAATTTTAATTTAAACTTTCTGTGACATATTTCTAAATTGATAGGCAGATTTTCGGTGAGTTAAGAACTATACTTGCAACGTAACCATTTAAATAAATTTTTAATTCACCAGCTTCTGCACTCCATGAACGGTCCTTCTCGTAGGCCATTTATAAGGCCCATAATGGCAGCTTCTGTTGGTAGACTTTGTATGTCCATGCATGTTTTGTTGAATATTTCCATGTAGTTACGAAGACTCTCCCGATCTCCTTGCTTGATTCCTAGTAAACTGGGTGCGCGTTTAGCCTTATCTTTTTGTATGGAAAATCTGGCTAGGAACTTTTTGGCCAGGTCGTCGAAACTTGAGATGGACTTTGGAGGTAGGCTGTCGAACCATTTAATGGCTGTCTTGGTAAGAGTTGTTGGAAAGGCCTTGTAGCGAATTGCATCCGAGGCATCAGTGAGGTACATTCTACTTCTGAAATTGCTGAGAGGATGGTTGGGGTCTGAAGTGCCGTCATACAGAGTCATATCCGGAAGTTTGAAGTCCTTTGGAATTTTGGTCTTCATAATTTCCCTGGTGAATGGATCTTGATCCTTGCGAGAGCTATCCTCTGGAGTGGATCGAGTAGCTTTAGTTTTGAGATCGGCTTCGAGTTTTAGAAATTTATCTTCTAATTCTCGGCGTCGCCTTATATCCCGATGCAAATCCTCTTCTTTTTTGCGTTGATGTTGGGCTTCTTTCTCGAGTTGCTTTAATCGATCTTGAAGCGCCTCTATCACTCCTGGATTTGATGAATTTTTGTCCCCGTTGGGCTCTAGAGTATCATTGAGTGTAACATCCGCGTTCTTGTGCGGCGTTCTATCTTCTAAACCTGAATCGTGGTCGTTGTCATGGTCGTCCGCCATGGTGATGGGATGACTTCCAGGATCCCTAACAACGGCGCCAATGTTCCGAGGGTTTACCTGAAACTGTAGGTCGATCTCGGACGAGATCTTCTGTGCTGGTCGGAGCCGACGTGTCCGGCAGGCGTGTAGCAGCCGGAGCTGGTGTGTCCGACTTGTGGAACTGAGAATGCTGCTGATCCCTTGTCACCGAAGGGTGGGGGGTACCTGCAAGGGACTCTGATGCTTAAGTTAGCAAGGGTATTAAACAGGTATTGAGTAGAATCAGAGTATGAGTTATATCTGGGTGCTCCAGTGTATTTATAATGGTGAGATGTGACCTTCTTTAGATAAGATAAGTTAGTTATCTTATCTTATCTTATCTTTTGTCGAGGTCAGCTTATCTTCCATGGAACCGCCCTTATCTCTATAGGCTTGGGCTGCCCTTGGATCGGGATCGTATTCCTTAAGTTGGGCCCTTCTTTGGGTTTTCCTGTCGATTTGGACCGAGTTCTTTGTGGAGAAGTCGGTTCGCTTGACCTAAAGAGGTCGGTCGCTTTGTCTGTAGAATATCCCGGGTCAGACAGCTCGACCCAGGGTATGAACAAAACTCGTCATCAAGAAATCCCTGAGATGCCTCAAGGGATGCACTTTCCTTCAAACAACTATTGGGAACAACTCAACACTTCTCTAGAAGGATTGAGTCATGATATGAACCAATTAAGGGTGGAGCACCAAGAGCACTCCATCATTCTCCATGAAATTAGAGAAGATCAAAGAGCAATGAGGGAGGAGCAACAAAGGCAAGGAAGAAACATAGAAGAGCTCAAGGACATCATTGGTCCTTCAAGAAAAAGATGCTACCATCACTAAGGTGGACTCATTCCTTGTTCTTATCTCTCTATTTTTTGGTTTTTGAGCTTCATGTTTGTCTATGTTTGTGTCTCTACTTCATGATTATTAGTGTTTAGTAACTATGTCTTAAGGCTATGAATAATTCCATGAATCCTTCACCTCTCTTAAATGAAAAATGTTTAATTCAAAAGAACAAGAAGTACATAAGTTTTGAAATTATCCTTGAAATTAGTTTAATTATATTGATGTGGTGACATCACTTTTTTTGTTTTCTGAATGAATGCTTAAACAGTGCATATTTTTTATCTTGTTGTTTATGAATGTTAAAATTGTTGGCTCTTGAAAGAATAATGAACAAGAGAAATGTTATTGATGATCTAAAAAATCATAAAATTGATTCTTAAAGCAAGAAAAAGCAGTGAAGAACAAAAGCTTGCGAAAAAAAAGTGGCGAAAAAATATATAAAAGAAAAAGAAAAAGCAAGCAGAATAAGCCAATAGCCCTTAAAACCAAAAGGCAAGGGTAAAAAGGATCCAAGGCTTTGAGCATCAATGGATAGGAGGGCCCAAGGAAATAAATCCAGGTTTAAGCGACTAAATCAAGCTGTCCCTAATCATGTGCTTGTGGCATGCAGGTTAAAGTGAAAAGCTTGAGACAGAGTGGTTAAAGTCGTGATCCAAAGTAAAAAGAGTGTACTTAAGAGCTCTGGACATACTAATATTCACTGATATTTTGAGATTTATAGTATATTCTCTTCTTTTTATCCTATTTGATTTTCAGTTGCTTGGGGACAAGCAACAATTTAAGTTTGGTGTTATGATGAGCGGATAATTTATACGCTTTTTGGCATTATTTTTAGGTAGTTTTTAGTAGGATCTAGCTACTTTTAGGGATGTTTTCATTAGTTTTTATGCAAAGTTCACATTTCTGGACTTTACTATGAGTTTGTGTGTTTTTCTATGATTTCAGGTATTTTCTGGCTAAAATTGAGGGACTTGAGCAAAAATTTGATTCAGGCTGAAAAAGGACTGCTGACCTCCCTGCACTCGAAATAGATTTTCTGGAGCTACAAAACTCCAAATGGCGCGCTCTCAACGGCGTTGGAAAGTAGACATCTTGAGCTACAATGGTTTATACTTTGTTCGAGCATAGACGACATAAACTGGCGTTTAACGCCAGTTCCATGCTGGATTCTAGAGTAAAACGCCAGAAACACGTCACAAACCAGAGTTAAACGCCAAAAACACGTTACAACTTGGCAATTAACTTCAAGAGAAGCCTCTGCACGTGTAAAGCTCAAGCTCAGCCCAAGCACACACCAAAGTGGGCCCCGGAAGTGGATTTCTGCATTTAGACTTATTTCTGTAAACCCTAGTAACTAGTCTAGTATAAATAGGACATTTTACTATTGTATTAGAAATCTTTGGATTATTTTTGGATTACCTTATGATCCTTTGATCACGTTTATGGGGGCTGGCCATTCGGCCATTCCTGGACCATCATTTATGTATTTTCAACGGTGGAGTTTCTACACACCATGGATTAAGGGTGTGGAGCTCTGCTGTACCTCGAGTTTCAATGCAATTACTACTATTTTCTATTCAATTCAGCTTATTCTTGTTCTAAGATATTCGTTGCACTTCAACATGATGAATGTGATGATCCGTGACACTCATCATCATTCTCACCTATGAATGCGTGACTGACAACCACTTTCGTTCTACCTTAGACCGAGCGTGTATCTCTTGGATTCCTTAATCAGAATCTTCGTGGTATAAGCTAGAACCCTTTGGCGGCTATTCTTGAGAATCTTGAAAGTCTTAGCTTATCTGTGGTATTCCGAGTAGGATTCAGGGATTGAGTGACTGTGACAAGCTTCAAACTCGCGATTGTTGGGCATAATGACAGACGCAAAAGAATCAATGGATTCTATTCCGACATGATCGATAACCGACAGATGATTAGCCGTGGTGTGACAAGAGCATTTGGACCATTTTCACTGAAAGGATGTGAAGTAGCCATTGACAATGGTGATGCTCTACATATAGCTTGTCATGGAAAGGAGTAAGAAGGATTGGATGAAAGCAACAGGAAAGCAGAGATTCAAAAGGAACACAGCATCTCCATACACTTATCTGAAATTCCTACCAATGATTTACATAAGTATCTATCTTTATTTTATGCTTTATTTATTATTTTTTTTTGAAACCTTTATAACCATTAACTGAGATTTACAAGATGACCATAGCTTGCTTCATACCAACAATCTCTGTGGGATTGGACCCTTACTCACGTAAGGTATTACTTGGACGACCCAGCACACTTGCTTGTTAGTTATGCGAAGTTGTGACGAAGTGTGATTCACGTTTGAGAGCGCTACCAAGCCATTGGCGCCATTGTTGATGATCACAATTTCGTGCACTAGTAACCTTTGGAAATACATGCTCACCCACTTCAAACTCTAATGGTTTCCTCCTCTGATCTGCATAACTTTTCTGTCGGCTCTGTAGAGTTAAAATCCTAGCTCGAATCTTTTTAATCTTCTCAGTAGTCTCGGCTACCAAATCAGGCCCCAACACACTTGATTCACCGGCTTCATACCAACATAGTGGAGTGATGCCAAGGCATCTTAGGCTAGTTTCACTAGCCTTTTTCTTTTATTTTTAGTTGTTTTATGCATTTTCTTGAGCTTAA
>NC_029777.3:63834074-63835285 GCF_000817695.3 Arachis duranensis
ACAGGATACTCCAACTGTCCAACAACAACCAAGTTCTGAGATCAAGGATGTGAAGGCAGTAGAAACAAGCACCACAATGAGAATTGTGACCGAGAAACAAAGGACCATATCCAGGAAGAAGAGAAGGTCGGAGAACAATCCAACTCCTGAGCCAACAAGCAAGTTCACTCAAGCCAATCACAAGGGAAAGCTTGCTGGAAAGAGGCATTCACAACAAGGGGCACCAACTAGCTCCTTTATCCACTTGAAGTCATTCCTCTTAACAAACTGGAGGAAGAGGAAGAAAGTCAGGAACAACATGTCAAGCTAATGACAGTAAACGAGCGCTTGTTGGGAGGCAACCCAACCAAAGGTAGTTTTTCTTTTCTAGTTATTTCAATAAAAGAGTTAGGTAGATTTATCTGTATTGCAAGGAGCTAAGTTTGGTGTTGCACACCAAAACAATTCAAGGGTGAATGTGAGATTCTAAGTTTGGTGTTCCACCAAAAACTTCATTAAAAGCACATTTCTACCTCAGCATGACTAGTCACTAGCTCCAACCAATCAGGGAAACTACTTAAACAATAGTTTAATTTCTAGTTCATAGTTTCTTTTTCTAGTTCATAGTTATTTTCTTAATAAAAGCACATGAGGTTTTCTGCATATGATCCAAATTGCTGCATATGGCAAGGAACTAAGTTTGGTGTTCACACACCAATCTAAGTTCAGAGGCCTACAAACATACATGCATGCCAACCAATTCTCAAAGTGCTTGGGGAACAAGCAACTTCTAATAGCTTTGCAGGAAGACAATCAATCTCATGGAAGGAATATACATCATCATCAAAGAGAACACCAAGGCTAGGAAGGATGATGAACAACAAAGAAGATGCTAAAAGGTTGTATTGTCACTTAATTGCTTGTACTTTGAATTGCCGATATTGGAAGTTTGCATGCACCCCTGCCTCAAGTTTGAGTCATTGCAGTTTTTGTTTGTCTGTTTGTTTAATTTCCAAATAAGTGATAGTCTAAGTGTCTGGATAAACTTCACATTCTTAAACAAATGCTTGCCATGCTTGTTCTGTTTCCAAAAATAAAAGAAAAGTTTGAACAAAAGTAACTTGGCTCAATTAGTGACAAATCAAGTAGAATTAAGTGGTGGTATGCATGCTTGATTGTTTAGTCAGCTCACTAAAAATTGAGTGTAGAATTATCATTTTTGTGTAGAAGTT
>NC_029777.3:63837910-63840697 GCF_000817695.3 Arachis duranensis
TGTTTGTTTTTAGAGAGAATTGGTGAGCCAAGGAATTGGGATCCAATCATATAAGATTGCCAAGCAAGATTCAATGAATGCATTGGTTGAGGAAGAGATGAAAATGTTTTGATTCGGAGATTTCAATATCTCCTGACCCCAATGAACCCATCTCTCTGATCTACCCCCTTCTATTTACATTCTGCAAATTTAATTCATGCAATCACCCCCATCCCTTTTAATTTCAGCAATTTAGCTTCTCGCACTTTAATTCTCGCAATTTAAGATTCAGTCATTTCAATTCCTTGCAATTTACATTTCCCGCTAATTTACTTTATGCAATTCTCATCTAAATCTTGATTCCGCTCAACTAATCAAACTTCTAATTCGAATTGCTCATTCAACCAATCCTTGTGGGATTCGACCTCACTCTATTGTGAGTTTTTACTTGACGATAATCGGTGCACTTGCCGGAAGGAATTTTGCCGTTTGTGCAATTTCCCTTAATCGTAGCTATACCCAGTTATAGCGCATCATGGAGACCTAGCACTTCCGTCCATACAAAGCCTCATACGGATCCATCCCAATGCTCGCATGAAAACTGTTGTTGTACGCAAACTCCACCAATGGTATCTAATAGTCCCAACTCCCTGGTTGATCCAAAACACATACCCTTAGCATATCTTCCAACGTCTGAATAGTCCGTTCCGACTGTCCATCCGTTTGTGGATGATATGTCGTGCTGAGACACAGTCTCGTATTGAAAGCTCTTTTAAAAGCTCCTCAAACCTTGATGTGAATTGGGGATCACGGTCCGATACTATGCTCGATGGCACTCCGTGCAACCTTACAATCTCCTTGATTTGGCTAAGTGATGCATGATCACCCAAACCGAATAAAATCCCGACCTAGTCCTTGATAAACTAGTCACAAAATCCATTGCAATTCCTTCCCACTTCCACTGAAGAATCTCAAGTGGCTGTAACATTCCCGACGGTCTCTAGTGTTCTATCTTCACATTCTGACACATCAGAAACTTATATACAACTATAGCTACATCAACCTTCATCCCAGGCCACCAGAACATATTGTTTAGATCATATTACATCTTCGTACTTCATGGATGGATAGAAAACCTGTTGTTATGATCTTCCGACAACAACTCTTGTCTCAGACTTCTGACATTCGGCACACAAATTCTCCCTTTATACCTCCACAACCCTTCCTCATCCTTAGTAAACTTTCCATTCCTCTTCATACCAATTGGTTGGAACATCTTTTGAAGTTCTTGCTCATCTTGCTGAGCCCTTTGAATTTCTAACTTAAACGCACTTGAAATGCACAATTGGTTCAAACAGGTGGTGCACGAAATTGCAATCACATTTGCAATTTCGCACAACTAACTAGCAAGTGCACTGGGTCGTCCAAGTAATACCTTACGTGAGTAAGGGTCGATCCCACGGAGATTGTCAGCCTGAAGCAAGCTATGGTTACCTTGTAACTCTTAGTCAGGAGATTATCAATGAAAAGGGTTTTGTTTGCAATAAAATAAAAGAGCATGAAGTAAAAGGTACTTGTGATTCAATAATAGAGAACAGGTTGGAGTTTTGGAGATGCTCTGTCATCTGAATCTCTGCTTTTCTACTGTCTTCTTCTTCACGCACGCAAGGCTCCTTCCATGGCAAGCTGTGTGTAGGGTGTCACCATTGTCAATGGCTACTTCCCATCCTCTCAGTGAAAATGGTCCATGTGCGCTGGTGCACGAAATTGTGATCAATACTTTTCACAACTCAAATAATCCTCGGTGATGAACCCAAAAACTTGGTGTTCAATACCATGGCATAAACACAACTTCGCACAACTAACCAGCAAGTGTACTGGGTCGTCCAAGTAATAAACCTTACGCTAGTAAGGGTCGATCCCACAGAGATTGTTGGTATGAAGCAAGCTATGGTCACCTTGTAAATCTTAGTCAGGCAAACTCAAATGGGTATGGGTGATATATGAATAAAACATAAAGATAGAGATACTTATGCAATTCATTGGTAGGAATTTCAGATAAGCGTATGAAGATGCTTGGTCCCTTCCGTCTCTCTGTTTTCCTACTGTCTTCATCCAATCCTTCTTACTCCTTTCCATGGCAAGCTGTATGCAAGGGTTTCACCGTTGTCAGTGGCTACCTCCCATCCTCTCAGTGGAAATGTTCAACGCACCCTGTCACGACACGGCTATCCAGCTGTCGGTTCTCGATCATGTCAGAATAGAATCTAGTGATTCTTTTGCGTCTGTCACTAACGCCCCACAATCGCGAGTTTGAAGCTCGTCACAGTCATTCAATCATTGAATCCTACTCAGAATACCACAGACAAGGTTTAGACCTTCCGGATTCTCTTGAATGCCGCCATCAATTCTAGCTTATACCATAAAGATTCCGGTTAAAAAATCCAAGAGATATCCACCCAATCTAAGGTAGAATGGAGGTGGTTGTCAGGCACATGTTCATAGGTGAGAATGATGATGAGTGTCACGGATCATCACATTCATCAAGTTGAAGAACAAGTGATATCTTGGAATAAGAACAAGTGGGATTGAATAGAAGAACAATAGTAATTGCATTAATACTCGAGGTACAACAGAGCTCCACACCTTAATCTATGGTGTGTAGAAACTTCACCGTTGAAAATACATAAGAACAAGGTCTAGGCATGGCCGAATGGCCAGCCTCCCAAAGAGGGTTCAATCATCAAAACATGATCAAAAGATGATCTAGAGATCTAAAGTGATCAAAAGATGAAAATACAATAGTAA
>NC_029777.3:63840897-63841146 GCF_000817695.3 Arachis duranensis
CTTTGGTGCCAGTTCCGGCGTTTAACGCTGGGAATTCTGAGGGTGACTTTGAACGCCGGTTTAGGCCATCAAATCTTGGGAAAAGTATGGACTATCATATATTTCTGGAAAGCCCAGGATGTCTACTTTCCAACGCCGTTGAGAGCGCGCCAATTGGGCTTCTGTGGCTCCAGAAAATCCACTTCGAGTGCAGGGAGGTCAGAATCCAACAACATCTGCAGTCCTTTTTAGTCTCTGAATCAGATTTTT
>NC_029777.3:63841362-63841535 GCF_000817695.3 Arachis duranensis
TCAAAAAGCGTACAAATTATCCGCTCATCACAACACCAAACTTAAATTGTTGCTTGTCCTCAAGCAACTGAAAATCAAATAAGATAAAAAGTAGAGAATATGCAATGAATTTCAAAAACATCTATGAAGATCAGTATTAATTAGATGAGCGGGGCTTTTAGCTTTTTGCCTCT
>NC_029777.3:63841637-63842087 GCF_000817695.3 Arachis duranensis
ACTCAGATAGTGTTATTGATTCTCCTAGTTAAGTATAATGATTCTTGAACATAGCTATTTTATGAGTCTTGGCCGTGGCCCAAAGCACTTTGTCTTCCAGTATTACCACTGGATACATACATGCCACAGACACATAATTGGGTGAACCTTTTCAGATTGTGACTCAGCTTTGCTAGAGTCCCCAATTAGAGGTGTCCAGGGTTCGTAAGCACACTCTTTTTGCCTTAGATCACAACTTTATTTCTTCTCTTTCTTTCTTTTTCTTTCTTTTTTCTCTTTCTTTTTCTTTCTCTCTTTTTTTTTCCAAAATTTTTTTTTTGTATTCACTGCTTTTTCTTGCTTCAAGAATCATTTTTATGATTTTTCAGATCCTCAGTAACATGTCTACTTTTTCATCATTCTTTCAAGAGCCAACATTCATGAACCACAAATTCAAGATACATATGCACT
>NC_029777.3:63842178-63842741 GCF_000817695.3 Arachis duranensis
CTGTTATAAAATTCAAAATTCATGCAATTCTTCTCTTTTTCAATTAAGAACATTTTTTTTTATTTAAGAGAGGTGATGGATTCATAGGACATTCATAACTTTAAGGCATAGACACTAAGACACTAATGATCACAAGACACAAACATAGATAAACATAAGCATAATTTTCGAAAAACAGAAAATATAGAACAAGGAAATTAAAGAACGGGTCCACCTTAGTGATGGCGGCTTGTTCTTCCTCTTGAAGATCCTATGGAGTGCTTGAGCTCCTCAATGTCTCTTCCTTGTCTTTGTTGCTCCTCTCTCATGATTCTTTGATATTCTCTAAATTCATGGAGGAGGATGGAGTGTTCTTGGTGCTCCACCCTTAGTTGTCCCATGTTGGAACTCAATTCTCCTAGGGAGGTGTTTAGTTGCTCCCAATAGTTTTGTGGAGGAACGTGCATCCCTTGAGGCATCTCAGGGATTTGATGATGAGATGGGTCTCTTGTTTGCTCCATCTTCTTCTTAGTGATGGGCTTGTCCTCATCAATGGGGATGTCTCCCTCTATGTCAACTCCAAC
>NC_029777.3:63842887-63844240 GCF_000817695.3 Arachis duranensis
ACTTGTTGAATGGGGTTGGTAAGAACTTCCCAACCTCTCCTTCGGATCTCATGTCGGATCTCCGGATATTCACTCTTTTTGAGTTTGAAAGGGACCTCGGGGATCACCTTCTTCAAGGCCACAACTTCATAGAAGTGGTCTTGATGCACCCTTGAGATGAATCTCTCCATCTCTCATGACTCGAAGGTGAAGCTTTTGCCTTCCCTTTCCTCTTTCTAGAGGTTTCTCCGGCCTTGGATGCCATAAATGGTCATGGAAAAACAAAAAGAAATGCTTTCACCACACCAAACTTAAAAGGTTTGCTCGTCCTCGAGCAAAAGAAGAAAGAAGAGAGTAGAAGAAGAAGAAATGAAGGAGATGGAAATGGCTTTGTGGTTCGGCCAAAGGGGGAGAAGTAGTGATTAGGTTGTGTGAAAATGAAGGAGTGAAGATGGGTTTATAAAGGAGTGGGGAGAGGGGTAGGGCTCGGTCATGTGAGGGTGGGTTTGGGAGGGAAAGTGTTTTGAATTTGAATGGTGAGGTAGGTGGGGTTTTATGAAGGATGGATGTGAGTGGTGAAGAGAAAGATGGGATTTGATAGGTGAAGGGTTTTTGGGTGAAGAAGAGAGAGAGTGGTGGGGCAGGTGGGGATCCTGTGGGGTCCACAGATCCTGAGGTGTCAAGGAAAAGTCATCCCTGCACCAAGTGGCGAGCGAAATTGCTCTTTGTGCCAATTCTGGCGTTAAACGGCGGGCTGGTGCCCATTTCTGGCGTTTAACGCCAACTTCTTGCCTCTTTCTGGCATTGAACGCCAGTCTGGTGCCCCTTTCTGGCGTTAAACGCCCAGAATGGTGCCAGACTGGGCGTTAAATGCCCATCTGCTAGCCTTACTGGCGTTTAAACGCCAGCAGGATCTTCCTCCAGGGTGTGCTATTTTTCTTTCTGTTTTTCTTTCTGTTTTTGCTTTTTCAATTGATTTTGTAACTTCTCATGATCATCAACCTACAGAAAACATAAAATAACAAAGAAAAATAGATAAAATATAACATTGGGTTGCCTCCTAACAAGCGCTTCTTTAATGTCAGTAGCTTGACAGAGGGCTCTCATGGAGCCTCACAGATGCTCAGAGCAATGTTGGAACCTCCCAACACCAAACTTGGAGTTTGAATGTGGGGGTTCAACACCAAACTTAGAAGTTGGTGTGGCCTCCCAACACCAAACTTAGAGTTTGACTGTGGGGGCTCTATTTGGCTCTGTTTTGAGAGAAGCTCTTCATGCTTCCTCTCCATGGTGACAGAGGGATATCCTTGAGCCTTAAACACAAAGGATTCTTTATTCACTTGAATGATCAATTCTCCTCTATCAACATCAATC
>NC_029777.3:63844551-63845508 GCF_000817695.3 Arachis duranensis
CAAATAACTTGTCATTTAGCTTCATGATTTTTCCAAGGTATTTGGCAACTTGCTCTTTAGTGACATACTCATCCTCTTCAGAGGAATACTTATCAGAGCTCATGAATGGCAGAAGTAAGTCCAATGGAATCTCTATGGTCTCATTTTGAGCCTCAGATTCCCATGGTTCCTCATTGGGGAACTCATTGGATGCCAGTGGACGTCCATTGAGGTCTTCCTCAGTGGCGTTCACTGCCTCTTCCTCCTCTCCTAATTCGGCCATGTTGATGGCTTTTCACTCTCCTTTTGGATTTTCTTTTGTATTGCTTGAAAGAGTACTAGGAGGGAGTTCAGTAATTTTCTTGCTCAGCTGACCCACTTGTCCCTCCAAGTTTCTAATGGAGGACCTTGTTTCAGTCATGAAACTTTGAGTGGTTTTGATTAGATCAGAGACCATGGTTGCTAAGTCAGAAGTGTTCTGCTTAGAACTCTCTGTCTGTTGCTGAGAAGATGATGGAAAGGGCTTGTTATTGCTAAACCTGTTTCTTCTACCATTATTGTTGTTGAAACCTTGTTGAGGTCTCTGTTGATCCTTCCATGAAAGATTTGGATGATTTCTCCATGAAGGATTATAGGTGTTTCCATAGGGTTCTCCCATGTAATTCACCTCTTCCATTGAAGGGTTCTCAAGATCATAAGCTACTTCTTCAGATGAAGCCTCCTTAGTACTGCCTGGTGCATTTTGCATTCCAGACAGACTTTGAGAAATCAAATTGACTTGCTGAGTCAATATCTTGTTCTGAGCCAATATGGCATTCAGAGTGTCAATCTCAAGAACTCCTTTCTTCTGACTAGTCCCATTGTTCACAGGATTCCTTTCAGAAGTGTACATGAATTGGTTATTTGCAACCATTTCAATCAGTTCTTGAGCTTCAGTAGGCGTCTTCTTCAAAGAGATCCTCCAGAAGAGCTATCCAA
>NC_029777.3:63846217-63847679 GCF_000817695.3 Arachis duranensis
TGGAAGTCCATGGAACTTGCAATTCTGTTGCATTAGAGAAACTAATTGAGGCTTAAGCTCAAAGTTGTTTGCTCCAATGGCAGGGATAGAGATGCTTCTCCCATAAAAGTCGAGAGTAGGTGCAGTAAAGTCACCCAACACCTTCCTTGCATTGTTGGCATTGTTGTTGTTTTCGGCTGCCATAGGTTCCTCTTCTTTGAAGATTTCTGTTATGTCCTTTACAGAGAATTGTGCCTTAGCTTCTCTTAGCTTTCGCTTCAAGGTCCTTTCAGGTTCAGGGTCAGCCTCAACAAGAATGCTTTTGTCTTTGCTCCTGCTCATATGAAAGAGAAGAGAACAAGAAAATATGGAATCCTATATGTCACAGTATAGAGATTCCTTGAGGTGTCAGAGGAAGAGAAAAATGGAAGGGAGAGGTAGAAAATTCGAACTTATCAAAGAAGATGGAGTTCGAATTGTGCATTTAAGGAATAGTGTTAGTCCATAAATAGAAGGATGTGAGAAGAGGGGAAGTAATTTTCGAAAATTAAGTAAAAGATTTTGAAAACATTTTGAAAAACACTAATTAATTTTCGAAAACCATGATTGAGAAAGAATTAAAGTGGATTTTAAAAATTAATAATTTGGCTAACAAGAAAAGATATGATTCAAACATTAAACCTTTCTCAACAGAAAAGGCAACATACTTGAATTGTTGAATCAAATCATTAATTGATAGCAAGTATTTTTGAAAAAGAAAGAAATTGATTTTGAAAAAGATTTGACTGAAAAGATATGATTTGAAAAATATTTGATTTTGAAAAGATCTTAAAAACTTAAAAAAATTTGATTTGAAAACAAAATCTTCCCTCTTGTGCCATCCTGGCGTTAAACGCCCAGAATGGTGCACATTCTGGCGTTTAACGCCCAAAACTCTACCCTTTTGGGCGTTAAACGCCCAGCCAGGCACCCTGGCTGGCGTTTAAATGCCAGTCTGCCTTCTTCACTGGGCGTTTTGAACGCCCAGCTTTTTCTGTATAATTCCTCTGCTGTATGTTCTGAATCTTTAATTCTCTGTATTATTGACTTGAAAAGACACACATTAAAAATATTTTTGGATTTTTAATAATGAGGAATAATCAAAATGCAACTAAAATCAAATAACAATGCATGCAAGACACCAAACTTAGCAGTTTGTATACTACTGACACTAACAATATGAGAATGCACATGAGAAACAACAAAACACTCAAGTCAAGAGAATTCAAAGATCAGAGTAATAAAATCAAGAACAACTTGAAGATTAATGAAGACACATGCATGAATGCAGGAGGAACAGAAACATGCAATTGACCCCAAACTTAAAATGAAACACTAGACTCAAACAAGAAATATTTTTGGATTTTATGATTTTGTAATTTTTTTGGTTTTTTTTTTCGAAAATTAAGTGGAAAAGAAAATAAAGGTATCAAAATTCTTAATG
>NC_029777.3:63848420-63848571 GCF_000817695.3 Arachis duranensis
GAGGTACAGCAGAGCTCCACACCTTAATCTATGGTGTGTAGAAACTCCACCGTTGAAAATACATAAGCTCAAGGTCTAGGCATGACCGAATGGCCAGCCTCCCAAAGAGGGTTCAATCATCAAAACATGATCAAAAGATGAAAATACAATA
>NC_029777.3:63848833-63879175 GCF_000817695.3 Arachis duranensis
TTGAGGGTGACTTTGAACGCCGGTTTGGGCCATCAAATCTTGAGCAAAGTATGGACTATCATATATTGCTGGAAAGCCCAGAGTGTCTACTTTCCAACGCCGTTGAGAGCGCGCCAATTGGGCTTCTGTAGCTCCCGAAAATCCACTTTGAGTGCAGGGAGGTCAGAATCCAACAGCATCTGCAGTCGAGATTGTCGGCTTGAAGCAAGCTATGGTTACCTTGTAACTCTTAGTCAGGAGATTATCAATGAAAGGGGTTTTGTTTGTAATAAAATAAAAGAACATGAAATAAAAGGTACTTGTGATTCAATAATGGAGAACAGGTTGGAGTTTTGGAGATGCTCTGTCATTTGAATCACTGCTTTCCTACTGTCTTCTTCTTCACGCACGCAAGGCTCCTTCCATGGCAAGCTGTGTGTAGGGTGTCACCGTTGTCAATGGATACTTCCCATCCTCTCAGTAAAAATGGTCTATGTGCGCTGTCACCGCACGGCTAATCATCTGTCGGTTCTCGATCATGTTGGAATAGAATCCAGTGATCCTTTTGCGTCTGTCACTATGCCCAACACTCGCGAGTTTGAAGCTCATCATAGTCATCCCTTCCCGGATCCTACTCGGAATACCACAGATAAGGTTTAGATCTTTCGGATCCTAGGAATGGCCGCCAATAATCCTAGCTTATACCACGAAGACTCCAATCTTTCGGAATGGAGGCTAAGAGATACACATTCAATCTAAGATAGAACGGAGGTGGTTGTCAGGCACGCGTTCATAAGTTGAGAATGGTGATGAGTGTCACAGATCATCACATTCATCATGTTTAAGTGCGAATGAATATCTTAGAACGGAAGCAAGCGTGATTGAATAGAAAATAGTGGTAATTGCATTAATCCATCGAGACACAGCAGAGCTCCTCACCTCCAACAATGGAGTTTAGAGACACATGTTGTAGAGATACAATGTAAAACATGAAAATGTCATGAGGTACAAAATAAATCTCTAAAAGTAGTTTTTATACTCAACTAGTAACCTAGGTTTACAGAAAATGAGTAAACTAAGATAGGTAGTGCGGAAATCCACTTTTAGGGCCCACTTGGTGTGTGCTTGGGTTGAGCATTGGAGATTTCATGTGCATAGGCTATTCCTGGAGTTAAACGCTAGCTTTGGTGCCAGTTTGGGCGTTTAACTTCAACTTTTATGCCAGTTCTGGCGTTTTGACGCCAATTTGCGTCGTCAAAACTCGCTTAAACTATGGACTATCATATATTGCTGGCAAGCCCTAGATGTCTACTTTCCAACACAATTGGGAGCGCACCATTTGGAGTTCTGTAGCTCCAGAAAATCCACTTCGAGTGCAGGGAGGTCAGAATCCAACAGCATCTGCAGTCCTTTTTCAGCCTCTGAATAAGATTTTTGCTTAGGTCCCTCAATTTCAGCCAAAAAATACCTGAAATCACAAAAAAACACACAAACTCATATTAAAGTCCAGAAATGTGAATTTTGCATAAAAACTAATAAAAATATACTAAGAACTAACTAAATCATACTAAAACTATATAAAAACAGTGCCGAAAAGCATATAAATTATCCGCTCATCACAATAGCAAACTTAAATTGTTGCTTGTCCCCAAGCAACTGAAAACAAAATAGGATAAAAAGAAGAGAATATACAATGAATCCCACAGTATCAATGAAACTTAGTCCTAATTAGATGAGCGGGGCTTATAGCTTTTTGCTTCTGAACAGTTTTGGCATCTCACTTTTTCCTTTGAATTTCAGAATGATTGGCATCTATTGGAACTCAACATTTTAGATAGTGTTATTGATTCTCCTAGTTTAGTGTGTTGATTCTTGAACACAGCTACTTTATGAGTCTTATCCTTGACCCTAAGTACTTTGTTTTCCAGTATTACCACCGGATACATAAATGCCACAGACACATAACTGGATGAACCTTTTCAGATTGTGACTCAGCTTTGCTAAAGTCCCCAGTTAGAGGTGTACAGAATTCTTAAGCACACTCTTTTGCTTTGGATCACGACTTTAACCACTCAATCTCAAGTTTTTCACTTGGACCTGCATGCCAGAAGCACATGGTTAGGGACAACTTGATTTAGCCGCTTAGGCCTAAATTTTATTTCCTTGGGCCCTCCTATCCATTAATGCTCAAAGCCATGGATCATTTTTACCCTTGCCTTTTGGTTTAAAGGGCTATTGGCTTTTTCTGCTTGCTTTTTGTTTTTCTTTTTTTTCACCATTTTTTTCTTTTTCTCTCTTTTTTATTTTTTCACTGCATTTTCTTACTTCAAGAATCAATTTCATGATTTTTCAGATTATCAATAATATTTCTCTTTGTTCATCATTCTTTCAAGAGCCAACAACTTTAACATTCATAAACAACAAGATAAAAAATATGCACTATTCAAGCATTCATTCAGAGAACAAAAAGTGTTGCCACCACATCAAAATAATTAAACTAATTTCAAGATAAAATTTGAAATCCAAGTACTTCTTGTTCTTTTGTAATTAAGCACATTTTTCATGTCAAAGAGGTGAGGGATTCATGGAGTTATTCATAGCTTTAAGACATAGACACTAGACACTAATGATCATGTAGTGAAGACACAAACATAGATAGAAAATACAGCATAAAGCCGAAAAAACAGAAAAATAAACAGACAAGGAGATTAAGAAATGAGTCCACCTTAGTGAGGGTGGCGTCTTCTTCCTATTGAAGAACTAATAGTGCTCTTGAGCTCCTCTATGTCTCTTCCTTGCCTTTGTTGTTCCTCCCTCAAAGCTCTTTGATCTTCTCTAATCTCATGGAGAATGATAGAGTTCTCTTAGTGTTCCACCCTTAATTGGTCCCAATAGTTGTGTGGAGGAAAATGTATCCCTTGAAGTATCTCAGAGATTTCTTGATGAGGTAATTTCTCATGCTCTTATTGAGGTCCATGAGTGGGCTCTCTTGTTATGCAGTCAAATGCTCTACTACTGAGCTATGGACCCTTGAGATGAATCTCTCCATCTCCCATGACTCGGAGGTGGAAGTTTTTGTCTTCCCTTTCCTCTTTCTAGAGGTTTCTCTGGCCTTAGGTGCCATAAATGGTTATGGAAAAACAAAAAAGCAATGCTTTTACCACACCAAACTTAAAAGGTTTGCTCGTCCTAGAGCAAAAGAAGAAACAAAGAAGGGGAAGAAGAAAATGAAGGAGATGGAGGGTATTTGGGGAGGAGATATGGAGGTGATTGGTGAAGGATATTTGGGGAAGAGTGTTGTAGAAAGGTGTGAAGATGAGAAAGAGTGAGTTGAGGTTGGTGGGGATCCTGTGGTGTCCACAGATCCTGAAGGGTCAAGGAATTCATCATCCCTGCTCTAATTGGGCGTTCACAACACCTTAGAGTGCAATTCTGGCATTTAAACGCCAGTTTGCTGCCCTGTTCTGGCGTTTAAACGCCAGCTTTCCTTCCTGTTCTGGCGTCTAAATGCCAGTTTGTTGCCCTGTTCTGGTATTTAAACACCATTCTGGTGCCTGATAGGCAAAATTGTGATTTACACTTTTCATAACTCGAACAATTCTTATCAATGGCTCCAAAAACTTGGCGCACACTACTATGGTTCACTCACATTCTTCACAACTTCGCACAACTAACCAACAAGTGCACTGGGTCGCCTAAGTAATAAACCTTACGTGAGTAAGGGTCGATCCCACGGAGATTGTTGGTACGAAGCAAGCTATGGTTATCTTGTAAATCTCAGTCAGGCGGATTCAAATAGTTATAATGGTTTTTGAAAAAAAAGATAAATAAACCATAAAATAAAGATAGAGATACTTATGTAAATCATTGGTGGGAATTTCAGATAAGTGTATAGAGAGGCTTTTGTCCCTTCTAAATCTCTGCTTTCCTACTGCCTTCCTTCAATCATTCTTACTCCTTTCCATGGCAAGCTGTATGTAGGGCATCACCGTTGTCAATGGCTACTTCCCATCCTCTCAGTGAAAATGGTCCAAATGCTCTGTCACAGCACGGCTAATCAGCTGTCGGTTCTCGATCATGTCAGAACAGGATCCATTGATTCTTTTGCATTTGTCACTACGCCCAACAATTGCGAGTTTGAAGCTCGTCACAGTCATTCAATCCCTGAATCCTACTCGGAATATCACAGACAAGGTTTAGACTTTCCGGATTCTCAAGAATGGCCTCCAATAATTCTAGCTTATACCACGAAGATTCTGGTTAAGGAATCCAAGAGATATTCACTCTAGCTTTCGCTTGTAGAACGGAAGTGGTTGTCAGGCACGCGTTCATAAGGACGGATGATGATGAGTGTCACGGATCATCACATCCATCAGGTTGAAGTACGAGTAATATCTTAGAATAAGAATAAGCTTGAATTGAATGAAAGATAGTAGTAATTGCATTAAAACTCGAGGTACAACAGAGCTCCACACCTTAATCTATGGTGTGTAGAAACTCCACCATTGAAAATACATGTGATGGTCCAGGCATGGTCGGATGGCCAGCTTCCAAACGTGATCAATAGTCTCCTAAGATGAACAATAGATTAAAACTACGACCAAGGATGTCTAATACAATAGTAAAATGTCCTATTTATACTAGACTAATTACTAGGGTTTACAGAAATAAGTCTAAATACAGAAATCCACTTTTGGGGCCCACTTTGGTGTGTTCTTGGGCTAAGCTTGAGCTTTACATGTGCAGAGGCTTCTTTTGGAGTTAAACGCCAAGTTGTAATGTGTTTTTGGCGTTTAACTCTGGTTTGTGACGTGTTTCTGGCGTTTTACTCTAGAATGCAGCATGGAACTGGCGTTGAATGCCAGTTTGCATCATCTAAACTCAAACAAAGTATGGACTATTATATATTGCTAGAAAGCTCTGGATGTCTGCTTTTTAACGCCGTTAAAAGCGCGCCATTTTGAGTTCCGTAGCTCCAGAAAATCCATTTTGAGTGCAGGGAGGTCAGAATCCAATAGCATCAGCGGTCCTTTTTCAGCCCGAATTATATTTTTGCTCAGGTCCCTCAATTTCAGCCAAAAAATACCTGAAATCACAGAAAAACATACAAACTCATAGTAAAGTCTAGAAATGTGAATTTTGCATAAAAACTAATGAAAACATCCCTAAAAGTAGCTAAATCCTACTAAAAACTACCTAAAAACAATGCCAAAAAGTGTATAAATTATCCGCTCATCACAACACCAAACTTAAATTGTTGCTTGTCCCCAAGCAACTGAAAATCAAATAGGATAAAAAGAAGAGAATATACTATAAATCCCAAAATATCAATGAATATTAGTTCTAATTAGATGAGCAAGACTTGTAGCTTTTTGCTTCTAAATAGTTTTGGCATTCACTTTATCCTTTGAAGTTCAGAATGATTGGCATCAGTAGGAATTCAGAGCTCAGATAGTGTTATTGATTCTCTTAATTAAGTATGTTGATTCTTGAACACAGCTACTTTTATGAGTCTTGGCCGTGGCCCTAAGCACTTTGTTTTCCAGTATTACCACCAGATACATAAATGCCACAGACACATGACTGGGTGAACCTTTTCAGATTGTGACTTAGCTTTGCTAAAGTCCCCAGTTAGAGTTGTCCAGAGTTCTTAAGCACACTCTTTTGCTTTGGATCACGACTTTAACCACTCAGTCTCAAGCTTTTCACTTGGACCTACATGCCACAAGCACATGGTTAGGGACAACTTGATTTAGCCGCTTAGGCCTGGATTTTATTTCCTTGGGCCCTCCTCTCCATTAATGCTCAAAGCCTTGGATCCTTTTTATCCTTGCCTTTTAGTTTTAAGGGCTATTGGATTTTTGCTCTTGCCTCTTGGTTTAAAGAGCTATTGGCTTTTTTTGCTTGCTTTTTATTTTTTTCACCACTTTTTTTTTGCAAGCTTTGTTCTTCACTGCTTTTTCTTGCTTCAAGAATCAATTTTATGATGTTTCAGATTATCAATAACATTTCTCTTTTTCATCATTCTTTCAAGAGCCAAAAATTTTAATATTCATAAACAACAAGATTAAAAATATGCACTGTTCAATCATTCATTCAGAAAGCAAAAAGTATTGTCACCACATCAATATAATTAAACTAATTTCAAGGATGAATTCGAAACTCATGTACTTCTTGTTCTTTTGTATTAAAAACATTTTTCATTTAAGAAAGGTGAAGGATTCATGGAATTATTCATAGCCTTAAGACATAGACACTAGACACTAATGATCATGTAATAAAGACGCAAACATAAATAAACATGAAGCTCAAAAATCGAAAAATAGAGAAATAAGAACAAGGAAGTTAAGGAATGAGTCCACCTTAGTGATGGTGGTGCCTTCTTCTTGAAGGACCAATGATGTTCTTGAGCTCCTCTATGTCTTTTCCTTGCCTTTGTTGCTCCTCCCTCATAGCTCTTTGATCTTCTCTAATCTCATTGAGAATGATGGAGTGCTCTTGGTGTTCCACCCTTAGTTAGTCCATGTTGTAACTCAAGTCTTCTAGAGAAGTGTTGAGTTGTTCCCAGTAGTTGTTTGGAGGAAAATGCATTCCTTGAGGCATCTTAGGAATTTTTTGATGATGAGCTTCCTCATGCATCTCTTGAGATCCATGAATGGGTTCTCTTGTTTGCTCCATCCTTTTCTTAGTGATGGGCTTGTCCTCTTCAATGAGGATGTCTCCTTCTATGACAACTCCAGCTAAGTAGCATAGATGGCAAATGAGATGAGGAAAAGCTAGCCTTGCCAAGGTGGAGGGCTTTTCGGCTACTTTGTAGAATTCAAGAGAGATAACTTCATGAACTTCTACTTCCTCTCCAATTATGATGCTATGGATCATGATGGCCCGATCCACAATTACTTCGAATCGGTTGCTAGTAGGGATGATAGAGCATTGGATGAACTCCAACCATCCTCTAGCCACAGGCTTAAGGTCCAGTCTTCTTAATTGAACTGGCTTGCCTTTTGAGTCTCTTTTCCATTGAGCTCCTTCCACAAATATGTCCATGAGGACTTGGTCCAACCTTTGATCAAAGTTGACCCTTCTAGTGTAGGGGCGTGCATCTTCTTGCATCATAGGCAAGTTGAATGACAACCTTACATTTTCCAGACTGAAATCTAAGCATTTTCCCCGAACTATTGTAAGATAATTCTTTGGATTCAGGTTCATACTTTGATCATGGTTTCTAGTGATCCATGCATTGGCATAGAACTCTTAAACCATTAAGATTCTGACTTATTGAATGGGGTTGGTAAGAACTTCCCAACCTCTTCTTCGGATCTCATGTCGGATCTCCGGATACTCATTTTTCTTGAGCATGAAAGGGACCTCAGGGATCACCTTCTTCTTGGCCACAACTTCATAGAAGTGGCCATGATGGACCTTTGAGATGAATCTCTCTGTCTCCCACGACTCGGAGGTGGAAGCTTTTATCTTCCCTTTCTTCTTTCTAGAGGTTTCTCCGGCCTTAGGTGCTATAAATGGTTATGGAAAAACAAAAAAGCTATGCTTTTACCACACCAAACTTAGAATTTTGCTCGTCCTTGTGCAAGAGAAGAAAGAATAGAAGAAGAAGAAGAAGATATAGAGGAGAGGTAGAGAGTTGTGTGTTTCGGCCAAGGAGGAGAAGAGAGGGTGGTGTTGTGTGAAAATGAAGAAGGATGGAGGGGTTTATATAGTAGAGGGAGAGGGTAGTGGGTTCGGTCATTTAGGGTGGGTTTGGGTGGGAAAGAGATTTTGAATTTGAAGGTAGGTGGGGTTTATGGGGAAGAGTGGATGGATGTGAGTGGTGAAGAGGTGATGGGGAAGAGAGATTGAGGTGATTGGTGAAGTGTTTTTGGGGAAGAGATTTATTGGATTGTGTGAAGAGGAGAGAAGGTGAGTTGAGGTAGGTGGGGATACTGTGAGGTCCACAGATCCTTAGGTGATCTTGTGGGGTCCACAGATCCTGAGGTGTCAAGGATGAATCATCCCTGCACCAATTAGGCATGTAAAACACCATTTGCATGCAATCCTAGCGTTTCACGCCAGACTGATGCTTGTTTCTAGCGTTAAACGCCCAGATGTAGCATGTTTCTGGCGTTTAACGCCAGCCTGATGCTTGTTGCTGGCATTAAACGCCAGCCTTCCTCGGGGTCCAATCTTAGCGTTTAAATGCCATATTACTGCTTGTTTCTGGCATTCAACGCCAGATTCATGCTCTGTTTTGGCGTTGAACGCCAGCCAAATGCTCCTTACTGGCGTTTAAATGCCAGTAAGCTCTTCCTCCAAGGTGTGCTGTTTCTTCTGCTGCTTTTGATTCTGTTTTTAATTTTAGCAATTATTTTGTGACTCTACATGATCATGAACCTAATAAAACATAAAAGAACAATAGAAATATATATAAATAAAAATTGGGTTGCCTCCCAATAAGCGCTTCTTTAATGTCAATAGCTTGACAGTGAGCTCTCATGGAGTCTCACAGATGTTCAGAGTATTGTTGGGACCTCCCAACACCAAACTTAGAGTTTGAATATGGGGGTTCAATACCAAACTTAGAGTTTGGTTGTGGCCTCCCAACACCAAACTTAAAGTTTGATTGTGGAGTTGTTTAACTCTGTATTGAGAGAAGCTTTTCATGCTTCCTCTCCATGGTTGCAGAGGAATATCCTTGAGCTTTAAACACAAGGTAGTCCCCATTCAATTGAAGGACTAGTTCTCTTCTATCAACATCAATCACAGCTTTTGCTGTGGCTAGGAAGGGTCTTCCAAGGATGATGCATTTATCCTCCTCCTTCCTAGTGTCTAAGATTATGAAATCAGCAGGGATGTAAAGGCCTTTAACCTTTACTAACACGTCCTCTACCATTCCATAAGCTTGTCTTATTGACTTGTCTACCATCTCTAATGAGAATATGGCAGCCTGTACCTCAAAGATCACTAGTTTCTCCATTACAGAGAGTGACATAAGATTTATGCCTGACCCCAGGTCACACAGAGCCTTCTCAAAGGTCATGGTGCCTATGGTACAGGGCATTAAGAATTTACAAGGATCTTGTTTCTTTTGAGGTAAAGTTTACTGAACCCATGTATCTAGTTCACTAATGAGCAAGGGAGGTGCATCTTCCCAAGTCTCATTACCAAACAACTTGGCATTCAGCTTCATGATGGCTCCTAGATATTGAGCAACTTGCTCTCCAGTTACATCTTCATCCTCTTCAGAGAAAAAATAGTTCTCAGAGCTCATGAATGGTAGAAAGAGGTTTAATGAAATCTCTATGGTCTCTATATAAGCCTCAGATTTCTTTGGGTCCTCAATAGAGAACTCCTTTCTGTCTGGGGGACGTCCCATGAGGTCTTCCTCATTTGGATTCACGTCCTCTCCTTCCTCCTTGGATTCGGCCATATTGACAATATCAATAGCCTTGCACTCTCTTTTTTGATTCTCTTCTGTATTGCTTGGGAGAGTACTAAGAGGAGTTTCAGTGATTTTCTTACTCAACTGGCCCACTTGTGCCTCCAAATTTCTAATGGAGGACCTTGTTTCACTCATGAAACTTAAAGTGGTCTTAGACAGATCAGAGACTATATTTGCTAAGCTAGAGGATTTCTGCTCAGAATTCTTTGTCTGTTGCTGAGAAGATGATGGAAAAGGCTTGCTATTGCTGAGCCTGTTTCTTCCACCATTATTAAAGCCTTGTTGAGGCTTTTGTTGATCCTTCCATGAGAAATTTGGATGATTTCTCCATGAGGAATTATAGGTGTTCCCAAAGGGTTCACCCATGTAATTCACCTTTGCCATTGCAGGGTTCTCAGGATCATAAACTTCTTCCTTAGAAGATGCCTCTTTAGTACTGTTGGATGCATTTTGCCATCCATTCAGACTCTGAGAAATTATGTTGACTTGTTGAGTCAACATTTTGTTCTGAGCCAATATGGCATTCAGAGCATCAATTTCAAGAACTTCCCTTTTTTGAGGCGTCCCATTACTCAGAGGATTCCTCTCAGAGGTGTACATGAATTGGTTATTTGCAACCATATCAATGAGTTCTTGAGCTTCTGCAGGCATTTTCTTTAGGTGAATGGATCCACCTGCAGAATGGTCCAGTGATATCTTAGAGAATTCAGACAGACCATAATAGAATATATCTAAAATGGTCCACTCTGAAATCATGTCAGCAGGATACTTTTTCGTCAACTGTTTGTATCTTTCCCAAGCTTCATAGAGGGATTCACCATCTTTTTTACTTTAAGGTCTGAACATTCACTCTAAGCTTGCTCAGCATTTGAGGAGGAAAAAACTTGGCCAAGAAGGCCGGACCAACTTATCCCAAGAGTCCAGGCTATCTTTAGGTTGTGAGTCCAACCATGTTCTAGCCCTGTCTCTTACAGCAAAAGGGAAAAGTATGAGCCTGTAGACTTCAGGATCTACTCCATTAGTCTTAACAGTATCATAGATCTGCAAGAACTCAGTTAAAAACTGGTAGGGATCTTCTGATGGAAGTCCATGAAACTTGCAGTTCTGTTGCATTGGAGCAACTAGTTGAGGCTTTAGTTCCAAATTATTAGCTCCAATGTCAGGGATTGAGATGTTTCTTCCATAAAAATTGGAAGTAGGTGTAGTATAATCACCAAGCATCCTCCTTGTGCCTCCACCATTGTTATTGGGTTCGGCCATCTCTCCTTCTTTTTCGAGATTCTCTGTAAGGTTTTCTCTGGATTGTTGTGCTTTAGCTTCTCTTAGCTTCTTCTTCAGAGTCCTTTCAGGTTCAGGATCTTCTTCAACAAGAATGTCCTTGTCCTTGCTCCTGCTCATATGAAAAAGAAGAGAACAGAAAGGGAAGAGGAATCCTCTATGTCACAGTATAGAGATTCCTTTATGTGGGTAGAAGAAGAGAAAAATTTGAACACAGAAGAGAAAAGAGAGTTCGAATTTTAAGGTGAAGAGAAGTGTTAGTAAATAGATAAATAAATAAATAGAAAGAGGTGAGAGAGAGGAGTTTTCGAAAATTGTTTTTGAAAAATGGTTAGTGATTTTCGAAAATAAAAAGAAGAAATAAAATTAAAATTAAAATTCGAAACAATTAGTTAATTAAAAGAATTTTGAAAAAGAGGGAGGTATTTTCGAAAATTAGAAAGAGAAAAGTAGTTAGGTGGTTTTGAAAAAGATAAGAAACAAACAAAAAGTCAATTAGTTAGTTGAAAAAGATTTGAAATTTAATTTTGAAAAGATAGGAAGTTAGAAAAGATTTTGAAAATCAAATTTTTGAAAAGATATGATTAAAAAGATATTTTGAAAAAGATTTAATTTTTTTTTAAATTAAAATTGATTACTTGACTAACAAGAAACTAAAATATATGATTCTAGAATTTAAAGATTGAACCTTTCTTAACAAGAAAGTAACAAACTTCAAATTTTTGAATCAATCACATTAATTGTTAGCAAAGTTTTCGAAAATTTGAAAAGAAATTAAGAAAAAGATGTTGAAAAATATTTTTTTAAATTTTTGAAAATCATAAAAGAAAAATGAAAAAGATTTGATTTTTGAAAAAGTTTTGAAAAGATAGGATTTTTAAAATTGAAATCTTGACTTGACTAACAAGAAACAACTTATTTTAAAAATTTTTGACTAAGTCAACCCAAAGATTTCAAATTTTTGAGAGAAATAAGGGAAAGATATTTTTTATTTTTAAATTTTTAATGATGAGAGAGAAAAACACAAAAATGACCCAAAACATGAAAATTTTGGATCAATACCAATGATGCATGCAAGAACACTATGAATGTCAAGATGAACACCAAGAACACTTTGAAGATCAAAATGAACATCAAGACTTATTTTTGAAAAATTTTCAAGAAAAGAAAAACATGCAAGACACCAAACTTAGAGATTTTTAATGCTTAGACACCATGAATGCAAGAATGCATATGAAACACAACAAAAGACACATAACAAGAAAATTTAAAGATCAAACAAGAAGACTTATCAATAACAACTTGAAGATCTTGAAGAACACCATGCATGAGTTTTTCGAAAAAAATGCAAAAATTTTTAAAAACATGCAATTGACACTAAACTTAAAAATTGACACTAGACTCAAACAAGAAACACAAAAATATTTTTGGTTTTTATGATTTTATTAATTTTTTTGGTTTTTTCGAAAATTAATTGTGGAAAAATGAAAATTAAAAAAAATCTGAAAAAGATTTTTGAAAATATTTTTTTTGAAAATAAAATTACCTAATCTGAGCAACAAGATGAACCGTCAGTTGTCCAAACTCGAACAATCCCCGACAACGGCGCCAAAAACTTGATAGGCAAAATTGTGATTTACACTTTTCATAACCCGAATAATTCTTAGAAATGGCTCCAAAAACTTGGTGCACACTACTATGGTTCACTCACATTCTTCACAACTTCGCACAACTAACCAGCAAGTGCACTGGGTCATCCAAGTAATAAACCTTACGTGAGTAAGGGTCGATCCCACGGAGATTGTTGGTATGAAGCAAGCTATAGTCATCATGTAAATCTCAGTCAGGCAGATTCAAATAGTTATATTGGTTTTCGAAAAAAAGGATAAATAAAGCATAAAATAAAGATAGAGATACTTATGTAAATCATTGGTGGGAATTGCAGATAAGTGTATGGAGAGGCTTTTGTCCCTTCTGAATCTCTACTTTCCTACTACCTTCCTTCAATCATACTTACTCCTTTCCATGGCAAGCTGTATGTAGGGCATCACCGTTGTCAATGGATACTTCCCATCCTCTCAGTGAAAATGGTCCAAATGCTCTGTCACAGCACGGCTAATCAGCTGTCGGTTCTTGATCATGTCGAAATAGACTCTATTGGATCTTTTGCGTCTGTCACTACGCCCAACAACTGCGAGTTTGAAACTCGTCATAGTCATTCAATCCCTGAATCCTACTCGGAATACCACAGACAAGGTTTAGACTTTCCGGATTCTCAAGAATGGCCGCCAATAATTCTAACTTATACCAGGAAGATTCTGGTTAAGGAATCCAAGAGATATTAACTCTAGCTTTCGCTTGTAGAACGGAAGTGGTTGTTAGGCACGCGTTCATAAGGACGGATGATGATGAGTGTCACAGATCATTACATCATCAGGTTGAAGTACGAGTAATATCTTAGAATAAGAATAAGCTTGAATTGAATGAAAGATAGTAGTAATTGCATTAAGAGCTCCACACCTTAATCTATGGTGTGTAGAAACTCCACCGTTGAAAATACATAAGTGATGGTCCAGGCATGGCCGAATGTCCAGCCCCCAAACGTGATCAATAGTCTCCTAAGATGAACAATAGATTAAAACTGAGACCAAGGATGTCTAATACAATAGTAAAATGTCCTATTTATACTAGACTAGTTACTAGGGTTTACAGAAGTAAGTCTAAATACAGAAATCCACTTCCGGGGCCCACTTTGGTGTGTGCTTGGGCTGAGCTTGAGCTTTACACGTGCAGAGGCATCTTTTGGAGTTAAACACCAAGTTGTAACGTGTTTTTGGCGTTTAACTCTGGTTTGTGACGTGTTTTTGTCGTTTTACTCCAGAATGCAGCATGGAACTGGTGTTGAACGCCAATTTGCATCGTCTAAACTCGAACAAAGTATGGACTATTATATATTGCTGGAAAGCTCTAGATGTCTACTGTCCAACGCCGTAAAGAGCGCGCCATTTGGAGTTATGTAGCTCCAGAAAATCCATTTTGAGTGTAGGGAGGTCAGAATCCAACAGCATCAGCGGTCCTTTTTCAGCCCGAATTAGATTTTTGCTCAGGTCCCTCAATTTCAGCCAGAAAATACCTAAAATCACAGAAAAACACACAAAATCATAGTAAAGTCTAGACATGTGAATTTTGCATAAAAACTAATGAAAACATCCCTAAAAGTAGCTAAATCCTAGTAAAAACTACCTAAAAACAATGCCAAAAAGCGTATAAATTATCCGCTCATCAGTGCCCTATTCTGGCGTTTAAATGCCCAGAAAGGTGCCAGATTGGGCGTTTAAATGCCCATTTTGCTACCTTTACTGGCATTTAAATGCCAGCAAGTCTTTCTTCCAGGGTGTGCTGTTTTCAATGTTGTTTTTGATTTTTTCCTAAAAGAAAACAAAATAATATAAATAAAATTAAAATAAAATTGGGTTGCCTCCCAATAAGCGCTTCTTTATTGTCTTTAGCTGGACCTCACTGAATGTTATTCTAGTCTCAGTTTTGAGCACTCTTGCTCAATATTGCTTTCAAGATAGTGATTGACTCTTTGCCCATTAACAATGAATCTCTTGTCAGAATCAATATCCTGAAGCTCCACATATCCATATGGTGACACACCTATAATCACATATGGTCCCCGCCACCGGAATTTTAATTTCACAGGGAATAATCTGAGTCTAGAGTTGAATAGCATGACCTTTTTTCCTGGTTCAAAGACATTGGGTGACAATTTCTTGTCATGCCATCTTTTTGCTTTCTCCTTGTAAATTTTTGCATTTTCGAAAGCATTGAGCCTGAACTCCTCTAGCTCATTCAACTGGAGCAATGTTTTCTCTCCAGCTAATTTAGCATCAAGGTTTAGGAATCTGGTTGCCCAGTAGGCTTTGTGTTTCAGTTCCACGGGCAAATGACAGGCTTTGCCCTACACAAGTTGGTATGGAGAAGTTCTTATAGGAGTCTTGAATGCTGTTCTGTATGCCCACAGAGCATCATCCAAGCTTTTTGCCCAATCCTTTCTACGGGCCATTACAGTCCGTTCCAGGATTCTCTTTAGTTCTCTATTCGAGACCTCAACTTGCCCATTTGTCTGTGGATGATATGGAGTTATTACCTTGTGGCTAATTCCATACCGGACCATAGTAGAGTAAAGCTGTTTATTACAGAAATAAGTGCCTCCATCACTGATTATTGCTCTGAGGACACCAAATCTACTGAAGATGTGTTTCTGGAGGAACTTTATCACTATTTTAGTATCACTAGTGGGTGTTGCAATTGCCTCTACCTATTTAGATACATAGTCTACTGCCACCAGAATATAAGTGTTTGAGTATGAAAGTGGGAAAGGCCCCATGAAGTCAATACCCCATACGTCGAACAATTCAATCTCTAAGATCTCTTGCTGAGGCATGGCATAACCTTGAGGTAGATTACTAGCTCTCTGGCAACTGTCACAGTTCTGTACAAACTCTCGGGAGTCTTTATAGAGACTGGGCCACTAGAAGCCACATTGGAGGACTTTTGTGGCTGTTCACTCACGTCCGAAATGTCCTCCATATTGTGATCCATGGCAGTGCAAAAGGATCCTCTACGCTTCTTCTCTAGGCACACACCTATGGATTAATCCGTCTGCGCATCTCTTAAAGAGATATGGTTCATCCCACAAGTAGTACTTTGCATCAGAAATTAATTTTTTCGTTTGCTGCCTGCTGTACTCCTTGGGTATAAACCTTGCAGCCTTATAGTTTGCAATGCCTGTAAACCATCGTACTTCCTGAATGGAAAAGAGTTGCTCATTCGAAAAGGTTTCAGAGATCTCAGTGATGGGGAGGGACGCCCCTTCTACTTGTTCTATCCGGGACAGGTGATCTGCCACTTGGTTTTCTGTTCCTTTTCTATCTCTTATTTCTATATCAAACTCTTGCAGAAGCAGCACCAACCTTATGAACCTGGGTTTTGACTCCTGCTTTGTGAGTTGATATTTACGAGCAGTATGGTCAGTATACACAATCACCTTTGATCTTACCAAATAGGATCTGAACTTGTCAATGGCATAAACCACTGCAAGCAATTCCTTTTCTGTGGTTGTGTAATTCTTCTGTGCATCATTTAGGACACGGCTGGCATAGTAAATGACATGCAGAAGTTTGTCATGCCTCTGTCCCAATACTACACCAATGGCATGGTCACTGGCATCACACATTAGCTCAAATGGTAATGTCTAATTTGGTGCGAAAATGAATGGTGCTGTAACCAGCTTGGCTTTCAGGGTCTGAAACGCCTGTAGACACTCTATGTCAAATATAAATGGCATGTCAGCAGCTAGCAAATTGCTTAGAGGTTTTGCGATTTTTGAAAAATCCTTTATAAACCTCCTATAGAATCCTGCATGCCCCAGAAAACTTCTGATTTCCTTAACATTGGCAGGTGGTGGTAATTTTTCAGTTACCTCTACCTTAGCTTGATCCACCTCTATTCCTCTGCTCAAAATCTTGTGCCCAAGGATGATCCCTTCAGTCACCATAAAGTGACATTTTTCCCAGTTCAAAACCAGGTTAGTCTCTTGGCACCATTTCAGAACAAGTGTCAGGTGATCAAGACAGGAGCTGAATGAGTCTCCATATACTGAGAAGTCATCCCTGAAGACTTCCAAAAATTTCTCCATCATATCAGAGAAAATAGAGAGCATGCATCTCTGAAAAGTTGCAGGTACATTACACAGCCCAAATGGCATCCTTCTGTAGGCAAATACTCCAGATGGGCATGTGAATGCTGTTTTCTCTTGATCCTGGGGATCTACTGTAATTTGGTTGTAGCCTGAATAGCCATCCAAAAATTAGTAATAATCATGACCTACTAGTCTTTCTAGCATCTGGTCTATGAATGGTAAAGGAAAATGATCCTTTCTGGTGGCTGTATTGAGTCTTCTGTAGTCAATACACATGCGTCACCCTGTAACTATTCTTGTGGGAACCAATTCATTTTTCTCATTATGAACTACTGTCATGCCTCCCTTCTTAGGGATGACTTGGACAGGGCTCACCCAGGGGCTATCAGAAATTGGATAAATAATCCCAGCCTCTAGTAATTTAGTGACCTCTTTTTGGACCACTTCCTTCATGGCTGGATTCAGCCGTCTTTGTGGTTGAACCACTGGCTTAGCATAATCCTCTAAGAGAATCTTGTGCATGCATCTGGCTGGGCTAATGCCCTTAAGATCACTTATGGACCACCCAAGAGTGTCTTGTATGTCCTTAGCACTTGAATCAGCGCTTCCTCTTTCTGTGGCTTTAAGGTAGAGCTTATGATCACAGGAAAAGTGTTGTCTTCTCCCCGAAATGCATATTTCAGGGATGGTGGCAGTGGTTTGAGCTCTGGTTTGGGGGACTTTTCCTCTAATTGAGGAATTTTCAGAGGTTCTTCTAATTCCTCTAGCTCCTCCAAATCAGGCTGAACATCTTTAAATATGTCCTCTAGCTCTGATTCGAGACTCTTAGTCATATTGACTTCTTCTACCAGAGAGTCAATAAGATCCACTTTCATGCAGTCTTTTGGTGTGTCTGGATACTGCATAGCTTTAACATCATTCAACTTAAACTCATCGTCATTGACTCTCAGGGTCACTTCCCCCTTTTGGACATCAATGAGGGTGCGTCCAGTTGCTAGGAAAGGTCTTCCTAGAATGAGAGTTGCACTTTTATGCTCCTCTATTTCCAGCACTACAAAGTCAGTGAGAAAGGCAAATGGCCCAACCTTGACAATCATGTCCTTAATTATGCCTGATGGGTATTTAATGGAGCCATCAGCAAGTTGAAGACAGATCCGGGTTGGTTTGATTTCTTCGATCAAACCAAGCTTTCTGATAGTGGATGTAGGGATTAGGTTGATACTTGCCCCAAGATCACATAGAGCTGTCTTGGTGCAAATTCCTTCTAATGTGCATGGTATCATAAAGTTTCTGAGATCCTTAAGCTTCTCTGGTAAGCTTTTTAGAATGACTGCACTGCGTTCCTCAGTGAGAAAAACTTTTTTAGTTTCTCTCCAATCCTTCTTATGGCTTAAGATCTCTTTCATGAACTTAGCATAAGAGGGTATTTGCTCAAGTTCTTCTGCAAACGGAATCTTTATTTCAAGAGTCTTGAGATAGTTTGCAAAACGGGCAAATTGCTTATCCTGTTCCGCTTGGCGGAGTTTCTAAGGATAAGGTATTTTGGCTTTATATTCTTTAACCTTGGTTGCTGCAGGTTTATTTCCTACAGAAGCAGGCTGAGACACCTTCTTGAGGGAGTTATTATCAGCACTTGCGGGTGTCTAATCCCTTACTGGCATTTGAACGCCAGGATTGGGCGCTGGATTAGCGTTTAATGCCAGATTCCTACCCTGTTCTGGTGTTTGAATGCCAGAATTGAACATGGAATTGGCATTTGACGCCAACTTTTCACCCTTTTTCTGGCGTTTGAACGCCAGAGCTGGGCGTCCACTGGGCGTTTAACGCCAGTTTGTCACCCTTTTCTGGTATTTGGACGCCAGAATCATTCCTCTCTGAGCTCTTACTGTCCTCACAGGGATTTTGGGCAGTATTCTGTTCATCCTCTATCAGCTGTTCCTTCCTTGGCTTTCTGTTGCTTTGAGTTGATGTATTTAATGTTTTTCCACTCCTTAATTGAACAGCTTGACATTCTTCTATTATTTGTTTAGATAACTATTGTCTTGTCTGGTCAAGTTGTGCTTCCATATTCTTATTAGCATCCCGTGTATCTTGTAACATTTCTTTAAATTCTGCTAACTGTTTTGTCAGATTAAGTAATTGCTGGTTGAGTTTAGCAACGTTTTCTGGAGGACTAAGGTCTGTAGATACTGCTTTAGCCTCTTCCTTCATGGATGACTCACTGCTCAAGTACAGATGCTGATTTCTAGCAACAGTATCTATAAGCTCTTGAGCCTCTTCAATTGTCTTTCTCATGTATATAGATCCACCAGCTGAGTGGTCTAGAGATATCTGAGCTTTTTCTATAAGCCTATAGTAGAAGATGTCTAACTGCACCCATTCTGAAAATATTTCAGAGGGGCATTTCCTCAGCATCTCTCTATACCTCTCCCAGGCGTTGTAAAGGGATTCATTATCCTCTTGCTTAAAGCCTTGGATGTCCAGCCTTAGCTGTGTCATCCTCTTGGGAGGGAAATATTGATTCAGAAATTTTTCTGACAGCTGTTTCCATGTCCTTATGCTAGCCTTAGGTTGGTTATTCAACCACCTCTTAGCTTGGTCTTTTACAACAAATGGAAACAGTAATAATCTATAGACATCCTGGTCTACTTCCTTATCATGTACTGTGTCAGCAATTTATAAGAACTATACCAAAAACTCAGAAGGTTCTTCCTGTGGAAGACCGGAATACTGACAATTTTGCTGCACCATGATAATGAGCTGAGGATTCAACTCAAAACTACTGACTCCGATGGAGGGTATACAAATACTACTCCCATATGAAGCAGTAGCGGGGTTAGCATATGACCCCAGAGTCCTTTTGGACTGTTCATTTCCACTTAGTTCCATGATGGAGAGATGGAGATAATGTGGATTTATTTTATTAATTTTATTCTATTTATGTATATATATATATATATATTGAAATAATAATAATGAAAAATTGGAAACTAAAAAATATAAAGTAAAAAAAAAGATTTGAAAATTTTTTTATGAGGATTTTCGAAAAAAAATGAAGAAAGAGAAAGTGGTTAGGAAGTTTTGAAAAAAAAAAGATATGATTGAAAAGATATGATTGTAAAACAATTTAAAAAGATTTGATTTTGAAAATTGATGACTAATTTAATGCAAAATTTTTTAAAATTTGAAGAAAACACCAAGGAACACTAAACTTAAAAATTTTAAGAAAAGAACACAAGAAAGACTCAAGAACATAAAAGGAACACCAAACTTAAAATTTTTAGAAAATAAACAAAATTTCGGAATTTAAATAAAAACTAACAAGAAAACACCAAACTTAAAACATGCAACTCGACTCAAACAGAAAAATCTAAGAGAAAAATAATGATTTTTTAAATTTTAAAAAGAAAATAAAAGACTATGACCCAAAAGATAAAATTTTTCTAATCTAAGCAACAAGATGGACCGTCAGTTGTCCAAACTCGAACAATCCCCGGCAATAGCGCCAAAAACTTGGTGCATGAAATTGCAATCACACTTGCAATTCTGCACAACTAACCAACAAGTGCACTGGGTCGTCCAAGTAATACCTTACGTGACTAAGGGTCGATCCCACAGAGATTGTCGGCTTGAAGCAAGCTATGGTTACCTTGTAACTCTTAGTCAGGAGATTATCAATGAAAAGGGTTTTGTTTGCAATAAAATAAAAGAGCATAAAATAAAAGGTACTTGTGATTCAATAATGGAGAACAGGTTGGAGTTTTGGAGATGCTCTGTAATCTGAATCTCTGCTTTCCTACTGTCTTCTTCTTCATGCACGCAAGGCTCCTTCCATGGAAAGCTGTGTGTAGGGTGTCACTGTTGTCAATGGCTACTTCCCATCCTCTCAGTGAAAATGGTCCATGTGCGCTGTCACCGCACGACTAATCATCTGTCGGTTCTCGATCATGTGGGAATAGAATCCAGTGATCCTTTTGCGTCTGTCACTACGCCCAACACTCGCGAGTTTGAAGCTCGTCACAGTCATCCCTTCCCGGATCCTACTCGGAATACCACAGACAAGGTTTAGACTTTTCGGATCCCAAGAATGGCCGCCAATAATCCTAGCTTATACCACGAAGACTCCAATCTTTCGGAATGGAGGCTAAGAGATACACATTCAATCTAAGATAGAACGGAGGTGGTTGTCAGGCACGCATTCATATGTTGAGAATGGTGATGAGTGTCACAGATAATCACATTCATCATGTTTAAGTGCGAATGAATATCTTAGAATAGAAGCAAGCGTGATTGAATAGAAAACAGTGGTAATTGCATTAATCCATCGAGACACAGCAGAGCTCCTCACCCCAACAATGGAGTTTAGAGACTCATGCCATAGAGATACAATGTAAAACATGAAAATGTCATGAGGTACAAAATAAATCTCTAAAAGTAGTTTTTATACTCAACTAGTAACCTAGGTTTACAGAAAATGAGTAAAGTAAGATAGGTAGTGCGGAAATCCACTTCTGGGGCCCATTTGGTGTGTGCTTGGGCTGAGCATTGGAGCTTTCACGTGCATTGGCTATTCCTGGAGTTAAACGCCAGCTTTGGTGCCAGTTTGGGCGTTTAACTCCAACTTTTATGCCAGTTCTGGCATTTTGACGCCAGAAAAAGGGCAGAGAGCTGGCGTTTTGACGCCAACTTACGTCGTCAAAAATCACTTAAAGTATGGACTATCATATATTTCTGGAAAGCCCTGGATGTCTGCTTTCCAACACAATTAAGAGTGTGCCATTTGGAGTTGTGTAGCTCTAGAAAATCCACTTTTAGTGTAGGGAGGTTAGAATCCAACAGCATCTGCAGTCCTTTTTCAGCCTTTGAATCAGATTTTTGCTCAGGTCCCTCAATTTCAGCCAGAAAATACCTGAAATCACATAAAAACACACAAACTCATAGTAAAGTCTAGAAATGTGAATTTTGCTTAAAAACTAATAAAAATATACTAAAAACTAACTAAATTATACTAAAAACTATATAAAAACAGTGCCAAAAAGCATATAAATTATCCGCTCATTAGCAGGCTTATCCGTCAACTTCACTAATATCCAACTTGAGTTCTGCAAACTTATATACTAACTCCTCTTCTTTGATCCTCATCCAAGCAAAGGTCAAAGTCTTTCTACTCAAAGCGTCTGCTACCACATTAGCCTTCCCAAGGTGATGGATCAATTAAAAATCATAATCTTTCAGCAATTCCATCCACCTCCTCTGACACATATTGAGCTCTTTCTGATCAAAGATATACTTAAGACTCTAATGATCAGAAAAGGCTCTAAACCACACCCCATAGAAGTAATGCCTCCATATCTTCAACACAAACACAATCGCCGCCAATTCTAAGTCATGGATTGGGTAATTAACCTCATGTGGTCTCAGCTGACACGATCCGTAAGTCACTACGTTCCGGTATTGCATCAGCACGCAATCCAAACCCTTCAACGAAGCATCACAGTATACTTCAAATGGTTCGTGCGATTCAAGTAGAATTAAAACTGGCGCTGAAGTAAACTTTTGCTTCAAAGTCTGAAAATTTTCCTCACACTCGGATGTCCACACAAATGGTGTCTCCTTCCTTGTTAACTTGGTCATCGGTAGCACAATTTGTGAGAACCCTTGAATGAACTTCCTATAATATCCAGCTAACTCCAAAAAGCTTCTGACCTCAATCACTGTCATCAGTCTTTCCTATTCCATCACCGCCTTTACTTTCGAAGCATCTACGGCTATTTCACCTTTACTTACCACGTCACCTAAGAACTTCACTTCCACCTTCCAAAACTCGCATTTGGACAACTTAGCATACAATTTCCGCTCTTTCAGAACTTGCTGCACAATCCTCAGATGTTCTTCATGCTTCTTCGCCGTCTTTGATTAAACTAAGATGTCGTCTGTAAAAACCACCATGAATTTGTCCAAAAAAGAAGAAAATACTCTGTTCATGTAATCCATGAACACAGCAGGTGCATTCATCAACCCAAAAGACATCACTGCAAACTCGTAGTGTCCATAGCACGTCCTAAATGCAGTTTTTAGAATGTCATCCTCCTTTACCCTTATCTGGTGGTATTCGGATCTTAAATCAATCTTTGAAAATAGTCCAGCTCCTTGCAACTGATCCATTAAGTCATCTATCCTTGGCAACAGATACTTATTCTTCACAGTCACTTTGTTCAACTATGGATAGTCCACGCAAAGTCACATTCTCCAATCTTTCTTCTTTACCAAAAAAACTGGCGCTCCCTACGGAGATACACTCGGTCGAATGAACCTCTTGTTCAAAAGCGTTTCCAACTGAGTTTTAAGTTTAGCCAGCTCTATTGGAGCCATTCGGTACAGCGCAATCGACACTGGTCCGGCTCCCAGCACTAAGTCAACTGCAAACTCAATTTTCCTTTAAGGTGGGAATTCAGGAATATCTTCCGGGAACACTTCTGAAAACTCCCTAACTACCAAAATTTGATCTAACCTTTGTTCATCACTTAACACATTCGCAGCCAACAATACATAACCTTGACACTCATCTCCACTATAGTTCACCATCACAGAGTTCAGGTAATAACCCTTAGCTATCATTGCTCCCCCTTCTCCTTCCGGCATAAACCGAATCAATCACTCAAAGTAATCCAACAATACCCAGTTCTTTGACAACTAATCAAACCCCAAATCATCTCCAACCCAACTATTGGCAAACATATTAAATCATGAACAAACTCTCTATCCTCAAGCTTGAAAGATACTTGCCTACAACCTAACTTTGTCACAATCGTCTGATATGGGGTATGCACATGCAAATCAAAAGCTAATTTTGACATTTTCAACCCTAGTTCCTCAACCTTATCAAATGCAATGAAAGAATATGAAGCTCAAGTTCATACAATATAACCAACATTTTAGCACCAAATAAACAGTTACCTATCATCAGAGGGTCCATCTTAGCAGCATCATTGGCGTTCGAAGCAAACACTTGCCCTTGGTGTTGATTTCGACCCGCATTCAGGTTCCTCCCGCGAGTACAATCCCTTGCCATATGACCAGGCAATCTGCAATTGAAGCAACCACCTATACCCAACTTGCACGAGTCATTCAGATGAAAACATCTACAACGATCACAAGTTAAATCCAGAGAAGCCTTACTCTGATTACCTCTCCCTTTGGCATGCTGGTACTAGTCATAATTATTCCTCTTGAAGCCTCCTTGACCTTGAGGTCTGTGTCCTCCTTGCTTGAAGTTTTGAGCTCTTGATTGAAGGTATTTTTCTCGCCCACTATTGTTGTTTCCTCCATGAGTGTCTCTTGATGATGCCATTTTCTTCGCACACTCTTCAACAACCCTTGCCTTGTTCACAAGCTTGAAAAAGATTCGAATCTCTAAAGAAGCCACAGTAGTCATAATATTATCCTTCAAGCCTCCTTCATATTTAATGCACTTCCAACTCTCATAGGACTCTGGGGCACATTCACACAACTTAGAGAACCTATAGAGTTTATCAAACCTACTAGTGTATTCAGCCACAAACAACAAGTCTTGTGATGAGCGGATAATTTATACGCTTTTTGGCATTGTTTTTAGATAGTTTTTAGTAGGATCTAACTACTTTTAGGGATGTTTTCAATAGTTTTTATGCTAAATTCACATTTTTGGACTTTACTATGAGTTTGTGTGTTTTTTTGTGATTTCAAGTATTTTCTGGCTGAAATTGAGGGACCTGAGCAAAACTCTGATAAAAGGCTAACAAATGACTGCTGATGCTGTTGGATTCTGACCTCCCTGCACTCGAAATGGATTTTCTAGAGCAATAGAAATTCAAATAGCGCGCTCTCAACGGCGTTGGAAAGTAGACATCCAGAGCTTTCCAGCAATATATAATAGTCCATACTTTATTCGAGATTAGACGATGTAAACAGGCGCTCAACGCCAGTTCCATCCTGTATTCTGGAGTCAAACGCCAGGAACACGTCACGAACCAGAGTTGAACGCCAAAAACACGTTACAACTTGGGGTTCAACTCCAAAAGAAGCCTCTGCATGTGTAAAGCTCAAGCTCAGCCCAAGCACACACCAAGTGGGACCCGAAAGTAGATTTCTATATCAATTACTTACTTCTGTAAACCCTAGTAGCTAGTCTAGTATAAATTGGACAGTTTATTATTGTATTAGACATTCTGGATTGTATTTTTGATCCTGTGATCACGTTTTGGGGGCTGGCCATTCGGCCATGCCTGGACCATCACTTATGTATTTTCAACAGTGGAGTTTCTACACACCATAGATTAAAGGTGTGGAGCTGTGCTGTACCTCGAGTTTTAATGCAATCACTACTATTTTCTATTCAATTCAGTTTATTCCTTTTCTAAGATATGCATTGCACTTCACCATGACGAATGTGATGATCCGTGACACTCATCATCATTCTCACCTATGAACGTGTGACTGACAACCACTTCCGTTCTACCTCAGACCGAACGCATATTTCTTAGATTCCTTAATCAGAATCTTCGTGGTATAAGCTAGAATTGATGGCGGCACTCATGAGAATACGGAAAGTCTAAACCTTGTCTGTGGTATTCCGAGTAGGATTCAGGGATTGAATGACTGTGACGAGCTTCAAACTCGCGATTGTTGGGCTTGATGACAAACGCAAAAGAATCAATGGATTCTATTCCGGCATGATCGAGAACCGACAGATGATTAGCCGTGCTGTGACAGAGCATTTGGACCTTTTTCACTAAGAGGATGGGATGTAGCCATTGACAACAGTGATGCCCTACATACAGCTTGCCATGGAAAGGAGTAAGAAGGATTGGATGAATGTAGTAGGAAAGCAGAGATTCAGAAGGAACACAGCATCTTCATACACCTATCTGAAATTCTCATAAATGATTTACATGAGTATTTCTATCTTTATTTTCTGTTTATTTATTATTATTATTCGAAAACTCCATAACCATATATTATTCGCCTAACTAAGAATTTCAAGATGACCATAGCTTGCTTCATACCAACAATCTCCATGGGATCGACCCTTACTCACGTAAGGTTTATTACTTGGATGACCCAGTGCACTTGCTGGTTAGTTGTGTGAGGCTGTGAAGAATGTGCTAAGTTATAAACGCGCATACCAAGTTGAAGCCATTATTAGAGATCACAATTTCGCCTACCAAGTTTTTGGCGCCATTGCTAGGGATTGTTTGAGTTTGGACAAATGACGGTTCATCTTGTTGCTCAGATTAGATAATTTTCTTTTCATTTATTTTCAAAAAAAATTTTTCAAAAATCTTTCAAAAAAATTTTTCTCCCTCTGTTTTCGAAAAATCCTTCAGAATTTTTAAGAATGAATTCTAGAGTTTCAAAATGGTATGCTGAAGCTTGGCTGGCCATCAAGCTTTAGACTAACCTGGTATAATCCCTGGAATTTTGATTGAGGACTTTGAATTCATTACTTCATTTTTCCTATATGTTTTCGAAAAAAATAAAATAAAATACAAAAAAAATGAAAAAATCATAAAAAAATATTTTGTGTTTCTTGTTTGAGTCTAGTGTCAATTTTTAAGTTTGGTGTCAATTGCATATTTTTATTTTTCTAAAAATTTTTGAAAATTCATGCATGTGTTCTTCATGATCTTCAAGTTGTTCTTGGTAAGTCTTCTTGTTTGATCTTTGAATTTTCTTGTTTTGTGTCTTTTCTTATTTTTCATATGCATTTTTTGTTTGTTAGAGTCCAAGCATTAAAGATTTCTAAATTTGATGTCTTGCATGTTTTCTTTGCATCAAAAATTTTTTCAAAAATATGTTCTTAATGTTCATCATGATCTTCAAAGTGTTCTTGGTGTTCATCTTGACATTCATAGTGTTCTTGCATGCATTCTTTGTTTTGATCCAAAAAGAAAAGAGAAAAACACAAAAAATGACGTTTTAATTTTTTTCCTCTCTCATCATTAAAAATTCAAAAAAATAAAAAAATATCTTTTCCTTTTTTCTCTCAAAATTTCGAAAATTTGAGTTGACTTAGTCAAAAATTTTTAAAATTAGTTAGTTCTTATAAGTCAAGTCAAATTCCAATTTTAAAAATCTTATCTTTTCAAAATCTTGTTTTTCAAAAATCAAATCTCTTTTACTTTTATCTTATGATTTTCGAAAATTTAAAACTATTTTTCAAAATCTTTTTCTTATTTTATTTCAAATTTTCGAAACTTAACTAACAAGTAATGTGATTGATTCAAGAATTTGAAGTTTGTTACTTTATTGTTAAGAAAGGTTCAATCTTTAAATTCTAGAATCATATCTTTTAGTTTCTTGTTAGTCAAGTAATTAATTTTAATTTTAAATTAAATCTTTTTCAACCATATCTTTTTAATCATATCTTTTTATCATATCTGTTTAAATCATATCTCTTTCAAAAATTTGATTTCAAAATATCCCTTCTAACGTCTTATCTTCTTATCTTTTTAAAATTGATTTTCAAATCTTTTTCAACTAACTAATTGACTTTTTGTTTGTTTCTTATCTTTTTCAAAACCACCTAACTACTTTTTCCTCTCTAATTTTCAAAAATTTCTCCTTCCTTTTTAAAATTCTTTTTTAATTAATTAATTATTTTAAATTTTAATTTTAATTTTATTTCCCTGTAATTTTCGAAAATCACTAACTCTTTTTCAAAATTTATTTTCGAAATTCTCCCCATCTCATCTCCTTTTATTTATTTAATTATTTACTAACACTACTCCTCATCTCAAAGAATCTGAACCTATCTTCATCCTTGTGTTTGGATTCTTAACTCTTCTCCTTCTTCTATTCTTTTCTTCTTCTACTAACATAAAGGAATCTCTATACTGTGACATAGAGGATTCCTCTTCTGTTTCTATTCTCTTCTTTCTCATATGAGCAGGAACAAGGAAAAAGGCATTCTTGTTGAAGCTGATCCTGAACCTGAAAGGACTCTGAAGAAGAAACTAAGAGAAGCTAAATTACAACAATCCAGAGACAACCTTACTGAAATTTTCGAACAAGAAAAGGATATGGCAGCCGAACCCAACAACAATAATGCAAGAAGGATGCTTGGTGATTATACTACACCTACTTCCAAGTTTGATGGAAGAAGCATCTCAATTCCTGCCATTGGAGCAAACAATTTTGAGCTAAAGCCTCAACTAGTTGCTCTAATGCAACAAAACTGCAAGTTTTATGGACTTCCATCAGAAGATCTCTACCAGTTTTTAACTGAGTTCCTGCAAATCTGTGAGACTGTTAAGACTAATGGAGTAGATCCTGAAGTCTACAAGCTCATGCTTTTCCTTTTTGCTGTAAGAGACACAGCTAGAACATGGTTGGACTCACAACCTAAGGATAGTCTGGACTCTTGGGATAAGCTGGTCACGGCCTTCTTGGTTAAATTATTTCCTCTTCAAAAGCTGAGCAAGCTTAGAGTGGATGTTCAGACCTTCAAGCAAAAAGATGGTGAATCCCTCTATGAAGCTTGGGGAAGATACAAGCAGATGACCAAAAAGTGTCCCTCTGACATGTTTTCAGAGTGGACCATGACAGATATATTCTATTATGGTCTATCTGAGTTCTCTAAGATGTCACTGGATCATTCTGCAGGTGGATTCATTCACCTAAAGAAAATGCCTGCAGAAGCTCAGGAACTTATTGAAATGGTTGTAAATAACCAATTCATGTACACCTCTGAGAGGTATTCCGTGAATAATGGGACGCCTCAGAGGAAGGGAGTTCTTGAAATTGATGCTCTGAATGCCATATTGGCTCAAAACAAAATGTTGACTCAGCAAGTCAACATGATTTCTCAAAGTCTGAATAGATGGCAAAATGCATCCAACAGTACTAAAGAGGCATCTTCTGAAGAAGACGCTTATGATCCTGAAAACCCTGCAATGGCAGAGGTAAATTACATGGGGGAAGCCTTTGGCATCACATATAACCCCTCATGGAGAAATCATCCAAATTTCTCATGGAAGGATCAACAAAAGCCTCAACAAGGCTTTAATAATGGTGGAAGAAATAGGTTTAGCAATAACAAGCCTTTCCCATCATCTTCTCAGCAACAGACAGAGAATTCTGAGCAGAGCACCTCTAACTTAGCAAATATAGTCTCTGATCTGTCTAAGGCCACTTTAAGCTTCGTGAGTGAAACAAGATCCTCCATCAGAAATTTGGAGGCACAAGTGGGCCAGCTGAGTAAGAAAGTCACTGAAACTCCTCCTAGTACTCTCCCAAGCAATACTGAAGAGAATCCAAAAAGAGAGTGCAAGGCCATTGACATAATCAACATGGCCGAACCTAGAGAGGAAGGAGAGGACGTGAATCCCATTGAGGAAGACCTTAGGGGACGTCTCTCAAGCAAGAAGAAGTTCCCTATTGAGGACCTAAAGGAATCTGAGGCTCATATAGAGACCATAGGAATTCCATTAAATCTTCTTCTGCCATTCATGAGCTCTGAAGAGTATCCTTCCTCTGAAAAGGATGAAGATGTAACTGGAGAGCAAGTTGCTCAATATCTAGGAGCCATCATGAAGCTGAATGCCAAATTGTTTGGTAATGAGATTTGGGAAGGTGAACCTCCCTTGCTCATTAATGAACTAGATACATATATTCAGCAAACTTTACCTCAAAAGAGACAATATCCTGGCAAATTCTTAATACCCTATACCATAGGCACCATGACCTTTGAGAAGGCTCTGTGTGACCTATGGTCAGGCATAAATCTTATATCACTCTCTGTAATGGAGAAGCTGGGGATTATTGAGGTACAGCCTGCCATATTCTTATTGCAAATGGCAGACAAGTCAGTAAGACAAGCTTATGGATTGGTAGAGGACGTGTTGGAAAAGGTTGAAGGCCTTTACATCCTTGCTGATTTCATAATCTTAGACACTAGGAAGGAGGAGGATGAATGCATCATCCTTGGAAGACCTTTCCTAGCCACAGCAAGAGCTGTGATAGATGTTAACAAAGGAGCATTAGTCCTTTAATTGAATGGGGACTACCTTGTGTTTAAGACCCAAGGGTGTTCTTCTTTAACAATGGAGAGGAAGCATGAAAAGCTTCTCTCAGTATAGAGTCAAACAGAGCCCCCACAATCAAACTCTAAGTTTGGTGTTGGGAGGCCACAGCCAAAGTCTAAGTTTGATGTTGAATCCCCACATTCAAACTCTAAGTTTGGTGTTGGGAGTCTACAATATTGACCTGATCACCTTTGAGGCCCCATGAGAGCCCACTGTCAAGCTAGTGACATTAAAGGAGCGCTTATTGGGAGGCAACCCAATTTTTATGGTGAATTCTACCCAACCCCTTATAAAATAACATGTCCATGATGTGTCACATTTTAATTGGTTATTATCTTAACTATAGTTAGGTTATTTTGTAATTTATTATTTTAGATGGGTAATTGGTGGACGAAATTGTGATCACTTGTTCTTTTGTTTATAAAGGATGTATACTCTGAGGGCATTGTTTATTTCCTTCACAATCTCGTTCAACTAACCAGCAAGTGTACTGGGTCGTCCAAGTAATAAACCTTACGTGAGTAAGGGTCGAATCCACAGAGATTGTTGGTATGAAGTAAGCTATGGTCACCTTGCAAATCTCAGTTAGGCAGATTTAAAATAGTTTTATGGGTTTTTCGAAAATAGAAATAATGAAAGGGATAAAGATACTTATGCAGATTCATTGGTGGGAATTTCAGATAAGCGGATGGAGATGCTGTAGAGCTCTTGGACGCCTGCTCTCCTACTCCTTCTACTCAGTCCTTCTTACTCCTTTCCATGGCAAGCTTTGTATAGGGGTTCACCATCAACTGTGGCTACTTTCATTCCTCACGGGAAAATAACCTGTGCGGCTATCACTCGCACAGCTAACCAGTCTGGAGGCATCACCCATGGCT
>NC_029777.3:63882692-63883168 GCF_000817695.3 Arachis duranensis
ATTTTTTCTTCTGTTTTTTGACTCTGTTTTTAATTTTTTTGATTTTTTCGTGACTCCTCATGATCATGTACCTAATTAAACACAAAAATAACAAAGAAACAAAATAAAATTAAATAAAATTGAGTTGCCTCCCAACAAGCGCTTCTTTAATGTCAATAGCTTGACAGTGGCTCTCATGGAGCCATAGAGCAATCAAGTCAATGTTGTCTAGTCCCAACACCAAACTTAGAGTTTGGATATGGGGTTTGAACACCAAACTTAGAGTTTGGTTGTGGCTTCACAACACCAAACTTAGAGTCTGACTGTGTGGGTTCTTCTTGACCTTGAACTGAGAGAAGCTCTTCATGCTTACTCTCTTTTGTCACAGAGGGATGGCCATGTGCCTTAAACACAAGGTAGTCCCCATTCAATTGAAGGACTAACTCTCCTCTGTTGACATCTATCACAGCTTCTGCTGTGGCTAGGAAAGGTCTTCC
>NC_029777.3:63885070-63886227 GCF_000817695.3 Arachis duranensis
TCACAGTATAGAGATTCCTTTATGTTAGTAGAAAAAGAAAGGGGTAGAAGGATGAAGAAGAATTCGGATTTTTAGATGAAGTGAGGTGAAGAGAAGTGTTAGTAATTAATTAATTAAATAGAATAAGAAAAGAGAGGGAAAAATTTCGAAAATAATTTTTGAAAAAGGAGTTAGTAATTTCAAAAATTAAAAATAAAATAAGTTTAAAATTAAAATTTAAAACAATTAAAAAGAATTTTTGAAAAAGAGAGGTAGAATTTTCGAAAATTAGAGAGGGATAGGTAGTTAGGTGGTTTTGAAAAAGATAAGAAACAAACAAAAAGTTAGTTAGTTGATTGAAAAAGATTTGAAATCAAAAATTTAAAAAGATAAGAAGATAAGAAGTTAGATAAGATATTTTGAAATCAAATTTTGAAAAAAGATAAAATTTTTGAAAAAGATAAGATAAAGGATAAAAAGATATATTTTGAAGAAGATATTTGAAAAAGATTTAATTTTAAAAATTACTTAACTACCAAGAAACTACAAGATAAGATTCTAGAACTTAAAGATTGAACCTTTCTTAACAAGAAAGTAACAAACTTCAAATTTTTGAACCAATCACATTACTTGTTAGTTAATTTTCGAAAATTTGATATAAAGATAAGAAAAAGATTTTGAAAATATTTTGAAAAAGATTTTTTTGAAATTTTCGAAATTTATAAAAAAATGAAAAAGATATGACTTTTGAAAAAGATTTTGAAAAGATAAGATTTTTAAAATTGAAATTTTGACTTGACTTGTAAGAAACAACTAATTTTAAAAATTTTTGACCAAGTCAACCCAAAATTTCGAAAATTTGGAGGGAAATAAGGAAAAGATATTTTTGATTTTTAAATTTTTAAAGAAAAACACAAAAATGACCCAAAACATGAAAATGTTGGATCAAGACACAAGATGCATGCAAGAATGCTATGAATGTCACGATGAACACCAAAAACACTTTGAAGATCATGATGAACATCAAGAACATAATTTTGAAAAAATTTTTGATGCAAAGAAAACATGCAAGACACCAAACTTAGAAATCTTTAATGCATGGAAAATATGAATGCAAAAATGCACATGAAAAACAAGAAAAGACACAAAACAAGAAATCATCAAGATCAAACAAGAAG
>NC_029777.3:63887790-63888842 GCF_000817695.3 Arachis duranensis
ATCATGACGTTTTTCTGGCGTTTAACTCCAGACAGCAGCGTGTACTTGGCGTTTAACGCCAAGTTACGTCGTCATTCTTCGAATAAAGTATGAACTATTATATATTGCTGGAAAGCCCTGGATATCTACTTTCCAACGCCATTGAGAGCGCGCCAATTGGAGTTCTGTAGCTCCAGAAAATCCATTCCGAGTGCAGGGAGGTCAGAATCCAACAGCATCAGTAGTCCTTCTGTCAGCCTTCTTCAGAGTTTTGCTCAAATCCCTCAATTTCAGTCAGAATTTACCTGAAATCACAGAAAAACACACAAACTCATAGTAAAGTCCAGAAATGTGAATTTAACATAAAAACTAATGAAAAAATCCCTAAAAGTAGCTCAAACTTACTAAAAACTATATAAAAACAATGCCAAAAAGCGTATAAATTATCCGCTCATCAGTAATTGTATAATTTCTTAAAATATTAAAATTCTACTGGTAAGCAGCGCTGACTTAGTTGCACGCAATCTCTTTCTACAGTGCATCATTCCTTAATGAGTCGTTGAATTCCCATGGCTTGTAACTTTTTCGTTCTTTCCAGTATAGCCAGCGTGGACTTCATTGCTATTTTCTGTCCTCTCACTCAATCCTTTTTTTTTGTCGTGGATCACTTCTTACCAACATAATTAATGGTTAGTTCGGTTATTAAATTTTTTTCATTAAAAATAATATATGAAATATATATTCATATCTAAAATATAATATAATAAAATAAGTCTGTTCAGAATACTTAAAGTATAATTAAAATCAGGAATATACAAATATAATAAGAAAATTTGTGCTCTAAACAAGTAAATATATCTTTTATCATACATAAATTATTTAAAAAAATATAAATTATTAAAATTAATAACAAAAATTTAAAATAATAAAATTCAACTTTCTTACACGTATTTTTTATAATATTTTTATTCTTTTAATTTTTAATTTATTAATATTTTATTATTTAATTAATGATTAAACAAATTATTTTCATGAGAAATTATTTCTTGTATAATCTTGAAGAAGAGATCAAT
>NC_029777.3:63888917-63896927 GCF_000817695.3 Arachis duranensis
TAAAATATTATTTTTATATTATTTTTTAAACTGTTATATTGATCTTTTCTCTAAGATAATAAAAAAAATAATTTTTGATGAAAATAATTTGTTTAATCATTAATTAAATAATAAAGTACTAATAAATTATAAATTAAAAAAATAAAAATATTATAAAAAATACAGTAAGAAAATTGGATTTTATTATTTTAAATTTGTATTATTAATTTTAATAATATATTTATTTTTTAAATAATTTATGTATGATAAAAAATATGTTTACTTGGTTAGAGTACAAATTTTATTATTATATTTATATGTTCATGATTTTAAATATACTTTTAAGTATTTTGAATAGATTTATTTTATTATATTATATTTTACATATGAGTATATATTCCATCATGTAATTAAATAAATATATATTTTTTTAATGAAAAAAATTTAATAACTGAACTAACCCTTAATGATGTTGATGTTGGTAAAGAGTGATTCATGGGTCATGGCAAAAAAAGGGATTGAGTGAGAGGAAAAGAGATAGAAATGAAGTGGGCGCTGTCTATACTGGGAAGAACGAAAAAGTTACGAGCCATGAGAATTCAATGACCCGTTAAAGAATGATGCACTGTGAAAAGAGATTGCGTGAGAACGTGTTTCAATTAACGGGGTAGAATTTTAATATTTTAAAAAATTATACAATTACCCATCTAAAATAATAAATTACAAAATAACCTAACTATAGTTAAGATAATGACCAATTAAAGTGTGACACATCATGAATGGTAACTTACATGTTATTTTAGAGGGGGTTGGGTAGAATTCACCAATTTTTATTTATCTTATTTTATTTTTCTTTTATTGTTCTTTTATGTTTTATTAGGTTCATGATCATGTGGAGTCACAAAATTAATATTAAAATTAAAAACAGGATAAAAAATAGCAGAAGAAAACGTACACCGTGGAGGAAGGGCTTACTGGCGTTTAAACACCAGTAAGGAGCATTTGGCTGGCGTTTAACGCCAGAACAGAGCATGGATCTGGCGTTGAATGTCAGAAACAAGCAACATCCTAGCGTTTAAATGCCAGGGAAATACCCTGAGGAGAGCTGGCGCTAAACGCCAGAAACAAGCATGGAACTGGCGTTCAACCCCAGAAACAAGCATGGAACTGGCGTTCAACGCTAGAAACATGCTGCAAATGGGTGTTGAACGCCCAAAACAAGCATGAAGCTGGCGTTCAACACCAGAAACAAGCACCAATCTAGTGTTGAATGCCAGGATTGCATGAAAAGGGCGTTTTACACGCCTCATTGGTGCAGGGATGTAAATCCTTGACACCTCAGGATCTGTGAACCCCACAGGATCATCTCAGGATCTGTGGACTCCACAGGATCCCCACCTACCTCAACTCACCTTCTCTCATCTTCACACAATCCAATAACACTCTTCCCCAAAACCCTTCACCAATCACCTCAATCTCTCTTCACCATCACCTCTTCACCACTCACATCCTTCCACTCTTCCCCATAAACCCCACATACCTTCAAAATTCAAAATCTCTTTCCCACCCAAACCCACCCTAAATAGCCGAACCTACTCCCTCTCCCTCCACTATATAAACCCCTCCATTCTTCTTTATTTTCACACAACACAACCCTCTCTTCTCCTCCTTGGCTGAAACACAATCCTCTCTCCCTCTCCTCCATATTTTCTTCTTCTTCATCTATTCTTTCTTCTCTTGCTCGAGGGCAAGAAATATTCTAAGTTTAGTGTGGTAAAAGCATAGCTTTTTTGTTTTTCCATAACCACCTTTGGCACCTAAGGCCGAAAAAACCTCTAGAAAAGGAAAAGGGAAGACAAAAGCATCCACCTCCGAGTCATGGGAGATGGAGACATTCATCTCTAAAGCCCATCAAGACCACTTCTATGATGTTGTGGCCAAGAAGAAGGTGATCCCTGAGGTCCCTTTCAAACTCAAGAAAAATGAGTATCTAGAGATCCGACATGAGATCTAAAGAAGAAGTTGGGAAATTCTGACTAACCCCATTCAACAAGTCAGAATCTTAATGGTTCAAGAGTTCTATGCCAATGCATGGATCACTAGGAACCATAATCAAAGTGTGAACCCGAATCCAAACAATTATCTTACAATGGTTCGGGGGAAATACTTAGATTTCAATCCGGAAAATGTAAGGTTGGCGTTTAACTTGCCCATGATGCAAGGAGATGCACGCCCCTACACAAGAAGGGTCAACTTTAATCAAAGATTGGACCAAGTCCTTATGAACATATGTGTTGAAGGAGCTCAATGGAAAAGAGACTCCAAAGGCAAGCCGGTTCAATTAAGAAGACTGGACCTCAAGCCTGTGGCTAGAGGATGGTTGGAGTTCATCCAACGCTCCATCATTCCCACTAGCAACCGATCCAAAGTTACTGTGGATCGGGCCATCATGATCCATAGCATCATGATTGGAGAGGAAGTAGAAGTTCATGAAGTCATCTCCCTTGAATTATACAAAATAGCCGAAAAGCCCTCTACCTTGGCAAGGCTAGCTTTTCCTCATATTATTTGCCATCTATGCTACTCAGCTGGAGTTATCATAGAAGGAGACATCCTCATTGAAAAGGACAAGCCCATCACTAAGAAGGGGATGGAGCAAACAAGAGAGCCCACTCATGGATCCCAAGAGACGCATGAGGAAGCTCATCACCAAGGAATCCCGGAGATGCCTCAAGGGATGCACTTTCCTTCCAACAATTATTGGGAACAACTCAACACTTCTCTAGAAGACTTGAGTTACAATATGGATCAATTAAGGGTGGAACAGGAAAACGCCACCATCACTAAGGTGGACTCATTCCTTGTTCTTATTTCTCTGTTTTTTTCAATTTTTAAGCTTTATGTTATCTATGTTTGTGTCTTTATTACATGATCATTAGTATGTAGTAACTATGTCTTAAAGCTATGAATAATTCCATGAATCCTTCACTTTTCTTAAATGAAACATGTTTTTAATACAAAAGAATAAGAAGTACATGAGTTTCGAATTTATCCTTGAATTTAATTTAATTATATTGATGTGGTGACAATACTTTTTGTTTTCTGAATGAATGCTTGAACAGTGCATATTTTTTATCTTGTTGTTTATGAATGTTAAAATTGTTGGCTCTTAAAAGAATGATGAACAAAGAGAAATGCTATTGATAATCTGAAAATCATGAAATTGATTCTTGAAGCAAGAAAAAGCAGTGAATAGCAAAAGCTTGCGAAAAAAAATAGCGAAAAAAATAGAAAGAAAAAGAAAAAGAAAGCAGAAAAAGCCAATAGCCCTTAAAACCAAAAGGCAAGGGTAAAAAAAGGATCCAAGGCTTTGAGCATCAATGGATATGAGGGCCCAAGGAAATCCAGGCCTAAGCGGCTAAATCAAGTTGTCCCTAACCATGTGCTTGTGGCATGCAGGTCCAAGTGAAAAGCTTGAGACTGAGTAGTTAAAGTCGTGATCTAAAGCAAAAAGAGTGTGCTTAAGAGCTCTGGACACCTCTAACTGGGGACTTTAGCAAAGCTGAGTCACAATCTGAAAAGGTTCACCCAGTCATGTGACTGTGGCATTTATGTATCTAGTGGTAATACTGGAAAACAAAGTGCTTAGAGCCACGACCAAGACTCATGAAAGTAGCTGTGTTCAAGAATCAACAAACTTAACTAGGAAAATCAATAACACTATCTGAAATTCTAAGTTTCTAGAGATGCCAATCATTCTAAACTTCAAAGGATAAAGTGAGATGCCAAAACTGTTCAGAAGCAAAAAGCTACAAGTCCCGCTCATCTAATTAGAATTAATGTTCATTGATATTCTGAGCTTTATAGTATATTCTCTTCTTTTTATCCTATTTGATTTTCAGTTGCTTGGGGACAAGCAACAATTTAAGTTTGGTGTTGTGATGAGCGGATAATTTATACGCTTTTTGTAATTGTTTTTAGATAGTTTTTAGTAGGATCTAGCTACTTTTAGGGATGTTTTCATTAGTTTTTATGCTAAATTCACATTTCTAGACGTTACTACGAGTTTATGCATTTTTCTGTGATTTCAAATATTTTCTGGCTAAAATTGAGGGACCTGAGCAAAACTCTGATAAAAGGCTAACAAAGGACTGCTGATGCTGTTGGATTCTGACCTCCCTGCACTCGAAAAAGATTTTCAGGAGCTATAGAACTCCAAATGGCGCGCTCTCAACGGCTTTGGAAAGTAGACATCCAGAGCTTTCCAGAAATATATAATAGTCTATACTTTATTCGAGATTAGACGACGTAAACTGGCGCTTAACGCCAGTTCCATACTGCATTTTGGAGTCAAACGCCAGAAACACGTCACGAACCAGAGTTGAACGCCAAAAACACGTTACAACTTGGCGTTCAACTCCAAAAGAAGCCTCTGCGCGTGTAAAGCTCAAGCTCAGCCTAAGCACACACCAAGTGGGCCCCAGAAGTAGATTTCTGCATCAATTACTTACTTCTGTAAACCCTAGTAGCTAGTCTAGTATAAATAGGACATTTTATTATTGTATTAGACATCCTGGATTGTATTTTTGATCCTGTGATCACGTTTTGGGGGCTGGCCATTCGGCCATGCCTGGTCCATCACTTATGCATTTTCAACGGTGGAGTTTCTACATACCATAGATTAAGGGTGTGGAGCTCTGCTGTACCTCGAGTTTTAATGCAATTACTACTATTTTCTATTCAATTCAGTTTATTCCTGTTCTAAGATATTCCTTGCACTTCACCATGACGAATGTGATGATCCGTGACACTCATCATCATTCTCACCTATGAACGCGTGACTGACAACCACTTCCGTTCTACCTCAGACCGAACGCATATCTCTTAGATTCCTTAATCAAAATCTTCGTGGTATAAGCTAGAATTGATGGCGGCATTCATGAGAATCCAGAAAGTCTAAACCTTGTCTGTGGTATTCAGAGTAGGATTCAGGGATTGAATGACTGTGACGAGCTTCAAACTCACAATTTTTGGGCGTGATGACAAACGCAAAAGAATCAATGGATTATATTCCGGCATGGTCGAGAACCGACAGATGATTAGCCGTGCTGTGATAGAGCATTTGGACCTTTTTCACTGAGAGGATGGGATGTAGCCATTGACAACGGTGATACCCTACATACAGCTTGCCATGGAAAGGAGTAAGAAGGATTGGATGAATGTAGTAGGAAAGCTGAGATTCAGAAGGAGCAGAGCATCTTCATACGCCTATCTGAAATTCCCATCAATGATTTACATGAGTATTTCTATCTTTATTTTCTGTTTATTTATTATTATTATTATTCAAAAACTCCATAACCATATATTATTCGCCTAACTGAGAATTTCAAGATGACCATAGCTTGCTTCATACCAACAATCTCCGTGGGATCGACCCTTACTCACGTAAGGTTTATTACTTGGATGACCCAATGCACTTGCTGGTTAGTTGTGCGAAGTTGTGAAGAAAATGCTGAGTTATAAATACGCATACCAAGTTGAATGCCATTATTAGAGATCACAATTTCGTGCACCACCTTGCTTCAGCTGCATAAGCTCTAACTCCTTTGCTTCTCTCACTGACTTCGGGAAATACTTCCTATAGAATGCTGTTTGAAACACGTCCCAAGGAATCTCTGCATTCGAAAGTCGCAGCATGTTTTTACTCTTAAGCACATTTTAGGAAGAATTTATAAAACCATGCTATTTTAGTGAATAAATATAGGAAAAGGTGATGAAATCCACCTAATTAAAGCAAATAAATACCATGAAATATGGATTAATCAGACATGTCTTGAAAAAGTAACGAACTAGTCAATTTTTCTCCTTTTGTCACTTATTCTAACCTTTATTGATGAAGAACAAAACTCAATCATGAAAAAGTAAAGAATAATGAATTAAAAAAAAGCACTTACATTATTTATCCTAAAACCAAATAGAGCTTCTAACCTTCATTGGAAGAGGTTTTATGACTCATGAAAGAAACTAATCCAATGGATGATTGATACCCTCTATGTGAACAAGGTTCACTTATTTATAACCTAAGTTCTATAATTTATATTCAAAACTAACCCTAGTATCTTTATCTTTTGAAAAGATAAGATAGCTAACTTCCTACTTCAAATTCAAATCAAAACAATAATTCAAATATATTCTAGAAATAGATCTTAACAACCAAATATTTATATTTCTAGAAGGAATTAATGATAACTAATCTTCTTGAATCTTCAATCTTCGGACGTGAGTTAGGCTTCTAATGATTTGATAACTGAATTTGAGCCTTGTCAAGTGTTAAAGTATTGCATCCTGGGAGTTGAGGCTTGAGGCACGTTGGGCTTGCATCCTTAAATGTGGGCATAGGCCCAATGTGGCCTTGTAAGAGAGCTGGTCTGTCGGGCTTATAGTTGGTACGCCGGGCTGGTGTGCTAAAATTGGAGGGATGTCAGGCATGTGATTAGAGATGCTGGGCTTGTGGAATTTAATTGGAGGGGACGCCGGGCTTGTGGAATGAGCCACTGGATGTGTGTGTGCTTGGAGGGGGAGTGTCGCGCATCTGTGCTTGAAGGCTAGGCATTCGGTTTGATGGCTTTTGGTCCCAGTTGAACCGTCTTCAAACTGGTTTTGTGTTTTCTTACTAAAAAGGCTTTAATCCTTGATTATTTTGAGACAAAAACACCTGAAAACACAATGATACTAACACAACTCCAAATATTTGATTAGTTATAAAATTCCACTAGAAAACATAAGAAATTTGATTAAAAATCTAAGAAAACCTAAGAAAATAAATGAAAAAGAATCCTAAAAATTGCTTAAGATGACATGTCATCAGTGTTGTAGCTCTTCTTGACTGTCAAGTGACTCAGAGATTTTTTTTCTAGGTGGGTTGGCTTGCTAAGTACTATAGTCGCTAAGGATACCTAAGACCGTTAGGCACTCAAGGAAAAACACTTGAAGTTAGCATTACTTCGAGTTCTTAGAGAAGGAATTTCTACGAGGAGTGACTTAATCGAAGTGGTAATCACATACTGTGATGAGGTGTTTAATCAAGTGCTCTATCTTGTAGCAGTTTTTCAAACACCCTAGAAGCTTGGTGATATAGTGAAAATCTCCGCACTTAGTGTAGAAGACTAGACGTAGGTGAAGAGGTTACACCAAATTAGAATATACTATACTTGCACATCTTTCTAACTCTTAAACTCTTTATATTTCTTGCTATTTACATTTTTAAAGTGGTGTGAAAAGTTGGCTCCTTAGTTCTTGAAAACTTGTTCAAGCCATTCAAAAATTTCTAGTACGAAACAACTTGCATTTACCTTTTCATTTATTTTATACAAATGGTATGAAAAATATTAAGTATGTGATTAAATTCTTGAAGTTCACTTATAAGCCCATGAAAAATAGAAACATATCGCCTTTGTTTGTGGTGCACGAAATTGTGATCATCAATGGCGCCATCAACATGGTACGCTCAATTGCAATCTCAACTCTTTATCACAACTTCGCACAACTAACCAGCAAGTGCACTGGGTCATCCAAGTAATAAACCTTACGCGAGTAAGGGTCGATCCCACGGAGATTGTTGGTATGAAGCAAGCTATGGTCATCTTGTAAATCTCAGTCAGGTGAATTCAAATGGTTATGGAGGATTAATGATTAAAAGATAAATAAAACATAAAATAAAGATAGAGATACTTATGTAATTCATTGGTGAGAATTTCAGATAAGCGTATGGATATGCTCTGTCCCTTCCGTCTTTCTGCTTTCCTACTGTCTTCATCCAATCCTTCTTACTCCTTTCCATGGCAAGCTGTATGTTGGGCATCACCGTTGTCAATGGCTACAGTCCCGTCCTCTCAGTGAAAATGTTCAACGCACTCTGTCACAGCACGGCTATTCAGCTGTCGGTTATCGATCATGTTGGAATAGAATCCAGTGATTCTTTTGCGTCTGTCACTAACGCCCCACAATCGCGAGTTTGAAGCTCGTCACAGT
>NC_029777.3:63896959-63897263 GCF_000817695.3 Arachis duranensis
GAAGAACAATAGTAATTGCATTAATACTCGAGGTACAGCAGAACTCCACACCTTAATCTATGGTGTGTAGAAACTCCACCGTTGAAAATACATAAGGACAAGGTCTAGGCATGGCCAAATGGCCAGCCTCCAATGATCTAAGAACTAGACGTCCAAAGATGATCAAAAGATCTAAAGTGATCCAAAGATGAGAATACAATAGCAAAAGGTCTTATTTGTAGAGACTAGTAGCTTAGGGTTTACAAAGATGAGTAAATGACATAAAAATCTACTTCCGGGCCCACTTGGTGTGTGCTTGGGCTGA
>NC_029777.3:63897483-63897637 GCF_000817695.3 Arachis duranensis
CATTTCTGGAAAGCCCAGGATGTCTACTTTCCAACGCAATTGAGAGCGCACCAATTGGATTTCTGTAGCTCCGGAAAATCCACTTCGAGTGCAGGGAGGTCAGAATCCAATAGCATCTGCAGTCCTTTTCAGCCTCTGAATCAGATTTTTGCTC
>NC_029777.3:63897968-63898466 GCF_000817695.3 Arachis duranensis
TTATGAAGATCAGTGTTAATTAGATGAGCGGGGCTTTTAGCTTTTTGCCTCTGAACAATTTTAGCATCTCACTCTATCCTTTGAAATTCAGAATGATTGGCTTCTATAGGAACTTAGAATCCAGATAGTGTCATTGATTCTCCTAGTTAAGTATGATGATTCTTGAACATAGCTACTTTATGAGTCTTGGCCGTGGCCCAAAGCACTCTGTCTTCCAGTATTACCACCGGATACATACATGCCACAGACACCTAACTGGGTGAACCTTTTCAGATTGTGACTCAGCTTTGCTAGAGTCTCCAATTAGAGGTGTCCAGGGTTCTTAAGCACACTCTTTTTTGCCTTGGATCACGACTTTATAATTTTTTTCTTTTTCTTTTCCCCTCTTTTTTTTTCGTTTTTTTTTTCTGCTTTTTCTTGCTTCAAGAATCATTTTTATGATTTTTCAGATTCTCAGTAACATGTCTCCTTTTTTCATCATTCTTTCAAGAGCCAACA
>NC_029777.3:63898599-63913284 GCF_000817695.3 Arachis duranensis
AAAATTCATGCAATTCTTCTCTTTTTCAATTAAGAACATTTTTCATTTAAGAAAGGTGATGGATTCATAGGACATTCATAACTTTAAGGCATAGACACTAAGACACTAATGATCATAAGACACAAACTTAGATAAACATAAGCATGAAAATTCGAAAAACAGAAAAAATAAAGAACAAGGAGATTAAAGAAAGGTTCTACCTTAGTGATGGCGGCTTGTTCTTCCTCTTGAAGATCTTATGGAGTGCTTGAGCTCCTCAATGTCTCTTCCTTGCCTTTGTTGCTCCTCTCTCATGATTCTTTGATCTTCTCTAATTTCATGGTGGAGGATGGACTGTTCTTGATGCTCCGCCCTTAGTTGTCCCATGTTGGAACTCAATTCTCCTAGGGATGTGTTGATTTGATCCCAATAGTTTTGTGGAGGAAAGTGCATCCCTTGACACATCTCAGGGATTTCATGATGAGTAGGATCTCTTGTTTGCTCCATCCTTTTCTTAGTGATGGGCTTGTCCTCATCAATGAGGATGTCTCCCTCTATGTTAACTCCAACTGAATTACAGAGGTGACAAATGAGATGAGGGAAGGCTAACCTTGCCAAGGTAGAGGACTTGTCTGCCACCTTATAAAGTACTTGGGATATAACCTCATGAACTTCTACTTCCTCTCCAATCATGATGCTATGAATCATGATAGCCCGGTTTATAGTGACTTTGGACCGCTTGCTAGTGGGAATGATTGAGCGTTGGATAAACTCCAACCATCCCCTAGCCACGGGCTTGAGGTCATGCCTTTTCAGTTGAATCGGCTTCCCTCTTGAATCTCTCTTTCATTGAGCGCCCTCTTCACAAATGTCTATGAGGACTTGGTCCAACCTTTGATCAAAGTTGTGGTAAGAACTTCCCAACCTCTTCTTTGGATCTCATGTCGGATCTCCGGATATTCACTCTTTTTGAGTTTGAAAGGGACCTCGGGGATCACCTTCTTCATGGCCACAACTTCATAGAAGTAGTCTTGATGCACCCTTGAGATGAATCTCTCCATCTCCCATGACTCAGAGGTGAAAGCTTTTGCCTTCCCTTTCCTCTTTCTAGAGGTTTCTCCGGCCTTAGATGCCATTAATGGTTATGGAAAAACAAAAGCAATGCTTTTACCACACCAAACTTAGAAGGTTTTCTCGTCCTCGAGCAAAAGAAGAAAGAAGAGAGTAGAAGAAGAAGAAATAGAGGAGATAGAGGGGGGCTTTGTATTTCGGCTAGGGGGAGAAGTAGTGTGTAGGTTGTGTGAAAATGAAGGAGTGAAGATGGGTTTATATAGGAGTGGAGAGGGGTGTATGGTTCAGCCATTATGGGTGGGTTTGGGAGGGAAAGTGGTTTGAATTTGAATGGTGGGGTAGGTGGGGTAGGTAGATGGAAGTGAGTGGTGAAGAGAATGGTGGGATTTGATAGGTGAGGGGTTTTTGGGGAAGAAGTGTTGAGGTGAATGGTGAATGGGTGAAGAGGAGAGAGTGTGGTAGGGTAGGTGGGGATCCTGTGGGGTCCACAGATCTTGAGGTGTCAAGGATAATTCATCCCTGCACCAAGTGGCGAGCAAAAATGCTCCTTTTGCCAATCCTGGCGTTAAACGCCGGACTGGTGCCCATTTCTGGCGTTTAACGCCAACTTCTTGCCCATTCCTGGCGTTAAACGCCAGTCTGGTGCCCCTTTCTGGCGTTAAACGCCCAGAATGGTGCCAGACTGGCCGTTAAACGCCTATTTTGCTATCTTTAAACGCCAGCAAATTTTCTCCAGGGTGTGCTATTTTTCTTTCTGTTTTTCATGCTGTTTTTGCTTTTTCAATTGATTTTGTGACTTCCCATGATCATCAACCTAAAAAAAAACATAAAATAACAAAGCAAAATAGATAAATATAACATTGGGTTGCCTCCCAACAAGCGCTTCTTTAATGTCAGTAGCTTGACAGTGGGCTCTCATGGAGCCTCACAGATACTCAGAGCAATGTTGCAACCTCCCAACACCAAACTTAGAGTTTGAATGTGGGGGTTCAACACCAAACTTAGAATTTGGTTATGGCCTCCCAACTCCAAACTTAGAGTTTGACCGTGGGGGCTCTGTTTGACTCTGTTTTGAGGGACGCGCTTCATGCTTCCTCTCCATGGTTCCAGAGGGGTATCCTTGAGCCTTAAACACGAAGGATTCTTCATTCACTTGAATGATCAATTCTTCTCTGTCAACATCAATCACAGCCTTTGCTGTGGCTAGGAAGGGTATGCCAAGGATGATGGATTCATCCATGCACTTCCCAATCTCTAGGACTATAAAATCAGCAGGGATGTAATGGTCTTCAACTTTTACCAGAACATCCTCTACAAGTCCATAAGCCTATTTTCTTGAATTGTCTGCCATCTCTAGTGAGTTTTTTGCAGCTTGTACCTCAAAGATCCCTAACTTCTCCATTATAGAGAGAGGCATGAGGTTTATGCTTGACCCTAGGTCACATAGAGCCTTCTCAAAGGTCATGGTGCCTATGGTACAAGGTATTGAGAACTTCCCAGGGTCCTGTCTCTTTTGAGGTAATCTCTGTCTAGTCAAGTTATCCAATTCTTTGGTGAGCAGAGGGGTTCAACCTCCCAAGTCTCATTACCAAATAACTTGTCATTTAGCTTCATGATTGCTCCAAGGTACTTAGCAACTTTCTCTTCAGTGACATCTTCGTCCTCTTCAGAGGAAGAATACTCATCAGAGCTCATGAATGGCAGCAGTAAATCCAATGGAATCTCTATGGTCTCAGTGTGAGCCTCAGATTCCCATGGTTCCTCATTAGGGAACTCATTGAAGGCCAGTGGACGTCCATTGAGGTCTTCCTCATTGGCGATTACTGCCTCTTCCTCCTCTCCAAATTCGGCCATGTTGATGGCCTTGCACTCTCCTTTTGGCCTCTCTTCTGTATTGCTTGGAAGAGTACTAGGAGGGAGTTCAGTAACTTTCTTACTTAGCTGACCCACTTGTGCCTCCAAGTTTCTAATGGAGGACCTTGTTTCAGTCATGAAACTTTGAGTGGTTTTGATTAGATCAGAGACCATGGTTGCTAAGTCAGAGTGGCTCAGCTTAGAATTCTCTGTCTGTTGCTGAGAAGATGATGGAAAAGGCTTAACATTGCTAAACCTGTTTCTTCCACCATTATTGTTGTTGAAACCTTGTTGAGGTCTCTGTTGATCCTTCCATGAGAGATTTGGATGATTTCTCCATGAAGGATTATAGGTGTTTCCATAGGGTTCTCCCATGTAATTCACCTCCTCCATTGAAGGGTTCTCAGGATCATAAGCTTCTTCTTCAGATGAAGCGTCCTTAGTACTGCCTGGTGCAGCTTGCATTCCAGACAGACTTTGAGAAATCATATTGACTTGCTGAGTTAATATTTTGTTCTGAGCCAATATGGCATTCAGAGTATCAATCTCAAGGACTCCTTTCTTCTGATTCATCCCATTGTTCATAGGATTCCTTTTAGAAGTGTACATGAATTGGTTATTTGCAACCATTTCAATGAGTTCTTGAGCTTCTGCAGGCATCTTCTTCAGATGAAGAGATCCTCCAGCAGAGCTGTCCAATGACATCTTGGACAGTTCAGACAGACCATTATAGAAGGTACCTATGATGCTCCATTCAGAAAGCATGTCAGAGGGACACTTTCTGATCAATTGTTTGTATCTTTCCCAAGCTTCATAGAGGGATTCTCCTTCCTTCTGTCTGAAGGTTTGGACTTCCACTCTAAGCTTACTCAATTTTTGAGGTGGAAAGAACTTTGCCAAGAAGGCATTGACTAGCTTTTCCCAAGAGTTCAAGCTTTCTTTAGGTTGTGAGTCCAACCATATCCTAGCTCTGTCTCTTACAGCAAAAGGGAATAGCATAAGTCTGTAGACTTCAGAGTCAACCCCATTGGTCTTGACAGTGTCACAGATTTGTAAGAATTCAGCTAAAAACTGATGAGGATCTTCCAATGGAAGTCCATGGAACTTGCAATTCTGTTGCATTAGAGAAACTAATTGAGGCTTAAGCTGAAAGTTGTTTGCTCCAATGGCAGGGATAGAGATGCTTCTCCCATAGAAGTTGGGAGTAGGTGCAGTAAGGTCACCCAGAACCTTCCTTCCATTGTTGGCATTGTTGTTGTTTTCGGCTGCCATGTCTTCTTCTTGTTTGAAGATTTCTGTTAGGTCCTCTACAGAGAGTTGTGGTTTAGCTTCTCTTAGCTTTCGCTTCAAGGGTTAGCCTCAACAAGAATGCTTTTGTCTTTGCTCCTGCTCATATGAAAGAAAAGAGAACAAGAAAATATGGAATCCTCTATGTCACAGTATAGAGATTCCTTGAGGTGTAAGAGGAAAAGAAAAATAGAAGGAAGAGGTAGAAGAATTCGAACTTATCAAGAAAAATAGAGTTTGAATTGTGCATTGAGAAGGAGTGTTAGTCCATAAATTGAAGGATGTAAGAAGAGGGGAAGAAATTTTCGAAAATTAAAGTGAATTAATTAAAAGAAATTTTGAAAAATTGTAATTGATTTTCTAAAACTAAGATTGGGAAAGAAATTAAGTGAAATTGAAAAAGATTTTGAAATTAGAAATCAAAAAGATATGATTGAAAAATTAATTTTGAAAAAAAACTGTGATAAAAAGATATGATTGAAAAGATATAGTTTTAAAAAGATATGATTGAGAAGATATGATTTGAAAAACAATTTAAAATGATTTGATTTTGAAAATTAATGACTTGGCTAACAAGAAATTTAAAAGATATGATTCAGACATTAAACCTTTCTCAACAGAAAAGGAAACATACTTGAAATGTTGAATCAAATCATTAATTGTTAGCAAGTATTTTTGAAAATGAAAAGAAATTGATTTTGAAAATATATGATTGAAAAGATATGATTTGAAAAAGATTTGATTTTGAAAAATTATGAAAACTTGAAAAAAATCTGAATTAAAAACAAAATCTTCCCTCTTGTGCCATCTTGGCGTTAAACGCCCAGAATGGTATCCATTCTGGCATTTAACGCCCAAAACTCTACCCTTTTCGGTGTTAAACGCCTACCCTGGCTGGCGTTTAAACGCCAGTTTTCCTTCTTCACTGGGCGTTTTGAACGCCCAGCTTTTTCTGTGTAATTCCTCTGTTGTATGTTCTGAATCTTCAATTCTCTGTATTATTGACTTGAAAAGACACAAATTAAAAAAAATTTTGAATTTTTAATGATGAGGAATAATCAAAGTACAACTAAAATCAAATAAACAATGCATGCAAGACACCAAACTTAGAAGTTTGTATACTATTGACACTAACAAATTGAGAATGCATATGAGAAACAACAAAACACACAACAAAACACATAAAACAAGAGAATTTAAAGATCAGAGCAAGGAAATCATCAAGAACATCTTGAAGATCAATGAAGAATATAATGCATGTAATTTTCGAAAATTAGAAGAATAAAGACATGCAATTGACACCAAACTTAAAATTAGACACTAGACTCAAACAAGAAACATAAAAATATTTTTGATTTTAAGATTTTATATTTTTTTTTTTGGATTTTTCAAAAATTATATGGAGAAGAAAATTAAAGAGATTCAAAATTTTTAATAAGAATTCCAGGAATCATGCAATGTTAGTCTAAAGCTTTAGTCTAAAGAAATTAGACATGGCTAGCCAAGCTTTAGCAGGACATTGCATTCAAGAGCTAAATTTTGATGCGAATCAATCAGCTTTGGTGATGATGAAAACATCACCTTGAAACTCTAGAATTCATTCTTAAAAATTCTGAAGAAAAATACCTAATCTAAACAACAAGATGAACCGTCAGTTTGTCCAAACTCGAACAATCCCCGGCAACAGTGCCAAAAACTTGGTGCACGAAATTGTGATCATCAATGGCGCCATCAACATGGTACGCTCAATTGCAATCTCAACTCTTTATCACAACTTCGCACAACTAACCAGCAAGTGCACTGGGTCGTCCAAGTAATAAACCTTACGCGAGTAAGGATCGATCCCACAGAGATTGTTGGTATGAAGCAAGCTATGGTCATCTTGTAAATCTCAGTCATGCAAATTCAAATGGTTATGGAGGATTAATGATTAAAAGATAAATAAAACATAAAATAAAGATAGAGATACTTATGTAATTCGTTGGTGAGAATTTCAGATAAGCGTATGGAGATGCTCTGTCCCTTCCGTCTCTCTGCTTTCCTACTGTCTTCATCCAATCCTTCTTACTCCTTTCCATGGCAAGCTGTATGTTTGGCATCACCGTTGTCAATGGCTACAGTCCCGTCCTCTCAGTGAAAATGTTCAACGTGCTCTGTCACAGCACGGCTATTCAGCTGTCAGTTCTCGATCATGTCAGAATAGAATCCAGTGATTCTTTTGTGTCTGTCACTAACGCCCCACAATCGCGAGTTTGAAGCTCGTCACAGTCATTCAATCCTTGAATCCTACTCAGAATACCACAGGCAAGGTTTAGACCTTCCAGATTCGTAGAAACTCCACCGTTGAAAATACATAAGAACAAGGTCTAGGCATGGCCGAATGGCCAGCCTCCAATGATCTAAGAACTAGATGTCCAAAGATGATCAAAAGATATAAAGTGATCCAAAGATGAGAATACAATAGCAAAAGGTCCTATTTGTAGAGACTAGTAGCTTAGGGTTTACAAAGATGAGTAAATGACACAAAAATCCCCTTCCGGGCCCACTTGGTGTGTGCTTGGACTGAGCATTGAAGCTTTCATGTGTAGAGAGTTTTCTTGGAGTTAAACGCCAGCTTTTGTGCCAGTTTGGGCGTTTAACTCCCATTCTTGTGCCAGTTCCGGCGTTTAACGCCGGGCAGTTTTGAGCTGATTTGAAACGCCGGTTTGGGCCATCAAATCTCGAGCAAAGTATGAACTATTATACATTTCTGGAAAGCCCAGGATGTATAATTTCCAACGCAATTGAGAGCATAGCAATTGGGCCTCTGTAGCTCCGGAAAATCCACTTCAAGTGCAGGGAGGTCAGAATCCAACAGCATCTACAGTCCTTTTCAGCCTCTGAATCAGATTTTTGCTCAGGTCCCTCAATTTCAGCCAGAAAATACCTGAAATCACAGAAAAACACACAAACTCATAGTAAAGTCCAGAAAAGTGAATTTTAACTAAAAACTAATAAAAATATAATAAAAACTAACTAAAACATACTAAAAACATACTAAAAACAATGCCAAAAAGCGTATAAATTATCCGCTCATCAGTTTGCAAGTTTATATTTCTGCAATTTAAGTTTTCATCTATATTTCACAAAATTTTTAATTTGTCATTAATACTCAATTCACCCACCTTCCTATTGAGTATATTTATCTTGTACTTATTGACTAACAATCAAGCCCATCTCTGTCATTTCAAAAAGCTTTATCATAGTGTCTTTGATTTATGTAATTATCTTCAAAATGTTGTCAGTAAAGATCAAGGCATCAAGATAAAGGCACACAATCTAGATATTTCCAAGTTCAATGACAAAGCTTTCTTCAACCTTAAACTTTATCTTCTTCCCCATGAATTTCATATACTTCAACTTGCTCAACATATACTTCTTCTAAAGTACCATTTAGAAATGCTAACTTAACATCCATCTGATGTATCTTCCACTTATTTTGAGTTAAGAGTGAAATAAGCATTCGAATAGTGTCTAATCTAGCAATTGGAGCAAATACTTCAAAATAATTAATACTTGATTTTTGTTTGTACCATTTTGTAATTAATTTTACCTTGAAATGATCAGCTTTACCATTGGGTTTGTGTTTAGTTTTGTAAACCCATTTTATTCCAATCGGCTTCTTATCTATAGGCAAATCAACAAGCTCCCATGTGTTATTCTTCTTAATGGTACGAATCTCCCCATATATTGCTTTCTTCCAATTATTGTCTCTAAAGGCTTCTTCAAATTCCATTGGCTTGCGATCTAAAAATAATACAAAATCAATAATTTCTTCATCTGATGGATCATTATCATTTCCAACTCCATAGTCTGCAAATCTTGTAGGTAGTCTGCACTCGCTTTGAGGTTTTCTAGATGATTCTGCTTGATTGGTTATGTGAGGTCGTCTTTTGTCTTCTTTAACACAAGTATTTAGAATTATGATCAACTAGTTTTCTGTCTTTGCATTCCAGTCCCACATGCCTTTCTCGTCAACGTCACGTCTCCGCTGATGATCACTTTCTTTGTTTCTGGATTATACAGCTTATATACTCCTGACTCTATATTATAACTAATAAAGATACACTTCTGGCCTTTCTCATCTAACTTCTTTCTTAATTGATCTGGTACGTAGGCATAAACAATCCACCCAATAACTATGAAATGATGAATAGAAGGACACTTTCCATTCCTAGTTTCTTCAAGAGTTTTTTCACAAATACTTTTTGTTGGACACCTATTCAAAATATGTAATTCAGCTACAACTGCTTCTGTCCAAAATTCTTAGGCATTGGTTTTGACTTAAGCATGCATTTGATCATATTCATGTTGGTTCTGTTCTTTCTTTTCGCAACTTTATTTTGTTGAAGAGTGTATCTGGTTATTAGTTAGTGTTGAATCCCATATTGATTAAAGTAATATAAGCAAGCAAAATATTATATGTCCCTTTATCTATTTTGAGAATTTTGATTTTACAACCACTTTGTTTTTAACGAATGCCTTGAATATCTCAAAGGCATCACATGCTTTTGATTCTGACTTCAGAAAATATACACATATATATCTACTAAAGTCATCAATAAAAGTGATAAAGTATCTGTTACCTCCATGGTTTAGGACTTCAACAGAATAAAGATTTGAGTGCACAATATCAAGTAACCTTCCAACTTTCCATGACTTTTCTGTAGAAAATGAATCTTTGTTCTTCTTTTTCAATTGACAAATTTCACATACATAATCGGACATGAACCTCGGTAGACCAAAAATAAGTCTTTGTCTTGATAGGTATTCAGGCCAAAAAAGTAAAAATGCTCAAACCACATATTCCACAACAAGCTATGATCTCATAAATTATTATAGAACTCATGCACGAAAAATTTACATGTTGAATTTTCAATGAAAATATTTTATTTGAAGTCATCTTTACCTTGCCAATTTGAACCTTCCTTTGTTATCAAATACAGTACAATATCCACGATATGTTATCATCTTATATCCCTTCTTAGATAATTGTTCCATACTCAGTAAATTATAATCAGGCTTAGAATCCTAGAAATGTCAGAAATATAATTCAAAGAACTATGTTTCAATTTAATTGGTATTTGTCATTTTCCTTTAATATGGATTTTTGTACAATTATTAAATTTCAATAATAATTTAACTAAATCATCTTGTAAAGAAAATAATTCTTGTTTACCGAACATATTATTACTATAGACATTATCTAAGTACCATATATTTTCATCTTCACCACAAGAATTACTTGTAAAAAGTAAAGTCTTAGTACTCGGATTATAATTAGTATTTCAATGCTGATTTTCTACAATGTTCCCTTGATTATTATTTATTATTCTGAATCTGTAATCTGCTGCTTTGTGTTCATATTTTTCACAATGAAAGCAGTTAAAATATTTCTTTGTTGATAAAAATGTCCTCCACCTCTTCCTCGATTAACAGGCCTACTGAAGTTTATTTCACCTCTTTTTTTATTAAGTGTTCCAAAATTATCATCTCTTCTTTGGTTGTGATTACCACAACTTTCTCCTTTGAACTTATTCTACCTCTACTTTGATAATTGAAAGCACGATCTCGTCCTTCTTGTGCACGACTTGATTCTGTAGCATTATTTAAATTCACCCAACTCTTCAGGGCTTCTTTAATTGATTTTTCTTACTTCTCCAATATTCTATTGATGTGACCTTTCATAGTTTCTTACAACTTTACAATTGTCATGGAATCCATATTGTGAAATTCTAGTATTGTAGTCACCACATGGTCAAACTTCATGGGTGTGGTGTGTAACACCTTGTTACCCTAAGCCTACCTCTAGCCGTAAAGCAAAGGATAACAAAGTGCCATGAAAGTTCTAAAGCTTTTAATATATACTATATGTCCAAGAATTCATATAACTAGAAGCCCGATGAAGGAATAAAGTTCAAAGTCGCGTAAAACAGAATTACGAAATGCGAAGCATTCACACACGATAACTAAATGCGTAGGCACGGATAGAACAAGACATAATATATATAAAACCTTGTAGATAGCTCCAGGATACACAAGGTAGTACTTAAATTAAATAAGACATATAGATAAGTATGACATATAAAAAGTGGACTAGTCACAGTGGTGCACAAAATTGTGATCATCAACAATGGCGCCAATAGACTTGGAGCTCTCAAACGTGAATCACACTTTGTCACAACTTCGCACAACTAACCAGCAAGTGCACTGGGTCAATCCCACGGAGATTGTTGGTATGAAGCAAGCTATGGTCATCTTGTAAATCTTAGTTAGGCAGATTCAAATGGTTATAAAGGGTTCGAAATTAATAATAAATAAAACATAAAATAAGATAGAGATACTTATGTAAATCATTGGTAGGAATTTCAGATAAGTGTATGGAGATACTGTGTTCCTTCTGAATCTCTGCTTTCCTGCTGCTTTTATCCAATCCTTCTTACTCCTTTCCATGGCAAGCTGTATGTAGGGCATCACCGTTGTCAATGGCTACTTCCCATCCTCTCAGTGAAAATAGTCCAAATGCTCTGTCACAGCACGGCTAATCATCTGTCGGTTCTCGATCATGTCGGAATAGAATCTATTGATTCTTTTGCGTCTGTCACCATGATAAATCCCATTTTGAGGGTTTATCTTGTATTGATTTCAGGGGTTTTATCAATGATTCCACACACTTTTCATATGAAAATACAAGACTTTGTGTTCCTTTCCTAACTTTTGCCTCATGAATGAAAACATGCTTATTTTGCACTAAATTAGATACATTTCTAATATTCTCTTGGTGCCATTCGATGCCATGACCTGTGTGTTAAGTGGTTTCAGAATATAGGGCAGGGATAAACCGGGAAAGAGAAGGAGAATGAGTGCAAAGGAAGGGAGCATGAGAAATTGAGCCTTGGGAACTTTAGCAAGGGCGCGTGCGCGTACTTGGCGCGCCCGCGTGGATTGCGCAGCTAGAAGCCAAGCTACGAGCCGGCACGTGTAGCGGCTAAGCCATGATCCCCATGGGCGCGCACGTGTACGTTACGCTTCCGCGCGCATTGCAAGATGCCCTAGTGGCACGCACGCGTGCTTTGCGCTTGCGCGCCGATGTTCGAATATGATTTTTTAAAGAGTCACATGACCTGGGCGTGGAGACAGTTGGAGATCCCATCTTGGGGAAGTGTCTTGGCGGGAAGAGCTTAAGAAGACCAGGGGTTGAAGGGTTAAGGGGCTTTTGGTTCATTTTAGATAGCTCTAGAAATTTTTTTGCTATTGGTAGTTACACTCTTGGATAGAGAGAGAGAGAGATTCCAAGCTCTAATAGGGTTCATCTTCATCCATTTCTGAATTTTCAATCACACTTTGGTGAGATCCATTGCAATTATAAATCTACTTTGTTCATGTTATAGATCTTGTTCTCTAATCTCAATTAGTGCTTGTAATTGCTCAATTTTTGTAGATTCTAGATTCAACTTTGTAGTTTTGGATTTTATCAATTTCTTGAGAAGTTCATTTCTATTGTTGTTCTTTGTTGATTGTTGTTAATTTCTTGTGTTGGAGCACTTTTAAGTCTAATTTCTTCTCATTCTCACTATGTCTTTCATCCTTGCTCATCAATTGTTTTATAAAATGCCAACACTAGTTATGGAGTAAAAGTTTCTTACTTGGCATAGGGTATGGACCATTAAAAAGAGTTGAATAGTTTATGTCAATTGTTGATTTGGAATTAGGAAATGCTAGTTGACTTGGAGTGCACTAAAGCTAGATTTCCCTAGGGTAAAACTCGGACTTGTGACTCAAGTTAGTTACTCTCATTTGACTTTCCTCTATACCAAGGGGTTAACTAAATGAAGCAAGGGCTAATTGCTATCATCATTAAAGAAACTATAAGGATAGAATTTCTAATGCCGACCCTAGGCCAAGTCTTCTAAAATTGATTGTTTGTCATCTATTTTGCTAAACCCTCAAAGAATCATAACAAGGTTTCCTAATCAATAAGATGCATTCTCTAGCAATTCCAAGGGAGGACGACTCGGGAGACTAGTACTCTCGGTTATAGATTGTAGGATTGTTTGATGCGAAATTTGAATGTCGATTAGACTATACTCACGATTATATCCATTATTGAATTCTATATCGGCATGATAAATTCCGTCTATCAAAATGGCGCCATTGCCAGGGAATTTGCTTATTGTGCCATGTTATTGTTTAGAGTAAATATGTGTATATGTACATAGTTGCATTTCATTGTGATTCTTTGTTCAAGTGACTAACCCCTCATCGTTACCATGAGTTTTACTTCTCCTTCGTTGCATGACGCGTTCACAACCGAATCCGAGCTTAGTCCCCTTTGATCCGAAAATAGAACGAACTCTGCTTCATATTAGACAAGCTCGGAAGCGGTTGAGTGTTGGGGAAGGTGAAAAGGTTTTCACCACCTCAACCACCTTACTAAAAGTGAACATTGAACCGTCACTCAAAGAAGGCAATAACCATTCTCCCATCAATATCACTAACAACTCTTCTTTTGTTTTAGGTACTAACGCCATGGATGCTCTGAGGAGAGTTACTATCAAGGAAGCGGGTGCACCGGATTATGTCCTTCAACCCCTTCATGTAACTCACCCCAACTTGAATGCAAACTTTGAACTCAAGACAGCTTTGATCAACCTCCTACCTAAATTCCATGGGCTTTTCGCACAAGACCCTATTCAACATCTCAAAGACTTTCATCGTATATGCTCAACAACTAGACAGGAAGGATCCGATGAAGTTGCTATATGGTTGTTTGCTTTCCCTTTCTCTCTTGAGGACAAGGCTAAAGAATGGTTCTACACTCTATCTAGTGAAGTCACCTCCGATTGGGACTTGCTTAGAAGAGGATTCCTGGATGAATTCTCGCCCCCGGAGAAGATGGATAGGCTAAGGAAGGAAATGTCTTGTATTGTACAAGGTGAAACGGAACCATTATACGAGTATTGGGAACGGTTTCGTAAGCTACTAGATGCATGCCCTAATCACATGCTTGACACTCAAGTGTTGCTTGGATACATATGTCAAGGGATGCGAGAACAAGATAGAACTCTCTTGGACACCTCTAGCAATGGTTCTTTATCTAAATATAAAACAGCGAAGGAGGCATGGCAACTTATCATTGACCTAGCCGAATCCAATCAACATATGAGACGAAGAGTCAACCGCCCAAAAACCATGAATGAGGTATCAACTAGTAGCGAAACTACCGCTCTAACCAAATCCTTGAGTGAAATGACATCCATCTTGAGGCAACTCCAATTGAGCCAATAACAACCACAAAAACCACAACAACCTCAACCATACCAACAACACTCCCCACCCCCTCAACAATACAATCAATAATTGGTCCCTCAGAAAGTGTGTGGCATTTGTTCTTGCTATTCCCACTACATGGATGAGTGCCCAAGCCTTCAAGAAGACAACACCTTGGCAGCTACCTATAATTTCTATGACCGCCCAAATCAAGGGTACTACCAAGGCGGCAATCCTAACCAAGGGCACCCTTATCAAGGAGGAAGCTATAATCAAGGGAATGGAAATCACAATCAAAATTGGAGAGACAATCATCAACAAGGAAATAGGGACACCAACAACAATGGAGGAGGTCAAAGATGGAACAACAACTCACAAAACCGGCCACCCTACAACCAACAAAATCCACCCTAAAACCAACAAAATCCATCATACAATCAAAATCCACCCTACAACTAACAAAGGAACTACCAAACATACTGTTCCGAGGGTTACCTGAAACGTGTAGCTCGGTCGTCTGGAGAGGCCCGAGGTGGGGTTCAGGGACCCGAGCTTGATATGCGGAGTGGTTGGTGGTTGTACCTGCAATGACACTCCGATGCTTAAGTTAGCATGTGCATTTATTGCATTTTACCGTTTCTCCTCGATTTCCGTTCGGGTTTTGCGAAGGCATTATTTATTTGCCCCTTTCCTCCTTTTCTTCGTTTATTCTGTTCTCTTCCTGTTTTTCTGAGTTTCACCATCTCTTTTTTCGAGCGCCTGCTTCTTCTTTCTCTTTGTTTTTCTTCCCCGAATCTTTCCGCGTGCCTTTCCGGGGTTTCCTCTGCGCCGCCATTCTGTACTCCTTGCTTTCGGAGCTCGCCGTCTTCGTCTCTTCTTTCCAGGTTTGTTTCCCATGTTTCTCTTTTCTTGTGCACATATGCTTCTATTTATTTGTGTTGCTCTTGTTTGTTTCTTTTTCTTTATGCCTGGGTTGCCCCGAAAAGAGGCGCCGCCAGTTGTTTGGACATGGGGGGGGACTCTTTTTGTTCTCTGGTATTTTGCTCCGGGTTGCTGTATTTTCTTCTAAAAGATCTTTGTTTCTTGCTTTGCTGAACGGGTTTTCGCTGTCTGCTTTATGTGATTTTTGCTTGCTGTTGTATTCTTCTTTGTAGGTAAGAATTTTATGTCTCGAAAGGTTCTTCA
>NC_029777.3:63914467-63915403 GCF_000817695.3 Arachis duranensis
AACTTTGACGCTCTTGGTTGGATTGAGCAGCATATTCTCCCTCAGACCTTTATTTCCACTGATGATGTATCTATGGAGCATCATTTTCAGTATATGGCGCGGAGCTGTGTCCGGATGGCTAGTCTCCATGCCGCTATCGCCCGGGAGTTCAAGAAATCCCCCCTTGGGGCGACCAGCTCCCGACTTGAGAAGACTCAGTCCGAGCTTGGTAGGATTAGTCAACTGAAGGCTGCCAGAATTACTGACTTGGAGGCCTCTTTGGAGAAAGAGAAAACTAAAGCTACCGCGGCTGTGGCGGCAGCGAAGACATCTGAGGAGATGGCGAAGGCGGCTACAGAGAATTATACTCGGCTATATGCCGAGCTTGTGGAGACAAAGGAGAAGTTGCAATCCGTGCAGGACGAGTTTTACGAGCTAGAAGGTCATGTGGCCAAGGGTATGGATGCTATGTTTGAAAATTTGAAGGCTCAAGTCCGGGTTCTTGCTCCCGACCTGGATCTGAGTTTATTCAGTACGGACAACGTTGTTGTGGAGGGAAAGATTGTTCCAGCTCCTACCGAGGATGAGGTTCCGATGTCCGACCCCAAAGTTCCGGTTGAGAACCCGACTTCTCCTTTAGTCGGGGATAGATCTGGTGTGGAGATTTCAAACCGGGATGACGTTGCCGTTGATGCAGTCCCGATATCTATGTTTCCTCCGCAGCCTGCTGTTGATGTGGAGTCTGGAAAGGACCTTGATCCTCTGTAATCTTTTTGGTGTTTTGCCCGGCCTGTGGGCTTTTTTGTTTGTTTCTGTAAACGCTTTGGACACCTTTTGCTTATTTAGCTACTTGTAGTAACTTTATTATGCGGTGTTTTTGTTCGCGTTTTGACTTTTTTGTTTCCGCTTTTGTGCTTTTTAGTTTGTTTTTGGATAACAACTTTTTAGCTAGCGTTT
>NC_029777.3:63916153-63917129 GCF_000817695.3 Arachis duranensis
TTCTGATTGTATCTGAGGGCCGTTCGGCGTTTTAAGGCTTCTTCTCGGATTCGGGCTTTTTCTCGGACCTCGGGGAGGAGGTCGAGTTCTTCCTTTTGTGCCTGCGGGTTGCCTTCTTCGTTGTAGAAGATGACTCTGGATGACCCTTCATCTATTTCGATAGGAATCATTGCCTCCATCCCGTAAGCTAGTCGGAACGGTGATTCTCCTGTTGTAGAGTGTGGGGTTGTCCGATATGCCCATAGCACCTGGGGGAGCTCCTCGGCCCATGCCCCTTTGGCCTCTTGGAGTCTTCGTTTTAACCCTGCCAAGATGACTTTATTTGCAGCCTTTGCTTGTCCATTGGCTTGTGGGTGCTCGACTGAGGTGAATTGCTGTTTGATTTTTAGTTCGGCTACTAAGTTCTGAAAACTTGTGTCCGTGAACTGTGTTCCATTGTCCGTTGTGATGGAGTAGGGGACTCCGAACCTTGTGACAATGTTTTTGTATAGGAATTTGCGACTTTTCTGAGCCGTAATGGTAGCTAAGGGTTCAGCTTCGATCCACTTTATGAAGTAGTCGACCCCTACTATGAGGTATTTGACTTGCCCCGGTCCTTGGGGGAACGGGCCGAGTAGGTCAAGTCCCCATTTTGCGAAGGGCCATGGTGCGGTGATACTGATAAGGTCTTCTGGTGGTGCCTTGTGGAAATTGGCGTGTTTTTGGCAGGGGGGCATATTTTCACAAATTCCGTTGCATCTCTTTGCAAGGTCGGCCAGTAGAACCCGGCTCGGACTATTTTTTTGGATAATGCCCGAGCTCCGAGATGGTTCCCACACATACCTCCGTGGACTTCCTCGAGGACGCTCGTTGTTTCTGAGGTCGGAACGCACCTAAGGAGGGGGTTTGAGAATCCTCTTCTGTATAATACGCCGTGAATTAATGTATAATTCTGGGCATCCTTTGTAAGCCTTTTAGCTTCTTTTCTTTCGGCGGG
>NC_029777.3:63919327-63928096 GCF_000817695.3 Arachis duranensis
GAGATGTATCCTAAGGGATGGATCGGGGTATCTCCTAGCCCAAACAGGTCGGTGGGATAGGCTTTTAGTTCTTTTTCTTCAAGTCCGAGTTTGTCGAAGGCCGTTTTGAACAGGATATCTGCAGAGCTTCCCTGGTCAATTAGGGTTCGATGTAAGTTGGCGTTTGCTAGGATAATGGTGATTATCATTGGATCGTCGTGCCCGGGTATTATCCCTTGAGCATCTTCTCGGGTAAACGAGATAGTAGGTAATTCGGGCAGGGGGCTGTCTTCTCGGACATGATAGACGTCTTTGAGGTGTCTTTTTCGCGAGGATCTGGATGTTCCTCCGCCTGCAAAACCTCCATTTATCATGTGAACGTGCCTTTCAGGGGTTCGCGGGGTTTGCTCAGCCCGATCTTCGTTATCTCCCCTCCTTCTCTTCTTGGTCTCTTCTCCTTTGTCTGCTATGTATCTGTCGAGTTTTTCTTCTCTGGCTAGCTTTTCTATAACATTTTTTAGGTCGTGGCAGTCGTTAGTAGAATGACCGTAGAGCTTGTGATATTCACAGTATTCGGACCGATCTCTCCCCGCTCTCCTGTGTTTTAGAGGTCGGGGCGGTGGGATTTTTTCGGTGTGGCATACTTCTCTGTAGACGTCTACCAGGGAAACTCGGAGGGGAGTGTAGCTATGGTACTTCCGTGGCTTGTCCGAGTTGGATTCTTCTTTCTTCTTCTGTTCCCGATCTCGATCTCGGAGCGGGTAGGTTGATTCCTTCCTAGAAGAGTCTCTTAGCTGGGAGGTTTCCTCCATGTTAATATATTTTTCTGCTCGCTCCTGCACCTCGTATAGGGAGGTCGGGTACCGTTTGGATAGGGACTGGCTAAACGGTCCCTCTTTTAGGCCGTTTGCTAGTCCCATGATGGCTGCTTCAGTGGGCAAGTGTTGTATGTCCAGGCAGGCTTTGTTGAATCGCTCCATGTATTCTCGGAGAGTTTCTTGGTTGCCTTGTTTGATCCCGAGTAGACTGGGGGCATGTTTTGCCTTGTCCTTTTGAATGGAGAACCTTGTTAGGAATTTTTTGGTTAGGTCTTCGAAGCTGGAGATTGATCCTGGTGGCAGGTTGTCAAACCACTTCATGGCCGACTTGGTGAGAGTGGTGGGGAAGGCTTTGCACCTAATCGCGTCGGAGGCGTCGACCAGGTACATTCTGCTTCTGAAGTTGCTGAGGTGGTGACTTGGATCGGTGGTGCCGTCGTAGAGATCCATATCGGGTGGTTTGAAGTTTCGCGGTACCTTATCCTTCATGATCTCTTGCGTGAAGGGATCATGGTTGCCTTCGGGGGTGGGGCCGCGGTCTGTCCGATCTTTCAGGTTGGCCTCTATTCTCCGCAGTTTTTCTTCTAATTCTCTGCGCTTGCGAGCCTCCCTTCTCAAATCTTGTTCAGTTTCTTTCTGCTTCTTTAAGTCCTCTTCGAGTTGTTTCAGCCGGTTTTGCTGTGCCCGAACTGCTTCTAGAATTTCTGAGCTCTTTTCTTTTTCGGGATTTTGTGGATCTTTGTTTGGGAGTGATGTCTTTGGGCGATTCTGTTTGTTTCCTCCCGGAGTGCGTGGTGATAGAGGGCTGTCCGGTCGTTCTCCGGTGTCAACTTCCTCCTCTTGTTCTGACGCAGCGTGGTCATTGTTGAGAGGGTCATCCGCCATGGTAGAGGGATGACTTCCAGGGTCCCCGGCAACGGCGCCAATGTTCCGAGGGTTACCTGAAACATGTAGCTCGGTCGTCTGGAGAGGCCCGAGGTGGGGTTCAGGGACCCGAGCTTGATATGCGGAGTGGTTGGTGGTTGTACCTGCAATGACACTCCGATGCTTAAGTTAGCATGGGTCCAAGCAGATATGTGTAGAATGTGGAATGAATGCCATACCTGGGTGTTCCAGTGTATTTATAGTAGTTGGCCGTGATCTTCCCTGGATAAGATATTCTTATCTTATCTTATCTTTTGGGAGTTTTATCTCTATCTTTGTGGAACCGCCTTTCCTAGGCCTTTTCGGCCTTTAGGCTTTTGGGCTGCGTTCTTTTTGATGGGCCTTCTTAGCTTTATTGTCCGAGGTCCGACCTCAGGCGTGGGCCTTTGGGACGAGGTCGGACCTTTCATGGATTTCGCCGAGTTGGGGAGCTCGGTCAGGGTATGAACACATACCAACCACCACATTAAAGACCACCACCCAACCAATCACAAGCTTCTCAACTCACATATCCATCCGCCCCCTCTAACCAAGATGATACACTCCGGACCATCATCCAAGGCCAAAAGGAACTACAAAACACACTTGCTTCCGGTCTCACCGGCCTCACCTCTACACTACAAGCTCTTCTTGCACGCATGGACCCACCATCAAATCCCACTCCACAACCCCCAATCCAAAGCATCATTCCCTCTCAACCTCAACCCAATCCTAAGGGAGGAATCAATGCCATCACTCTAAGATCCGGAACACAATTAAAAGAGAAGGGAGCAAAGGATTCAAACCCCATCACAACCGCTCAAGAGGAAGAGAGAATAAATATAGATGAGGTAGTGGAAGAGGAGACACCACAAGTCATAGTTGAGGATGAAGAAGCTCAACCAACAAAAGAGACCCCCAAGACTAAGAGAACCTTGGAAGAAGAAATTGCTCAACCACTCCCATTTCCAACACTTGCAAAGAAAGCTAGGAAGCGCGTAGAACTCGACCCCAAAATGATAGAAATGTTCAAGAAAGTTGAGGTAACCATCCCCCTCTTTGATGCTATCCATCAAGTGCCTAGATATGCAAAATTCCTTAAAGATCTATGCATGAACAAGGATAGAATTCTTGAATTGGAAACCATCCCATTGGGAAGTTCTATTTCTGCTTTAATGGGAGCATTGCCCGAGAAGTGTGATGATCCGGGCCCTTGTATGGTCACTTGCACCGTCAATGGAGTTCAATTCATAGATTGTATGTGTGACCTCAGAGAATGTGTTAGCATCATGCCTCTCTCCGTCTACTGGGTATTGAAGTTACCACCACTCAAAAGGTCGACGGCAAGATTTGTCCTAGCGGATAAAAGCATAATAACCGTGACGGGTGTTGTGGAAGATGTATTGGTGAATATCAAAGGGTTGGTGTTTCCGATTGACTTCTATGTCCTTGAAATGCCATCAAGCGAACCCGAGAGAGCATCATCCATCCTACTTGGAAGACCATTTTTGAGGACTTCTAGATTTAAGCTAGATGCCTACTCGGGAACATACTCATTTGAGATAGATGGGAGAGTCGTAAGTTTAGCCTAGAAGAAGCAATGAAGCACCCACCGGAGAATCACTCTTTATTCCGGTGTGATCTAATTGACAACATTGTTGCCGAAGTGCACCATGCAAAGTTGGATGAGAAGTACATGATTGAAGAAGCAAATGAAGATCCAAGCAAATTAAACACCACACACCATACAAACCATCCGGAGATTCAAACTTCAAATCATGACAAAAAGATGGAATTGAAGCCACTACCACCCCACCTAAAGTACTCATATCTTGATGAAGCCCAAAAGCTCCCCGTGATAATTGCAAAGGAGCTAACCCCTCAACAAGAAGAAAAGTTGCTAGATGTCTTGAGAAAAAATAAAAGGGCAATCGGGTGGAGTTTGGCGTATCTAGTGGGAATAAGCCCCCAAGTATGCGAGCACCGCATATTTCTTGAAGAAGGAGCAAGACCGGTCCGACAACCTCAAAGGAGACTTAATCCAACCATTCTTGAGGTTGTGAAAAAGGAGGTCACTTGGCTACTTGAAGTGGAAATCATCTATCCCATCTCGGATAGCGAGTGGGTAAGCCCGGTCCAAGTGGTGCCAAAGAAATTCGGGGTGACCACAATCAAAAATGAAAGTGGTGAACTCATAGCAACAAGGGTGCAAAATTCTTGGAGGGTATGCATAGACTACCGAAGATTGAATGCGGCCACAAGAAAAGATCACTTTCCACTACCATTTATTGATCAAATGCTTGATCGACTAGCCGGTAAATCATATTATTGCTTTCTTGATGGTTACTCCGGATACTACCAAATACACATTGCTCTAGAAGACCAAGAAAAAACCACATTTACTTGCCCCTTTGGAACGTATGCTTACAAGCGTATGCCATTTGGCCTATGCAACGCACCGGCAATGTTTCAAAGATGCATGATGAGCTTATTTGTGGACTTTCTAGAGCAATGTATGGAAGTTTTCATGGACGACTTTAGTGTGTACGGTGATTCATTTGATCATTGCTTAGGCAACCTTGAAAAAGTCTTAGAGAGATGCACCAAAACAAACCTTGTCTTAAATTTTGAAAAATGTCATTTCATGGTCAAGCAAGGCATTGTTTTGGGACACATTGTTTCAAAAGAAGGCATCTCCATAGATCCGGCAAAAATAAATGTCATATCTAGTTTACCTTACCCCTCCTCCGAGAGGGAAGTCCGCTCTTTTCTTGGACATGCAGGATTCTACCGGAGATTCATCAAAGACTTTAGCAAGGTGGCCTTACCTCTCTCTAGACTACTATAAAAGGACACTGAATTTGAGCTGACCAAAGAATGCATGGAAGCGTACGACAAGCTTAAAGTGGCATTAACACAAGCTCCTATTGTGCGGGGACCAAATTGGACTCAACCGTTTGAAATCATGTGCGATGCCCCGAATTATGCGATAGGAGCCGTGTTAGCACAACGCGAGGGTAAGATTCCCTATGTCATAGCTTATGCTTCCAAAACACTAGATGGAGCCCAATCGAACTACACTACTACCGAAAAGGAACTCTTAGCTATTGTTTTTGCTTTGGACAAGTTCCGAGCTTATCTTCTTGGTTCCAAGGTTGTAGTGTACTCGGATCACGCGGCATTAAAGTATTTGTTAGCCAAAAAGGAATCAAAACTGAGATTAATTCGATGGGTGCTTTTGTTACAAGAATTTGACTTGGAGATCAAGGATAGGAGTGGTTCCCAAAACTTAGTGGCGGACCACCTAAGTCGCCTCGAACACACAAAAGGAAACACCACTCCTATCAATGACTCCTTTCCTCTAGATGGTTCACACTCAATCTCGAAAGTAGTTCCTTGGTATGCCCCAATAGCAAACTACTTGGTTTCACGCACCTTCCCTCCCAACCTCAACAAGCATCAAAAGGATAAGCTGAAAAGCGAATCCAAATACTATGTTTGGGACGATCCCTATTTGTGGAGGTGTGGAGCAGACCAAGTAGTGCGACGGTGCATACCTCAAACCGAATTCCAAGCAATCTTGGACGCTTGCCATTCTTCTGAAGGCGGTGGCCACTACGCCCCCAAACAATGGCAAGAAAGGTCCTTGATTGTGGATTTTGGTGGCCAACCCTTCTCAAAGATTCTTCCCTCTATTGCAAATCTTGTCCCCAATGCATTCGGTTTGGAAATATTTCTAAGAAAGACGAAATCCCCCAACAAAATATGTTTTTTTGTGAAATTTTTGATGTATGGGGAATCAAATTCATGGGACCATTTCCAAATTCCAATGGCTTTCTCTACATTTTGTTAGTCGTCGATTATGTGTCAAAATGGGTGGAGGCAACCCCCACCCGGACGGATGATGCTCATGTTGTTTATTCTTTTGTGAGGAACAATATCATTTGTCGTTTTGGCTCCCCAAGAGCAATCATAAGTGACCAAGGATCCCATTTTTGCAACAAAAAAATGGACGGCCTCATGAGGAAGTATGGCATCACACATAAAGTTGCCACGGCCTACCACCCTCAGACAAACGGCCAAGCTGAGGTTTCTAACCGGGAAATTAAACATGTGTTGGAAAGGATTGTGAAGCCGAATAGGAAGGATTGGAGCGCTAAGCTCTCCGATGCACTTTGGGCATATCGAACGGCTTACAAAACACCCATTGGCATGAGCCCTTTTAGGCTTGTCTATGGTAAAGCATGCCATTTACCAGTAGAAATTGAACACAAGGCTTATTGGGCCATAAAGGAATGCAATCTGAGTTTGGGTGGAGCCGGAGTAGAGAGAAAGCTTCAATTGGCGGAATTGGAATGCTTGAGATTAGAAGCCTATGACAATTCTAGACTCTACAAGGAAAAGATGAAAGCCATTCATGACAAGAACATTAGGAGAAGGGAATTTAGACCCGGTGAGCTAGTCCTCCTTTACAACTCAAGGTTGAGATTACTACCCGGAAAGCTTAGATCAAGATGGGATAGACCTTACCAAGTAGAGAAAGTAGAGCCTTACGGGGTCTATCACTTGCGCCACCCATCAAGTCCGGACATTTTCAAGGTAAATGGGCACCGTCTCCAATTGTACCATGGTGAGCAAAGAAAGAACTCCAAGGAATTTGAAGTGTTCCTCTTGAGGGATGCTTCTCTTGAACAAGAACTTTGAGCTAGTGGAAGTCCAACTTAAGGACGGTAAACAAAAGTGCTAGGTGGGAGACACCCCACCATGGTAAGATCTACCATTTGTACATTGCCATTGAATTCTTCTTTGATTGATACTTGCTCAATACTTGACTTCATGTTTGGTAGCTAGGTATTTGATGAGGTTGTAGCTAGGTTTGATTTCAAATTTTGTTTCATTTGTTGAGTTCATTTGGTACTTTATCATGTTAAATCACCCTTCTATAGTGCTTAAGTGGCTGCTTGGAGGGTTGGAATGCTGGAAGTGGTGCAAGAACATGAAAACTTTTGAAAAAGCACCATTCTGCGCGTGCGCGCACCTGGCGCGTATGCGCCCATGAAGCATTTTCGACCATCCACGCGGGCGCGCAACGTGCGCGGACGCGTGGATTGCAAAAATTACCCCTCCATACATCTTCCAGAAAGTTGCGCCCACACTACGCCAGTGGTGCACGAATTTGTGATTCGCACAACTAACCAGCAAGTGCACTGGGTCGTCCAAGTAATACCTTACGTGAGTAAGGGTCGATCCCACGGAGATTATTGGTTTGAAGCAATCAATGTTTATTTTATTGATCATAGTCAGGAGGTCAATAAGATGATTTGGATTTAATTGTAAGAAGTCAGAGTATGTAAAATTGTAAGTTAAAATAATAGAGAATAATAGCGTTACTTGTTGTGCAGTAATGGGGAATATGTTGGAGTTTTGGAGATGCTTTGTCCCTTGAACTTCAACTCTTCCTTGAAATCCTTCAACACACGCAAGGCTCCTTCCATGGCAAGCTCTATGTAGGGCATCACTGTTGTCAGTGGCTACTTCCCATCCTCTCAGTGAAAACGTTCCTATGCTTTGTCACAGCACGGCTAATCATCTGTCGGTTCTCAATCAAGTTGGAATAGAATCCATTGATTCTTTTGCGTCTGTCACTAACGCCCAGCCAGTTAAAGTTTGAAGCACGTCACAGTCATTCAATCCCAGAATCCTACTCGGAATACCACAGACAAGGTTTAGACTTTCCAGATTCTCATGAATGCCGCCATCAATCCGGCTTATACCACGAAGATTCTGATTAAGGAATCTAAGAGATATTCATTCAATCTGATGTAGAACGGAGGTGGTTGTCAGGCACACGTTCATGGATTGAGGAAGGTGATGAGTGTCACGGATCATCACCTTCTTCACAATTAAGCGCAAATAAACATCTTAGATAAGAACAAGCGTGTTTGAATGGAAAACAAAGGAATTTTATTAAATCATCGAGACGCTGCAGAGCTCCTCACCCCCAACAATGGAGTTTAGAGACTCATGCCATCAAAAGTATGTAATTCATATCTGAATAATGTCATGAGGTACAAGAAATGTCTGTAAAAGTTGTTTAAATAGTAAACTAGTAACCTAGGTTTACAGAAAATGAATAAACTAAGATAATTGGTGCAGAAATCCACTTCTGGGGCCCACTTGGTGTGTGCTGGGGCTGAGACTAAAGCTTTTCACGTGTGGAGGCCTTTCTTGGCGTCAAACTTCAGGTTGTGACGTGTTTTGGGCGTTCAACTCCGGATCATGATGTTTTTCTGGCGTTCAACTCCAGACAGCACCATGAACTTAGCGTTTAACGCCAAGTTACGTCATCTATCCTTGCGCAAAGTATGGACTATTATATATTGCCGGAAAGCCCTGAATGTCTACTTTCCAACGCCGTTGAGAGCGCGCCAATTGGACTCCTGTAGCTCCAGAAAATCCATTTCGAGTGCAAGGAGGTCAGAATCCAACAACATCAGCAGTCCTTTTTCAGCCTAACTCAGATTTTTGCTCAGCTCCCTCAATTTCAGCCAGAAAATACCTGAAATCACAGAAAAACACACAAACTCATAGTAAAGTCCAGAAATATGATTTTTGCCTAAAAACTAATATTATTCTACTAAAAACTAACTGAATATGATTTTTGCCTAAAAACTAATATTATTTTACTAAAAACTAACTGAAACATGCTAAAATCTACATGAAATTACCCCCAAAAAGCGTATAAAATATCCGCTCATCACAACACCAAACTTAAACTGTTGCTTGTCCCCAAGCAACTAGATGAATAAAATTGGTTCTTAACAGAAATTTAAGAAGTAATAATATTTTAGAGTTTTAAATGAAGCTCAGATTCTTATTAGATGAGCGGGGCTTGTAGCTTTTTGTTCCTGAACAGTTTTGGCATCTCCCTGTATCTTTTAAATTTCAGAATCATTGGCATCCTTAGGAACTCAGAATTCAGATAGTATTATTGACTCTCCTAGTGTAGTATGTTGATTCTTGAACACAGTTATTTTATGAGTCTTGGCTGTGGCCCTAAGCACTTTGT